>NC_056756.1:19409177-19725427 GCF_018687715.1 Carya illinoinensis | reverse complement strand
TCAATTCACACAAGAATATGCAAATTAATAAAGTAAGAAAGCAATAAGACCAATGATTTAATTACTACATAGGTTCATACAAGTCTTTTGATCTCTATACTTACCTATGCTGAAATATTCAAGATCTACCCTATGATTCCCTCTTTCGATAGCAAATCACAAGATTAATTATCATCTAATCAATGGCCAGTTAATTAGAAGCAATAAACTCAGAATAAATCAGATAAACAAAGAGAGAATTGCCTTAAATTAGCATAGACAATCAAGCATAGTTCGGAAATAGGTTATATCGTTTTCCTAGAATAAATAAAATTTAGCTCATGCTAAAAATGGAATTCAACATAAATGAATTCACCATAATTGTTCTGAGAATATTGGAAGAAAATAAACGCTGAAAAATACTCCTCGCAGCCGCAACTCATCTTCAAAAAAACTCAAGGAAATGATTCAATGTTTTTCTCCTGTCTGTGCTCGTGTATGATTCCAACGTACGTGCAATATATGGAATTCCCTCTCCAAAACAGATGAATTTAATCCTTCTAGCTGTGTTTTTTTATCCCAAAAAGTGTTCTTCAGTCCACACCCACGGCCATAGAGTGAAAAATTCCTTTTATATGGTATGACGGCGAAAAATTCTAAATCTGTCAAATTACGATGTTCGCTCGAGCGGGGTGTCGAGTGCTCATCGAGCGCACATCGAGCGTTCGACTCTACCTGATTTCGCTCAAGCGGCCAAAAGCCTCCACTCGAGCGATCTTTGTTTTCCCGCAACCCGCTTGAGCTCACTGTCGAGCGGAAGTCGAGCGTTTGAATTTGTCTGAATTCGCTCGAGCGATCTTGTAAAATCTACAATACGAAATTTTACAAGTCATCAAATACTCCCAAACTTACAATTTGTTTGTCCTCAAACAAAAAGAAAAGCAAATGATAGTTTAGGCAATATCAATTCGACCCCAAAGAGAAGTATCATCACTCACCAAGCTTTTATGAATTTAGATTTCAACACTAGTATCTTACTCTTTTAACATCAAAGATAGCAAGAAAATCAATCAAAAATTTTACAATTTGTCAAGCAAGAGTTAGGCGTTTACCTCAACCTAAAGCTAAGACCTTGAGTGTGTGTGTGCTATAGTCAATTTAACCTCAAACCACCTGCAAACTCAGATAAAAGTAGAACAATCAAAATCAGAAGAATTCTCTTCAAACTTAACCCCATAAGTCCAATTTGCAAGTCATCACTCACCCACCAGTGCTATATTAGAAAAAAGAAAATTGGAACCAGACCGAACCAAAGCTAGTACCGGACTAAACCCACCGGTTCAATCTGGTTTACCAGTCCACCATTTATTTTTTTATTTTTTTATTGGTCACCCACAAAACCAAAACAAAGTGCAAAGTACAGAAGACCTAATTAAGAAGCTCACCGGGAGATGATGGCCAGAATAAAAGTAAAGGCTGGGATCAGATCAGACGCTACTGAGGCCATAGTAGGAAAGCTGTAACCTATCCCCGAAGTTTTAAGTATCTGTACACTACAACTGCATGGGAAAGAGATAAGATTTAGTTGCAAACAAATACGCAAATATCTGGGTAATTAGACTCACAAAAGTCCTATGATAAATTCAACTGGAGGAGTACCTAATCATCATGGAAGCAACAAATATTGTGCCAAGTATGCTCCATGTGGGTGGTGGAGGAAGTGACCTTTGAATAAACCTGTAAAATATGAAGAAGCTGGGAGAAGGAGAAAACGAAAAGGGAGTTGGGAGTACGTAACAAAGACGAATTCACTCATCCCTCTCTTCTTTGCAACTTCGCTAAGAGTGTTCAAGTCCACATCCAAGCACTCCACTATCACCATGATTACGTTTACGCCTTCCCTCCACATTCTACGTTTCCGAACGCGATTCCGAATCACGTTAGCAAAACAAACACAATTTACAATTATTGGTGTGGTTGATGGGCAATAGATCGATGATGTCTCATTAAAATTCTGGTGATCGACATCAACAACATTACAGAGTGACAAGGACAAAAGCAAATTGTCAGCGACATAAGATCAGAGGGACCATAAGAAGATGGATAAGACCATAAATAAAAGTGTAAATGTGAGAAATAAGTACAATTAGAAAAAATAAATAAATAATAAAAATATTAAAAATAAATAAATAATAAAAAATATTTACATAGATAAATAGTACAAATTAAATATAGAAAATCATTTTATTTAATATATATTTTATATTTATTTTACATAATTTAATAGAAGCTTTATTTTGACATTATATTAATCATTTTAAATAATATTATAATTATATTTTATTCAATTTTAAACAAAATATCTTATTGCATCTAAATTGTATAATTAAATGAGGATAATCACAATATAATTATTTTTAAAATATAATAAATATCAGATTCATTTAAAATATAATAATTTTTTAATAATAAATATTAATTTTTAAAAAATATTTAATTACACGAGACTTTAATTCTCTGCTCCTATTTTAACCACGACGGTATTGAATTAAAAGCAAAAAGATAAGATGAGGGTTAAATTCAACCAATTCGATCACGTTGTTGAATAAAATAAATGGAAAATGCTTTGGCCATCTTTGGTGGCTCTCACTAGGTCATGGTTGGTTTTTTTTTTTTTTTTCTAATGATTAAAAAAATTGTTTAATATTATTATAAATTTTTTATATTTTTTAAAATATTTAAAAATATTAAAAAATAATTTAAAAAAAAAAAATTAACCTAGCCGTTGCTGCAGCATCATCCAAAATAAATAAATAAAAGTAAGAGGGGAAAAGTAGGAGGGGGACGTAGTTGTCACATCCCAACTATTTTATATATGGGAGTAAGTTCAACCTATTCGATCACAATTGTAACTTCAGTTATTGAATGAATACAATAAAATATATTTCTATAAAAAAAATAGTAACAAAAAATAATAAAATAGAAAAATAAACTATTTACTTCAAACTGAGTTGAACCATCGAATCAACTTTAATTATTATTTGAAAAAATTTCAATAGAAAATAGATTAGATTATTTGGATATAACTTATTTATAAATTTTCTTCTTATTCTTTTAGTAAAATAAAGAATTTTATAAATAGAAGGTAAGTCTATAGCTTGGTACCAGTCATTAAGGTAATATTTAGAAAGTGAGATGAGAATTTTAAATTTTAAAATGAAATATTAAAATATTATATTTTAATATTATTATTATTTTGAGATTTAAAAAAGTTAAGAAAAAATTAAATTATTTATTATATTTTGTATAAGAATTTAAAAAAATTATAATGATGAGATGATAATTTTAAATTTGAGATGAAAATTTTATGATGCCAAACCAAACCTAAGTTGAGTGTAACAACATATTAGCCTAATTTATTATATAAAAAATCAAATTGAATAAAAACAAACAATAACTAAAATTATAGAATTGAACGTAAGTTGGAAATCTTGTGACAAAGGAATACCGTGAAAGAAAAAAAAAAAAAAAAAAAAAAACAAACAAACAAACAAAAAACAAAAGAACCAATAAATTGAAAAAATAGAAAAATCACAGCAGTCAAACCCGACAACATTAAGGAAAAGAACAATTACCCCCCACAAAATACCAATGAACATAAGACAAATCCAATCTCTCCAAGCGCAATAGACCGTTCAATTCTGTCTGAAGCAACTCATAATCCTTAACCAAATTTTTTACTTAATGATTAAAGAAATGATTACTAGTATATTGGTGTTTTTTTATTTTTTTAAAAAATATTTTAGAATGATAAAAAAATATGAATAAAAAAATTGAAAAAATAATAGAATGATTTTACACTGGCGGCAAGATAGAGAAATTATAGGTAAGTGGTAGAGTTGCGGGACTCTAACCAAAACGCTTCATGAAAGGGCCCCGGAACCTTCCATGGCAATCTAGGATAACTCCCCCTACACCCATACTCCCTGGATTAGCCCTGCAGTTGCCATCAATATTTAACTTGAACATGTCCAAACTCGGCAACTACCAATAGACCAGGCAAGGACATCAAGCAACAGCAGTCGTGGTAGCAATATCAAGTGCTTCCAAAATATACGCATCCGAAGCCGAAGCCTCGCCACTAATTTGCAGTTTATCCGAGATGCGTTTGAGCCAAACCTTCACCGCTAACCATGCACTCTCCACGGTAATCAGTTTCCCTCCATGGGAGCCTTGTATCGACACATGGAAGAATACCAATTAGTAATCACACATGGAAGAACACCAATAAGTAACCACAACTTCCAAGTAATCACATATGGAAGAATACCAAAAAGTAACCCCCGCACCTAGAGGGTTTTTAGCAAAAGAGAACCAATAGAATACCCTGGACCACCAAGATGCATGCCATATTTTCGGAATACCTAAGGCCAACTCTGCTCAAATCCAGACGTTATCCGCAAACTCACTTGAATTCAAGACGTGGTCCAATGACTTAGTGACCTGATGAGCAGTAGTCACATTTTGAAACAATCAGTATACACATCGATTGAAGTCTATCATCAAACAGAAAACAATTACATTTCTCTTTCCATACACACACTGGCATCTTCTTAGGTACCTGACCATGCCAAATCCAGTTCATACCCTGCACAGAAGGAGCTTTCACTCGAATGACATCCCATGTAGTTGCAGACGAAAAACTTCCGTCATGGCTTGGCTTCCATACCAACACATCATCCCCCCTAGGCCTGCAAGAACATTATGACAAATTTTGTCTGCCTTGACAGTCCCTACTATACTAATTCCACCAAATGGTCATGATTACATGAATACTCAACACACAAATCTTTTATGCGCAAACTATGATCCACATCCGAGATAGCATGAGGACTAAGTGGGCCACTAGAGAGCTAACGGTCGTGCCAAAAAGAGCCACCTCAAGCCTTGTATTATCCAAAACCTCAGGCATTACTCTCAAAATCAATTTCCATAAACGAGAACCATTAGCATTCAGACTTCTCAAAGCCACATGGCCCTTTTCCACATATTTGGCTCTAAAAGAATTCATCCATAAATTATCAATGGACAACAAACGCCATGCAACATATTTGGCTCTAAAAGAATTCGTCCATAAATTATCAATGGACAACAAACGCCATGCAAACTTCATGTGGAGTGCTCTTTTTATCTCAAGAGAATTTCTCAAACTCAATCCCCCTTCTTTTGTTGGTTTGCACAAGTGCTTCCAAGCTCTCCATTTCCTCTTCTGCCCACCATTTAAACCACCCCAAAAGAACGAAGCCAAAAGAGAATCAATCTTCTGATGAATAAGTTTTAGGATGTTCAAAACATCATGTAGGTTGACTCACTCAAAAATGAGTAGCACTAATGCTATCCCAAGTGCAGGAGGATGTCCTGTAATAATTAGGAATAAATTCCTAGATCGTCTCCTCAAGGAAAGTTGCTTAAAATTAAACTCGTTGAAAAAAATGTGAAAAGCTTCACAATGAGAAAATAAAATGATGGTATGTGCAATGAACGGAAAAGGGTACTAGTCATGGACTAGATTCATGTTTTTAGATTTTGATTGTTGAATTGAAATGTAAAGGACTAATAAATTAAACTCAGAAATTAATAAAACTAAATTAAGAATTAAACTAAATTAAAAAGTAATTGACAAAACATGAACTGAAAATTGAAAATACCCAAAACCAAGATTCTAGAATTCATCTTTGTAATTAAATCACAAATTCTCAAAATAACATATAACAATTGTAATCACTATTAAATGAAAACTTAAGGAAGTAAGAAAAATAAATAACACGAAATAAGTAAACAGAAAATAAATTAACCAAACTTCTAAGTAAAAAAATATCTCAAAAGTATTCTATAAACTTTAAACTGAAGTTAAATAAAAATAGAGTACGAAAAGTCTAAACGAAAACTTCCTTTCACTATTCAATTGAAATTCAAAACAAAAATGAAACAACTTCTCACGTATCACTCTTGAAAATTAATCTCTAAACCTTTAATAATAACTCTAGAACAATTTCTCTACTCCCCACGTATGATGTTCAGAAAAATCAAAAACAAAAACAAAAGCTTAAAACCAAACCTTTCTTGCAATAAATTAAGGTAACACAATTAATGAGAACTTCTAAAACAATTCTTTTTTGTTTCATGAAACAAACTAGCAATTTGATTAAAACTTCTAAAACAATTTCTTTTTGTTGCATGAAACAAAATAGTAATGAAACAAACTAGCACACTTAATATTAAGGTATTACTCTTAATGAAATAAAATTCTAGAACAAATCTTAATACACTTAATAAAAATGCTAAAACAACAAAACTTTGAAGCCAAAAAGAAAAACAAAAATCCGAACACAAGAAAGAGCCAACTCTTTCTAGAACATAACAAAGAAATAACAAAAGCAGAAAATTGTAAAATGTAAGTTTTAGTTGTGTGTTGTAAGTTGTATTGTTGAGTTCAGACTGCATCCTTTTATCGCCGAACATCTTGGCTAGTTGCATCTCACATTCATACTTCATTTGCATTCACACTTACTTGCATTCACACCTCAATTGCATTCACACCTCATTTCGGCTACCTCTTGCATTCAATCTTTTCCTCAATTTAAACCAAGCAACCAAGTCCAACACGGTATGTATACAGAAAATTCAGCACATCATTCACACTTCACGCCTAACTTGTTGAAAATTCATACACGGTTCTTCTTTGCCTCAAGTTGGTGCTACCCTTCCTCCAATCAAATTAACCAGCCGACTTCTCCTATCTCTTCTCTTCAATCTGTTTTTTCAAATTTCAGCACACAACACTCACCCACCTACTGCACGTACTAGAATAAAATCCTGACCTACTCTTTCTTTAATCCTCACTTCACATCTCAGAAAATTACTAGCCAATTAAATGACTCCAGCCAATTCCTTTCAACCCTTAGAAAAAGCATGCACCGACTGCTTATTACTTCCAAAAAAATAATCTGCACCGATACAACACAAGCACCCACCGATTGCCTCCTTCTATCACAGCACAACACATCTCCCTTCTTCAATCTAATTCAGTTCCAGAAATGCACCGACTCACTCCTTTTTAATTCCAGCACACAACTCTCTCTAATCATGCACTGACCGACTCTCTCTATGTCTCTACTCACCAGAATAAAGTCAGCACCAATAAAATCGTTCAAACCGACTATCACTCCTGCTAGAGAAATTAATCCAGCCGACTAAACTCCAATCCATCACATGTTCTCTTTCTATCTTCCTTCATTTCGGCTCTTGTCCAATTCAATGGAAAGGAAGCAGCCTTTTATGACTTTTTCAATGTCAAATTTGGTGGAGACAATTGGTGGACAGCAGCAGCCTTCTTCTTCTTTCATTTCGGTGGAAAGCAGCAGCCTTTGATGACTTCTTCTATGTTAATTTCAGTGGACAGCAGCAGCCTTCTTCTTCCAATCCATCACATGTTCCTCACCTTAATTTAGCTGCACCAACCAATGTAAGTTAAGCCAAACAAGCAGCCTTCCAATTAATGTATAATTTAGGTGGGTTGGAAATGAGTTGGTGGATTTATTTGAGTGTGAAAAGGGGATCCGTGAGTTTTGAGGGAAATGAGAAATGGGTTGGACGGTAAGTGGGGGCTAGGCTTCGGAAGTTTGATGGCTTGTTGGAGGGCAATGATGGGTTATGGTTTAAGTGAGCATGATGTGGGGTGATTGGTGTGGCCGTGTATGAGGTTAGATGGAGTTAGGAGTGTTTGAATGGTGGGAAAGCTCAAGACAAAGTATGAACAAGGCATAAACATAATGAACCATGGTATGCACGAAAAATGGAGATGGAGATTAAAAAAAAAAAGAAAACACTCAACAACAAAATAACACAAATGAAAAATTAACTTGAGTAACTTCCATTCAAAGATGGCAAGAAGTGCTTCTATCTTTTGAGGTTCATGGATTGAACCCAAAAGATGGAAAGATAGCTCAAGAAACTTTATGAACATGAAGAACAAGAAAAACAATGGTACAAACGCAAATGATAATGGAAAGTAAGAAAAATTATGGACTAGAATGCACAGTAATCAATAGTTGGTAGAATTCAAGCAGAAATTCATGCTTTTAATCAATTAAAATCACAACTTTGATTTATCCTTATTAATCATTTTTTCATTTAAAACCAATAATAATGTCATGATGAATTTAAAATACATTGGTTTTAAATAGCTAAAATATGCAATATTTCAGCTCAATCATAGGTGCATCGACATGCTTGTCAAAATATGCCTTAAAAGAATGAGCCAACCACCTTGAGAGAGTAAATTAAATTTCCAACCCGCTACCTTATTGCTGATTTTGGTTACTAAAGGTTCCAAATCTCGAACAGTAAGTCTTCCCACAACTAGGGGTGGCAATATGTTACACGACCCCTTAACTCAATACGAACACAACACGATAATAACGGGTTAGGGTTTAGTCTTAATGAGTTTGAGTCAAAACGGGTTGACCCGTTAAGACACGATTGCTTAATGGGTTGATAACGGGTCAACCCGTTATGACCCATTAAGAAAGTTAAAATTACAATTATACCCTTATACTTAAAAATAAAATTGTTAGAATTTTAATTTCAATATTTTTATTATTTGGATTGTAATTTTGGACTTGTAGTTAGTTTTATAATTTTTATAGATATTGTGATTTTAACATTTATATAAAATTCTACTAAATTTAATTAAGTCAAACTGGTTAATTTCAAATCTATTTAACTTATTTACATAAACAGTTTGAAACAGGTCATATTGTATCGTGTTAATCTATTTCATAATATTTGCTAATGGGTCAAAACAGGTTGACACGACACGACCCATTATGTTAATGGGTCGTATTAGAGTTTGAGATTTTGACACGATAAGCTTAACGGGTCTGGTTAGGGTTGACTTATATAGTATAATATATATGTTTTGACACGACACGAACACGACCCATTAACACGATTTGACACCCCTACCCATAACAATTGGAACACAAAGATAAGTCACCAGGAAAATTCCCTCTCCACAACTAGCCAATCTCTTCAACCAAACTCTAGACCCAAAGTGACATGTTTAGAAAAGAAAATAGCTGACTTTTCCTTACTATTTAACTGGCCCGACAACTTCTCATATATCCCCAACACCTCTTTGAGTCTTCTCAACGACTGCTTTTCCCCATTCAACAAAAAACCAGTAGGTCATCCGCATAAAGAAGATGGGATATCAAAGGAGTCCCCCCAGGCATGTGAAAAAGCCTTAATTGGACCCATCTCAAAATTCTTTCTTCGAAGCCAAGACAAAACTTCCTCCATAAGAATGAATAAATGAGGCGACAACTGGTCCCCTTGCCTGAGCCCCTGAGTCGACTTAGAAAAACCTTTGTAGGAGCCATTCAACATAATCGAAAACCATTGATCATGAATACAATTTGCAATCAGCAATCAAAACTGATTAAAAAATCCAAAACACTCTAGGTGTCACGCCCCCAAATCCCCATGCACGGACACGGAAAAATTGAGACGTCTGGATGATGACATCACGGGTCACCACCCTATCGACGTGTGCCAAGTGTGTGGATAAGAAACGAATGTGTACGAGAAATACTGATTGAGCTGAATTATTGCATTTTTAATGCTTTTGGAACCCATACATATTAATTCTTTCATTACTTTATCATTAGTTTTATATGGAAAAATGAATAAATCAAAGTTGTAATTTTAATTGATTAAAAGTATGAATTTCTACTTTAATTTTATCAACTGTTGATTACTATGGATTATGGTACATATCGCTCGAGCGGCAAAAAGTCGCCGCTCGAGCGAATTCAGGCAGATTCAAACGCTCGAATTCCACTCGACAGTGGGCTCGAGCAGGTGTGCGGGAAAGGAGATCACTCTAGCGGAGGCATTTGGCCGCTCGAGTGAAGTCAGGCAGAGTGGAACGCTCGATGTTCGCTCGACCCTCTGCTCGAGCAAATTTAGGCAGAGTCGAACGCTCGATGTTCGCTCGACACTCCGCTCAAGCGAATATCGCATTTTACAGATTAGTGTTTATTCCGCCGTCAGAGTATAAAAAGGATTTTTTACATCTTATGGCCAACTCTTGGCCTGGGAAAACTTGGTTTTGAGTAGAGAAACACTTAGAATTCATTATTTTCCATTGATTTTCATTCAGATTCGAAGAGGAGGATTAATACAATCAATCATTCACGCAGCTACACAATTTTCACTGGATCATTCACTCACACTGCAGCAGATTGAAGAACTCCTTGAGGGGTCGAATTGCCACTGCAGCTCGGCCTCCTCCACCACTTCGAATCTTCATTTCCATTCAATTGGCTTGATCTTTTCAATTCCCTACTTGCTATTTCATTTCAGTTTTGAGTTTCTGAATTATTTTGGAGAATTTTGATTTAGACGTTTGAGTAATTTATTTGTTATTCATTTAATTCATGGTATTTATTTTTATCGTTTCGTTAAGCTTTCATTTTAATAGTGATTACAATTACGGTGGTTTAATTTGAGAATTTGTGATTTGAATATAATGGTGAACCCTAGAACATTGATTTTGGGGCTTTTCAATTTTCAGTGCATGTTTTGTCAATTACTTCCTAATTTAGTTTAATTCTTAATTTAGTTTTATTAATTTCTGACTTTAATCTATTAGTCCTTTGAATTCCAATCCGACAATCAAAATCTAAAAACATGAATCTAGTCCATGACTAGTACCCTTTTCCATCCATTGCACATACCATCATTTTATTTTCTCTTTGTGAAGTTTTTCACCCCTTTCAACAAGTTTGATTTTTAAGTAACTTTTCCTGAGGAGACGATCTAGGAATTTATTCCTAATTATTACACAACATCCTCCTGCACTTGGGATAGCTTTAGTGCTACTCATTTTTGAGTGAGTTAAGTTTTTGGCGCCGTTGCCGGGGAAAGTATTTTAGCTTAAATTTAAACTCGTTATTTTTGTTATGCTCTTTAAACTGATGTTTCATGTCATGGGTGAGGGACAGTTCAAATAGGTTGCTTAGAGTCACATCGAGTATTGAGAGTAGTATACACAGTTTGGAGATAGATAACTCTTCTGTCTTTTCTGTTAGTGAGTCAGGTGAGGAAATTGAAATTGAACCAGAAAACATGGCTGCACCTGCACCACGCACTCTTAAGGATTATTTGCAACCCACTCGCACCACTACACCTTCATGCATTGTTTTGCCTGAAAATGCATCTTATTTCTCTATTAAGCATGGCATGATGTCAGTGATACCTCAGTTCCACGGGATGGATTATTAGAGTCCTTACCAGCACTTGACAGATTTTGAGTTGGCTTGCACTACTTTTATCACTAGGGCTGTTACTTATGAATTCATTAGACTTCGTTTATTTCCTTTCTCTTTAAAGGATAAAGCGAAGATTTGGTTTAATTCTTTGAGGCCTAATTCTATTTCTAGTTGGTCTGATATGCATCGTGAATTCTTACAAAAAATTTTTCCTTTTCAGAGAACTTAGTTTTTGCAAGAGCAAATAAGCCAGTTCAATCAGAGACCTAATGAGACCTTTCAGGCCAGTTGGGAAAAATTTAAAGATTTGGTGAACATTTGTCCACATCATGGTTTTGAATCTTGGAGGTTGGTGAGCTATTTTTACACTGGTCTCACTCCAGAATGTAAGCAGTTTGTTCAGACAATGTGCAATGGGGAGTTCTTCAGCAAGGAACCTGATGAAGCACTATCATTTTTTGACTACCTTGCTGAGAGCGCACCACAGTGGAACACTCATACTGATCGAGTTCCATTAGCAGCACAGCCACTGAGGGCTATTTCTAGAGGGGGTAAATATGAGCTTAAGGAAGACACTGATGTTCAAACCCGAATAGCTGCATTGACTAGAAGACTAGAGGTCATGGAAATGGAAAAAGTGAAGGTTGTGAAAGTAGTAGAGGCATGTTCTATATGTGCTGATTCAAACCATAAGACCCAAGACTGCCCGATTATGCCAGTATTTCAAGAAGGTGGGTCTGAGCAGATGCAATCAGCTAACTGGGTTAATAGAGCACAAAATCAGCCTTTCTCCAACACATATAATCCGGGGTGGAGGAATCACCCAAATTTCTCATGGAGAAATGATTAGCCTGGTCGGTCCCCACCACCTCAGCAGCAGCCATTTAATCAGGGTGCTCCTCAACACCAGTATCCGCCATATCAGAATCCTCAGAGCTATCCTTATGTAGCTCCTCCTGGATTTCAGCCTCATATAGCTGCACAGAGTTCTCAACCTTCATCATCTGTAAAGAAGACTCTAGATGACAATATGGCTCAGATGGCCAATACACTTCACCAATTCATGTAGATTCAGGCCACCACAAATAATCAGAACACTCAGGCCATAAATGAGTTGCGAGGCACTATTAATAAGATGAGCACAACCTTGAGCACCCTAGAGAAAGGTAAATTTCTAGCACAGCCTCAGCCTAATCCTCAAGTATACAGGCAGCAACAACAGTAAGTGCATAATGTCTCAGGGGATGTTATTGAGACAGTGAAGGCAGTTCTTACTTTGAGAAGTGGGAAGGAAGTTCCCCAACTGGAGATGCCTATAGACACACAGGTAGTTGGTCCTACACCTGAAGATGTAACAGAGACTGATAAAGTTGAGAAAGAATCAGAGGTAGTGAGACCAGAGCTGAAGAAGCCTGTGAGTGCAGATGTTGAGACTAGTAAGGGATACCAACCTGTGGTTCCTTATCCTCAGAGATTGGCAGCTGGCCAAAAGAACAAGTATCACACAGATATTCAAGAGATTTTCAAGCAAGTGAAGATTAATATTCCACTCTTGGATGCCATACAATAAGTGCCTTCATATGCAAAATTTTTGAAGGACTTGTGCACGGTGAAGAGGAAGCTGAATGTGAAGAAGAAAGCTTTCCTAACGGAGTAAGTTAGTGTATTGATATTGAGCGAGACTCCTCAGAAGTTTGGAGATCCCGGCTCTCCCAACATTTCCATTATGATTGGTGAATCACGCATTGGGAGAGTTTTACTTGATTTGGGAAGTAGTGTGAACTTGCTACCGTTCTCAGTATATGAGCAGTTGGGAATGGGTGAGCTAAAAAAGACCTCCATCATGCTACAGTTGGCTGACAGATCAGTTAAGGTACCGAGGGGTATTCTAGAGGACGTGTTGGTCCAGGTGGACAAATTCTACTACCTAGTGGATTTTGTGGTTCTTGACATGCAGCAGCCGGTTTCCACTATTTACCAAGCTCCTGTCATCCTAGGAAGACCATTTCTATCAACATCAAATGCATTGATCAATTACAAAAGTGGAGTTTTGAAGCTTATCTTTGGGAACATGGCACTTGAGTTGAACGTTTTCAACGCTTGCAAGATGCCAGCACATTTTGATGACACAAGTGATTTGAATGCTGTGGAGAGTTTGACACCAACAGATTTTATTTGCTCAACTTCTCTCTTATCTGATGATGATTATATTTTTCAAACACCTGAATTTTTACTTGATGAGAAAATTGATCATATCAATGAAGATGACTTTGATTTTTTTGATTATTTTGCAGATTCTTCTTTACCACTTGAAGTACAATTTACGGGAGTAAGATGGAAACCCCAGTTTGAAGCTCTACCACCACCAGACATGCTTAAATCTTCAGAGGAAGAAGTTCCCCAGTTGAAGCTGAAACCACTTCCTCAAGATTTAAAGTATGTGTTTCTTGGTCCTAAAGAAGGCACTTTTCCGGTGGTGATTTCCTCAAAGCTAAATCAGAAAGATGAAGCCCAATTGATTGAAGTATTAAGGAAGCATCGAGGCGCAATTGGTTGGACAATAGCTGACATCAAAGGCATTGATGCCGTTGTATGTACCCACAGAATCCATCTTGAAGACGATGCTAGACCGGTTCGTGATGCTCAACGTAGGCTCAATCCTACCATGAAGGAAGTTGTGAAAGAGGAAGTGCTTAAGCTACTCGCAGTAGGTATCATTTACCCTATCTCAGACAGTAAGTGGGTAAGTCCAACTCAAGTGGTACCAAAAAAATCTGGTTTGACTATCATAAAAAATGATAAAAATGAGTTGATTCCAACTAGAATGGTTACTGGCTAGAGAATGTGCATTGATTATAGAAAACTTAATTCAGCCAGTAGGAAGGATCATTTTCCTTTACCATTTTTAGATCAAATTTTAGAAAGAATGGCTGGTAATGCATATTATTGTTTCTTGGATGGCTATTCTGGTTATTTTCAAATTGTTGTAGCACCTAAGGATCAAGAGAAAACCACTTTCACCTGTCCTTTTGGCACTTTTGCTTTTACTAGAATGCCTTTTGGTTTGTGTAATGCTCCAGCTACTTTTCAGAGATGCATGATGAGTATTTTTTTTTACATGATTGATGATATTTGTGAAATATTCATGGATGATTTCTCTGTTTTTGGAAAATCCTTTGAGAGTTGTTTGCATAATTTGGCACGTATTCTCCAGAGATGTGAGGAAAAAAATCTTTTACTTAATTGGGAGAAATGCCAATTTATGGTCACTCAGGGCATTGTATTGGGGCATATTGTTTCTTCTGAGGATATAAAGGTTGACAAGGTAAAATTTGAATTAATATCTAAACTTCCTATTCCTAGGACGGTTAGGGATATTCGTTCTTTTCTTGGTCATGCTGGCTTTTATAGGCGGTTTATTCAAGAGTTTAGTTCTATTGCAAAACCTTTGTGCACTCTTTTACAAAATGATATTGAATTTGTTTGGACTAATGAGTGTCAAAAATCTTTTGATACCCTTAAGAAATCGCTTACCACTGCTCCTATTGTGCAACCTCCGCAGTGGGACCTTCCCTTTGAGATTATGACAGATGCTAGTGACTATGCCTTAGGAGCTGTTTTGGAGCAGCGGGTGGATAATAGGCCATTTGTGATTTATTATGCTAGTAGAACCTTGAATGATGCCCAGAAAAATTATACCACTACTGAAAAAGAATTGCTTGCAGTGGTTTTTGCACTTGATAAATTTCGGACTTATATTCTTGGTTCTCATGTTACTATTTTTACTGACCACTCTGCTCTTAAGTATTTGTTGGCTAAGAAAGATGCAAAATCACGCTTGATTCGTTGGATTCTATTACTTCAAGAGTTCAACATCAACATTAAGGATAAGAAAGGAGTTGAAAATGTGGTAGCTGAACACCTCTCTAGATTGTCATCATCTCCTTCTTCAAATGTCAGCCTTCCTCTTGATGATAGTTTCCCAGATGAGCAGCTGTTTGTGGTTGATAGAGCTCCCTGGTATGCTGACATAGTCAATTATCTGGTGACTGAGCGAATGCCTTCTGAATGGTCCACCCAAGATAAGCGTCGGTTTCTCTCTGAGGTACGACACTTTTATTTTGATGATCCATATCTTTTTAAATATTGTTCGGACTAATTGATTCGAAGATGCATTCCTGATGATGATTTTTCTTCGGTTTTGAGATTCTATCATATGGGTGCATGTGGTGGTCATTTTTCAGCAAAGAAAACAATTTCAAAAATTTTGCAAAGTGGTTTTTACTGGCCTTCCATGTTTAAAGATGCTTATAATTTTTGCAAGGCTTGTGAGCCTTGTCAAAAATTGGGATCCATTAGCAAAAGAAACATGATGCCTCTTTCCCCTATTCTGACTTTAGAAATTTTTGATTGTTAGGGAATAGACTTCATGGGACCTTTTCCGGTTTCTTTTGGAAACACATATATTCTTTTAGCTGTGGATTATGTTTCAAAATGGGTGGAGGCCATTGCTTGCAAAACAAATGACCATCATGTTGTCCTGAAATTTTTGCAATCTCTGTTTGCTCGTTTTGGCATGCCAAAAGTTATTATAAGTGATGGGGGTTCTCATTTTTGCAATAAACCATTTTCTACACTTATGAAGAAATATGGCATCACACACAGAGTTTCTACCCCTTATCACCCTCAAACAAATGGGCAAGCTGAATTGGCAAACAGAGAGATAAAAATTATTTTAGAGAAAACCATCAAGCCTAATAGGAAAGATTGATCGGTTAAACTTTTTGATACTTTGTGGGCTTATAGGACAGCTTTTAAAACAAATCTAGGGATGTCTCGTTATCGATTAGTTTATGGTAAAGCTTGTCATTTACCTGTTGATATTCAGCATCGAGCTCTTTGGGCCATAAAACATGTTAACATGTCACTTGATGAAGCTTCAGGGTTGAGAAAATTGCAGATTAATGAATTGGATGAAACTCGTCGGAATGCTTATGACAACGCTCAGCTTGCAAAGGAACGCATGAAAATTCTGCATGATCAAAAAATTCATCCAAAGCATTTCACACTTGGCCAGGAAGTCCTCCTTTACAATTCTCGGTTGCACATTTTTCCTGGAAAGTTGAAATCCCGATGGAGTGGGCCGTACATTTTAAAGACCGTTCATCCTCATGGTGCGGTAGACATTGTCAATCCGAAGAATGGTAATAGCTTCACTGTCAACAGACAACGTCTAACTGAAGGTCTTTGATCTACATGAAGAGATCTTGCTTGTACAAGACCCCAGGGAAGTGTTTTGATTTGCTAATCCTTCTTTACAGTTTTCTTTACTTGCTTTGTTTTTATTTGTTCTTTTGCTTTGATTTTATATTTCATGTTGTTTGTTTGGTTTGCTTGTTTTTTCTGTGCACTTTGTTTTCTTTCGTTCGACTCATTGAGGACTATGTCTCTCACTAGTTGGGGGGTAGCATGTGTGCACAGTTTAAAAAAAATAAAAAAAAAATAAGATTTGTGAAATTTGAGCATCTTGGTGGAGTAGTTGAGCGGGATCATTTGTGAAAATTTATTTTCAAGCTTAAACATAGAGCATGATTTTTGATGCATCATATTTTGTTGATATGTGGCTTGAAACACCGGGATGTTATACTTATTGAGATGAAACTTGATAAAATTTTTGTAGAACAAAAGACAAATTTTGAAGGACATTTTGCACATGCTTACGCTTGTAGTGTTCTTTATTTACCATTCATTGATTTAACACTGGAGAAGTAAACTGCAAGACTACCGAGCCATGCCAAAAAGAAAAAAGAAAAAAGAAGAAAAAAAGAGAAAAAAAAAAGAAGAAAAAAAGAGAAAAAGAAAAGAAAAGAAAAGAAAAAAGATTTGAAAAGAAAAGAGAGAGAGAGAGAGAGAGAGAGAGAGAGAGAGAGAGAGAGAGAGAGAGAGAGAGAAGGAATAAAGGCAACTTAGTGAACTTTCCTAAGTAAAAAGGGTTAGAAACAGTTATCTAAGATTTTGGCGGTTGAGTGTTCAACCTTTAAAAACAGAGCTGGTGTGAAAACTGCTAGTTCCTTGGGTTTTGAGGTACTTAGAATCAGTAATGATTAATCTTAAGGTTAAAAAATCCTATGGCAAATCATAGCTAGTAATGAGGAACACACAATCGGTCTAGCTCCACACACACATTTGAGTTCTGAGACATTTGCCTTAATTCTATGTGAAAGATTGTTGAGAAAGTCTTGGTGGGTATAACCCTTGGGGGTGGAGTAGTAACATGTCACTTTTGTAAGAATTCAGAATTGTGTTTGATTGTTTTTGTTTGAATTTCGATCTTTATGTAATATTCATCTCAATTAATTTTCACTATTTTGCTCGAGGATTAAAAAAATGCTAGTTGGGGGGTGTAATTGAGCTGAATTATTGCATTTTTAATGCTTTTGGAACCAATACATATTAATTCTTTCATTACTTTATCATTGGTTTTATATGGAAAAATGAATAAATCAAAGTTGTAATTTTAATTGATTAAAAGCATGAATTTCTGCTTTAATTTTATCAACTGTTGATTACTATGGATTATGGTACATATTACTCGAGCAGCGGCTTTTTGCCGCTCGAGCGAATTCAAGCAGATTCAAACACTCGAATTCCACTCGACAATGGGTTGGAGCGGGTGTGCGGGAAAGGAGATCGCTCGAGCGAATTCAGGCAGAGTGGAATGCTCGATGTTCTCTCGACCCTCCGCTCGAGCGAATTTAAGCAAAGTCGAACGCTCGATGTTCGCTCGACACTCTGCTCGAGCGAATATCGCATTGTACAGATTAGTGTTTATTCCGCCGTCAGAATATAAAAAGGATTTTTTACATCTTATTGCCGACTCTTGGCCTGGGAAAACTTGGTTTTGAATAGAGAAACACTTAGAATTCATTATTTTCCATTGATTTTCATTCAGATTCGAAGAGGAGGATTCATACAATCGATCATTCACGCAGCTACACAATTTCCACTGGATCATTCACTCACACTGCAGCAGATTGAAGACCTCCTTGAGGGGTCCAATTACCACTGCAGCCCAGCCTCCTCCACCGCTTCGAATCTTCATCTCCATTCAATTGGCTTGATCTTTTCAATTCCCTACTTGCTATTTCATTTCAGTTTTGAGTTTCTGAATTATTTTGGAGAATTTTGATTTAAACATTTGAGTAATTTATTTGTTATTCATTTAATTCATGGTATTTATTTTTATTGTTTCGTTAAGTTTTCATTTTAATAGTGATTACAATTACGGTGGTTTAATTTGAGAATTAGTGATTTGAATATAATGATGAACCCTAGAACATTGATTTTGGGGCCTTTCAATTTTCAGTGCATATTTTGTCAATTACTTCCTAATTTAGTTTAATTCTTAATTTAGTTTTATTAATTTTTGAGTTTAATCTATTTGTCTTTTACATTCCAATCCGACAGTCAAAATCTAAAAACATGAATCTATTCCATGACTAGTACCCTTTCCCATCCATTGCACATACCATAATTTTATTTTCTCTTTATGAAGTTTTTCACACTTTTCAACGAGTTTGATTTTTAAATAACTTTCCCTGAGAAGACGATCTAGGAATTTATTCCTAATTATTACACGACATCCTCCTGCACTTGGGATAGCTTTAGTGCTACTCATTTTTTAGTGAGTCAAACACGCAACGAAAAGCAAAGTCAATAACTAAGTACCAGAATTTTTTCTTAGTTTAATACAAAGCTGTTCAAAACATACATAATAAAATATTACAAAACACAAATATTATTTCAAATCCAAATACAAAACATAAACTCCACTCAGAACTCCGGCGGAGCCGCATCCTCGGGCTCAGCCTCCTCCTCCTCCTCGAACTCTGCACCAAAATCTACGGAACCAAAAATGGTGCCGCAGGTAAGTAAAATCCAAACACCACTAGATAAAAACATATAAAACTCAAACAATATGCATGAAAGGATAACCAACGCACACGTCTCATAAAACCATATTTTTCCACGCACGCCAAAAACCCATTTGGCCCAAGAAAATATCGCTTAAAACCAAACCTCGCCATTATCCCAGATAATGGCCCAACCCACCATTTTTCCAGAAAATGCATCAAAAGCCTCAAAACCAAACCTCACCATTTTCCCACAAAATGGCCCATATCCAAAAACCATAAAAACCATCCAATTATGCATGCACCATGATCTCCCCTAGGGATCATCCGCACACCCTGGCTCTGGGCCACACCTCAAGTAACGACTATGCGTGTGACACATAAACGAGCGATGCCCAGACTCGCGCCCAGCGCGTCCCTGGCCAGGTTATCCTCTAGTCCCCGCCACTCTAGGGACCACGGAGTCGACACAACAGCGTTACCATATCGTGCGATCCGGTCGCCGCCCTGCGACGACCCAGGGGATGTCACTCAGTATTATCCACTCCCGAGTGACCAGGGGAGCTCCACCGAGATAATAACCCATCCCGGCTTGGGCTCGTGAGACACACGCACCCAAAAACCATTGACGCCAATACAACGGGATTTTCTCAATTAAAATAAAATGCACAAATATGCAATATGCAACACACGCCTCATGGCACGAATAACCAACCAAATCACAAACAAACATAACCAAGCACTCTGTTCTCAAACCATCCGACCCCCGAACTCCTCGGACTCAATCCGGAATCAGCCAACCAACAGCAAAATATTTATTGTATAAGCAAAATATATTTAAATCTAAAAGTAGAGTTTGGAAAATACTTACAGTGCTATATGGTATTTTTTGAAAGCTCGCGGCGTTGCAAAAGGTGGAAGAAAAGCAACGTAACAGTGAAATTTCACTATGGCCGTGGGTTGTAAAATATCCACTTTTGAACGGGGACAAACCAAAGCTCGAGATTGATAGGGAATGGTCTATGGATGTTTATGAAGCTAGTGGAAGTGGAGTTTGGCCGTGGGTGGCGGCGAAAACGGCGGAGGAAGGCCAAAATATCCAAATCGGAAAGCTAGCTCGTGGGAGCTGGTCCGGTGACAGAATGAGGTCGAAAATGGGTGGTTTAGGATGGCAAGGAGTCGGTGATGAAGTGGTGAAGAGGTGGTGGCTGGAGGTGGAGCGACGGCGGCAAATCGGAGCCAAAACCGTGCGGCTTGATGAAGGTTTTCCGACTAAACGGCGGCACGGTTTGGGATGAAAGTTGGTGGGGTGGTTCACCAGAGGGTGGGGAAGAAATTGGTGGTGGTGGTCCTGGGTGGCTGGATGGAACGGCGTGAGGAAGAGGAGAGAGAGTGTGTCGCGCGGGAGAGAGAACTGGGGAGGAGAGAAAATAAAGAAAAAAAGAAAGAAAAAGATGAAAAAAGAGAAAGAAGAAAAAAAAAAAGAGAAAAAGAAAAGATGATGGAAAAGAAATGAGGTCCAGTCCTCACTCTGGAAACCAAAACAGATCCGTCAAAAACGATTTTAAAAACTGTAAAACAACTAAATAAATAAAACACAACATCAAATAAATTAAAAAACCAATTTAAAACACAATTATTTAAAATAAATAAACCACTATATTAATTAAATTAAAAACAACCCTTCAGTAAAAATACACGTAAAAGCGGATCATCACATCCTCCCCCCCTTAAAAACAAATTTCGTCCTCGAAATTTGTAAAATCAAACACCAACTTGAAACAAGCCACATAATATCACGTAAACCACTTGTGACCAAGATTAAGAAACGTACCATCATTACTCAAACAAGTATGGATATCTGCTCCCTCATGTCCGCTACTCGCTCCCAAGAGAAGTCTTGAGCTAACGGATCTCCCCATGCCACCCTAACCAAAGGTATCGTCTTGGACCTCAACTGTTGCTCCTTCCAATCCATGATCTGCGACTGAACAACCTCATAAGTAAGGTCCAGTTGCAATTGAATACCCTCTGGGTCGACAAAGCGTGGCTCTTGTTGTCCAAAGCTCTTCTTCAAGGATGATATGTGGAAGACATCATGAATATCCCCAAAATATTCTGGCAAAGCAACTCTATAGGCGACAGACCCTACCTTCTCCAAGATCTGAAAAGGGCCGACATACCTCGGATCCAGTTTTCTCTTCTTACCAAAACGCTTAACACCTCTCATGGGAGATACTTTGAGATAAACCCAATCACCTTCTTAAAAAAATAACTCTCTCCTCCTGGTATCAGTGTAGCTTTTCTGACGACTCTGAGCTGCCACCATTTTATCCCTGATGATCCAAACTTGGCTTTGCATCTCTTGAATTATTTCGGGTCCAATTATCCTACTCTCCCCGACTTCATCCCAACACAAGGGCGATCTACACTTCCTCCCATAAAGAGCTTCATAGGGAGCCATCTGAATGGTCGCATGGAAGCTATTATTATATGCAAACTCTATGAGCGGCAAATGGTTTTCCCAACTCCCTTGAAATTCTATGACACATGGCCGCAACATATCTTCAAGGATCTAAATGGTGCGCTCTGATTGGCCGTCTGTCTGTGGGTGATATGCAGTACTGAACTTCAACTTAGTACCCAATGCTGCCTGCAAACTCTTCCAGAACTGAGATGTGAACCTTGGGTCTCGATCCGACACTATACTCTTCGGTATGCCGTGCAGCCGCACTATCTCTTTCACGTACAAGTGTGTCAACTTACCCAAGGAATCGATGTTATTAACAAGCAAGAAATGAGCACTCTTCGTTAATTGGTCAACAATCACCCAAACAGAATTTTTCCCACTAGGCGTTCTCGACAAACCCACTACAAAGTCCATCGTGATGTCATCCCACTTCCACTCAGAAATATTGAGGGGTTGGAGCATACCAGCGGGTCTTTGATACTCGGCCTTGACTTGACGGCATGTGTGGCATTTCTCAACATACAAGGCAATATCCCTCTTCATTCCATCCCACTAATAATTTTTCTTCAAGTCCCGGTACATCTTTGTACTGCCGGGATGAACTGAATAAGGGGCCGCATGAGCTTCTGCCATGATCTACTCCTTGAATTCGGAATCTTTGGGGACCCCCTACGATCTCGGAACCGAAAAATCCCATCTTTATCCATACTATAGTGCAACGGCCCTCGAGATTTTCTGACTCTTTTTATGATATCCAGCAGCTTCAGATCCTTCCTTTGAAGAGTCTTCAATTCTTCAAAATCAGTTACCCGAATATCAAGAACTGAAGATAAAATCTCTTCTTGTTGTGAACTTTCAATAAGGAGCCTTCTCATCCCACAAAGCAAAGAATCCAATTCTGACGGCTCGGCTTCATCTTCCAAATGCGATTTTCGGCTCAAAGCATCAGCAACTATATTTGCCTTCCCCGGATGATACTTGATCTCGTATTGGTAGTCACTGATTAACTCCAGCCATCGTCTCTGCCTCATGTTCAGATGTTTCTAGGAAAACAAGTGCTTCAAGCTCTTGTGATCGGTGTATACTTCACAAGCTTCCCCATACAAAAAGTGCCGCCAGATCTTGAGAGCAAAAACAATCGCAGCCAATTCCAAATCGTGCGTCGGATAATTCTTCTCATGGTCCTTTAGCTGACGAGATGCATAGGCAACAACCCGTCCTTCCTGCATAAGGACACAACCCAATCCAAATTTAGACTCATTGCTGAAGACTACGAATGGCTTATGCGGTTCTGGAAGCGCTAACACTGGTGCCATCGTCAACCTGTTCTTTAATTCTTGGAAGCTTCTCTCACATTTATCTGACCAAACAAATTCTGCATTCTTCCGAGTCAAAGCTATGAGAGGTCCAGATAGGCGAGCAAATCCCTCCACAAATCTTCGGTAATATTCGGCAAGTCCCAAGAAACTCTGGATCTCGCGCACTGTAGTCGGACGCTACCATGACAAAATGGCTTCCACCTTACTAGGATCAACCGCCACTCCGTCTCAGGAAATCACATGCCCAAGAAATCTGACTTCCTCCAACCAGAATTCACACTTGCTGAGCTTGGCATACAACTGGTGTTCTCTCAATTTCCCAAAAACTAGACGAAGATGATACATATGCTCTTCAACATCTCGGGAATAAATCAGAATATCATCAATGAATACTACCACAAAGGAATCCAGATAAGGTCAAAATACTCGATTCATTAAATCCATGAAAGCAACAGGGGCATTGGCTAATCCAAATGGCATCACCTTAAATTCATAATGCCCATATCTCGACCTGAACGTAGTTTTGGACACATCCTTGTCTCTGATCCTCAACTGGTAGTATCCCGACCTCAAATCTATCTTCGAGAACACAGCTGCTCCTTGAAACTGATCAAACAAATCATCGATCCGTGGGAGAGGATATTTATTTTTGATGGTCACCTTATTTAATTCCCGATAATCAATGCACATACGGAGGGTTCCATCTTTCTTTTTAACAAACAGAACTGGCGCACCCCACGGCGAAGTACTTGGTTGAATGAACCCCTTATCTACCAGTTCTTGCAACTGAATCTTCAACTCTTTTAATTCAGCCGGTGCCATGCGGTAAGGAGCTTTATGTATGGAGTCGCTCCAGGTTCCAAGTCTATAACAAACTCCATTTCTCGAATAGGGGGTAGTCTAGGCAAGTCATCCACAAACATATCGGAGAATTCTTCCACAACTGGAATGTCTACCAAAGACTTCTTCTTAGACGGCGTGGACACCATCTAGACTAAGAATGCATCCGCTCCCCATGCAATCTCTCTTCTTGCTTGAATTGCCGATATAATTACCGGCTTTTCTTTTAGCTTACTTCCTGTAAATTCCAGACAATCACCATTTGGAAGCTGAAAGCTAATTACCCAACTTCTGCAATTAATACTCGCAGAATATCGGAATAGCCAATCCATCCCGAGGATGATATCAAAACCCAACAGCTTAAACACCACCAAATCAGCATCCAAGAACCTTCCATCAAAATTTAACAGGCATCCCAAAGCAACCTTGGAAAACCACACCATTTCACCATTGGGTAGAGCCACTACCAATGACTTTGGCAAACGTGGAAGATACAAACGACTATGACGCACAGGAATCAAACAAAGTGCAAGCATAAAACTCATATAAACAGACTCTCCCTGAACCAAACACATAAACCCATGAAATCCAAAAGCACAAAGAAATCAAAGCACACCAAAAATCAAATCCAACATAAAATTAAATTAAATCCATACATGTAATTACTCCAGTATCATGGGTTGCTGGTGCCTCATCATCCACATCTCCGGGTGTGACAGCATAAACCCAGGCTTGCACTGCTTATCTTGGATTTGTTCTTCCACCGCGTCTACCTCCACGACTTCCTTGAACTGGTCTTGGACACTCACGGGTAAAGTGACCCTGCTGGCCACAATTATAGCATCGAGCCCCACCAGAAGGGTACTCACCCACATGGGCTCTATTACAAACTCCATAAACTGGCACGTCCTCCCATGTGAACACATGAGGATGCTTGCGGTCAAGTTTCGGTCCACTGAAAAAATTTCTGAGGCAAACTCGAGCTGCTTTCTTCACCAGAAAAACTCCGCCTCTTATGTCCTGGAGGCGAGCCCATACTCAGATTATTCTCTCACTCTATAAGGGTGGCCACATCCACTAAGTCTTGAAAAGTGGATATCCGGTGACTGACCACCATACGGCGTATATCAGGGCGTAGTCCCTCCTAAAAATGCTCAGCTCGCATTTCCTCAGTGGCGATGAGGTGGGGAGTAAATCGCCCAAGTTCTATAAATCTTCGGGCGTACTGTTCCACTGTCATGCTCCCTTGGACCAAATTTGAGAACTCTCTTGCCTTTTGCTTCCTTACAGAAGCGGGAAAGAAGCGATCATTAAACTCTTTCTTGAAGCGCTGCTAGGTCACAGTGGCGAAAAATCTCAATTCTGATTCCAGCATTACCCTCCTGGTATCCACCAATCAGAAGCGGTGCCTTGCAACAGATAGCTAGCGTAGAGTACTTGTTGCGCCTCGGTGCAACCACACATCTCAAAAGTTCTTTCCAAGTCTTTGATCCACTTTCCAGCTTGAAGTGGATCCTCTTCTCCAGTGAAGTGTGGAGTTCTATGCGCCAAAAAGCGCTCATCATCCGGCTTGCACCATACTACTAGGCCTTCCTGGGTATAGCCAAGGCCCTCCCTGATGTGGCCAAGGACCTCCTGGTTGTGGCCAAAGCCCTCCTTGTTGTGGACAAGGCCCTCCTTGTTGTGGCCAGGGACCCCCTTGTTGTGACCAAGGTCCTCCTTGTTGTGGCCAGGGCCCTCCTTGTTGTGGCCTAAAATTCTGCTACACAAATTCTGTCATCTGCCATATTGCTTGGGCTATGGAGTCATCTCTTGATGTATCACCCCGTGGCTCCTGAGTAGATTTCCTTGGTCTTACCATTTTTCCTGCCACCACAACCTTTGACCCCCTTTAAGAAAACAAAAACAAATAAAACCAACAACCAAAAAAAAAAACAAAACCCAAAAACTAACACCACATAACAAGAAACAAAAAGAAACCAGCTTGCAAAAACATAACTAAATAAATAAAAACAAGCAAACAAGTTCAAAAAAATAAAACAAATCAAATAGCTACTTTACTTAACATAATTTTTAAAACACGACTTTAAAAACATTCTGGTACTACCTACGGGACATGTGGTTTTACCCAGAGCCAAACCGCTCTGATACCACCTATGACGCCCCCAAATCCCCACGCACGGACACGAAAAAATCGGGACGTCCGGATGATGACATCACGGGTCACCACCCTATCGACGTGTGCCAAATGTGTAGATAAGCAACGAATGTGCACGAGAAACACGCAATGAAAAGCAAAGTCAATAACTAAGTACCAGAATTTTTTCTTAGTTTAATACAAAACTGTTCAAAACATACATAATAAAATATTACAAAACACAAATATTATTTCAAAGCCAAATACAAAACATAAACTTCACTCAGAATTCCGGCGGAGCCGCATCCTCGGGCTCAGCCTCCTCCTCCTCCTCCTCGAACTCTGCACCAAAATCTACGGAACCAAAAATGGTGCCGCAGGTAAGTAAAATCCAAACACCACTAGATCAAAACATATAAAACTCAAACAATATGCATGAAAGGATAACCAACGCACATGTCTCGTAAAACCATATTTTTCCACGCACGCCAAAAACCCATTTAGCCCAAAAAACATATCGCTTAAAACCAAACCTCGCCATTATCCCAGATAATGGCCCAACCCACCATTTTTCCAGAAAATGGATCAAAAGCCTCAAAACCAAACCTCGCCATTTTCCCACAAAATGGCCCGTATCCGAAAACCATAAAAACCATCCAATTATGCATGCACCATGATCTCCCATAGGGATCATCCGCACACCCTAGCTCTGTGCCACACCGCAGGTAACGACTACGCGTGTGACACCTAAACGAGCGATGCCCAGACTCGCACCCAACGCGTCCCTGGCCAGGCCATCCTCTAGTCCCCGCCACTCTAGGGACCATGGAGTCGACACGACAGGGTTACCGTATCGTGCAATCCGGTCACCGCCCTGCGACGACCCAGGGGATGTCACTCAGTATTATCCACTCCCGAGTGACCAGGGGAGCTCTACCGAGATAATAACCCATCCCGACTAGGGCTCGTGAGACACACGCACCCAAAAACCATTTACGCCAATAAAACAGGATTTTCTCAATTAAAATAAAATGCACAAATATGCAATATGAAACGCACGCCTCATGGCACGAATAACCAACCAAATCACAAACAAACATAACCAAGCACTCCGTCCTCAAACCATCCGACCCCCGAACTCCTCGAACTCAATCCGAAATTAGCCAACCAACAGCAAAATATTTATTGTATAAGCAAAATATATTTAAATCTAAAACTAGAGTTTGAAAAATACTTACAGCACTATATGGTATTTTTTGAAAGCTCGCGGCGTTGCAAAAGGTAGAAGAAAAGCAACGTAACAGTGAAATTTTACTGTGGCCGTGGGTTGTAAAATACCCACTTTTGAACAGGGACAAACCAAAGCTCGGGATTGATAGGGAATGGTCTAGGGATGTTTATGAAGCTAGTGGAAGTGGAGTTTGGCTGTGGGTGGCGGCGAAAACGGTGGAGGAAGGCCAAAATACCCAAATCGGAAAGCTAGCTCGTGGGAGCTGCTCCGGTGACGGAATGAGGTCGGAAATGGGTGGGTTAGGACGGCAAGGAGTCGGTGATGAAGTGGTGAAGAGGTGGTGGCCGGAGGTGGAGCGACGGCGGCAAATCGGAGCCAAAACCGTGCGGCTTGATGAAGGTTTTCCGGCTAAACAGCTGCACGGTTGGGGATGAAAGTTGGTGGGGTGGTTCACCGGAGGGAGGGGAAGAAATTGGTGGTGGTGGTATGGCTCACGGCGCTGGCGAGCGGCGGTCCTGGGTGGCTGGACGAAACGGCGTGAGGGAGAGGAGAGAGAGTGTGTCGCGTGGGAGAGAGAACCGGGGAGGAGAGAAAAGAAAGAAAAAAAAGAAAGAAAAAAAAAGAAAGAAAAAGAAGAAAAAAGAGAAAGAAGAAAAAAAAAAGAAAAGAGAAAAAGAAAAGATGATGGAAAAGAAATGAGATCCAGTCCTCACTCCGGAAACCAAAACAGATCCGCCGAAAACGATTTTAAAAACCGTAAAACCACTAAATAAATAAAGCACAACATCAAATAAATTAAAAAACCAATTTAAAACACAATTATTTAAAATAAATAAACCACTATATTAATTAAATTAAAAACAACCCTTCAGTGAAAATACACGTAAAAGCGGGTCATCACACCAGGACGTTTAATAGAAAAACCCAATCAACTCTCTCATAAGCTTTGGCCATATCAATCTTGACCATAATATTCCCACCAACTGATTTTTCATTCAAAGACTGAACCATCTCCTGGGAGGCTCTACACTATATTATCCTCCCCAGCATAATATAGTAAAGGTATCGTACTAATACATACATAATAAATCCTTTCCAACGAATAATTTCATAAAAATGTATGCCCTATTTTTTCATGTAAAATATAACCATGCCATAAATGACATGAAAATTGTTTCTAAAATCTTCTATAAATATTCCATAACAGCATACGTAGAAGTTCATGTTATGAAACTATTATTTTTATTTTAGGCTCAAGTCACATATTTTATCTAAGCATGTTGCCACTATGCCACCCGGGCGGTATCACTCAACTGTATCGCTTGGCAAATTTTTTTTTTTTTTTTACTTAGTGATTAAGGAAGTGATTTTAATTATATTGGTATATTTTTTATTTTTTAAAAATATTTTATTTAAAAATGTGAAGGAAATTGAAAGAAAAAAAGTTGAACTGTACAACATGCCCAGCGGTAAGAGTTGGATGGCACAGTAGCCCCAACCTTTATCTAATACTATTTTGTCATGAGATATTCCAGCAAATTATTATACAATGCAAATAAATTTTTTGAGCAACAACATTTCATAACATGCTCTGTGAGGAAGGTTGGACAATCGAGTGGTTGGACCAGCCCATAAACTCTCAACGAGGAATTAGTGAGTTCAGGCGGTTCTTGTAACACTCATTCCTATAGGTTAGGAATATTACGAACATTCATAACATAATGCCTTGTAAAGAGATTCGAAGTAATAAAAATAGCTCATTTATTGAATCATCAAACTAACTTAACATAACAGTCTTCGATAATGTAAAGCTAAAATGTAATGAAAAGAAATAAACTAGTTCCATGTCGCAATCACTTGTTCAAATATTATAATTATAAACTAAATCCTTGTGGAAATAGCACTTATTCCAATCTAAGTCTCTGATCTAATCTACTCTCCAACTTTGCTTTCTCGCAATCAACATTTGAGATATTAAAAATACAAAGACAAAAAACAAAAGAGTCAAAGACTCAGTAATAGCATATCATAACGTAAACTTAGCATCACATTAGACTTGATTTGTAAAGTTGTAATGTATCATAACATGTGTGGAATTAACAACATTGTGGTATTTCATGTAACATGATGCATGAGTGAACTTCATGCATTTCCTAACAATCATACATGACTTGTTCATCTTTTCTTGCACATATTAGTCACTATCATTACATGTGAGAATCCATCCAATTGTCATTGACCATATATACTTATCACATGAGGTGAACCATGCTTGGGTTCGTAACACCATGTAATGTATCATATCATGTAGTGATACACACTTTGTTCCGTGTTATCACTTAACATATGGTGAACTACACTTAAGTCGGTGGCACCACATATCATAACTTATGGTGAAACACGCTTGGGTTCATGTCACCTCAAAACATCATATCTTTCATATGGTGGGCCATGCTTGAGTGGTGGCTTGCACACCCACCCCAAAAAAAAATAAATAAATAACCAATTTTAAAGTCTATTTGTCTTTCATGTGTTTTCTTACTAACTTTCATAATGCATGAAAACATGTTTGACTTCATGAATTTACCTAGCATGGCATACTCTTGTGCATGGCATAACATTATACATGGCATATTAATACAAGTCTAAACATTAATATGGCATATTAATATGCATAGCATAACAAAGGCATGGCATAACATGATCTAAACATGATCTAAACATTACATGGCATACATGATCTAAATATTATATGAATGTTACATGGCATATATTTGATTTTCATAACATCTCATCTATCTAACAATTCATACCAACATAACATCACAAACATACCTTTGTAATTCATCGAGATTCATGAAAAGGGGTCTAACCTTGACTTGGCTTGTAGCATAGCATAGGTAAACATCACATTTTTCATGCATAGCTCACATATAATTATGGTCATGCTACTTACCTCTTAGCTCTGCTTCTTGGTTCATACCTTGTAGCTCGTTACCAAGAGTAGGCAGTGCATGGCGATCAATCTAAGAACCAGTCACAACGGTGCAGCTGGAGGCTCCCTCAAAATAGTGGGGCTCCAACAAAACTTGGCTAGCCAACAACTTTTGGGTTCAAAAATGGTGGTTTGACAGTGGGCGTCGGCGTGTTCTGTGGTAGTTTCCAGTGAGGTGGTGGTCTAAAATGGAGAGAAAGAGCTACGGTGGCTTCTATTTTCAAAGTGGGGCTTCATGTGAGAATGGGTTTGGCAGAGGAATAATGTGAATAAAATGAAAACATTTAGGCTAGGTTTTTGAAGTTTGAACTTGGCTACAAATTAGGAAACTACTCCCTCTAGGAAATTAACACTGAGAGGCTTAAGGCGTGAAGGGTGGAAGAACCTGATATGAACCCGCAGGAAGAGAATCCCTTAAACCCACAATCAATTTGAAAACACACCCAAGAAAGACAAACTCAAGTCTATGGATGGAGAATTTAGACCCGTTGAGATCTCGTTTCAAGAACCTAGATTATATTAAAATCTAGACCCATTGAAATCCCGTCTCAAGAACCAAAATTACAATGAGGAACACCACAAAGATTGTGATTTACCTTTGATAAGTTCAAGAGTTCAATCAAGAACAAGAGGAGAAAACTCACTCACAATGAAAATTCAAATAAATGTATGCCTTGGAATGGCTGGTTACATCCTTTAAATACCCTCCCCAAAACATGAAAAAATCCTAGACTAAAATTTGAGACCCTTTCTCTCAAAAATGCCCTTCGTGAACAGTAGCCCTGGGTACTATAGCGTGAACAATGTCGTGCTACAGTACTTCTAAACCCTAGTTTAAATAAATAAGACATATGTGGGCTAAGCATCCTCAAGCCAATTTGTTCAAAACTAATAATAAAAATCATTTAAACAAATTGAAAGCCTTAATATCTAAAGGCCCTATTTCTAAGTCAAGTCTTCCACAGCTTGGATCAAGTGGATCAAAGCTGGTTTTTCTTTTTTCAGGTCCATCTTGAGTGTTAGGCTCTTGCTAGCTTCTTCCCAAGTGGCTTGTACTAATCCTTGCATTGCTTCCTTGATCTTCTTGGCTCTTGATCTTGTAATTGGCCTATCTAGAACTTGCAAAGGATCTTTAAGAGTAGGCCCGCCTTGGTTCCCATCAGAACCCCACTAAAAAACAATCACTATCTCAAAACAAATTTAAAAAATAACACTACTAAAAATAATAATATTAATAATAATAACCATGATAATAATAATAATAATCCAAATTTTAAATCCTAGTTTTAGGACTCGTATGTTACAATCTACCCCCTTTAAAAAATTCACCCTCGAGATAACGTACCTCAATCGAATAAGTACAAGTACTTGATTCTCATGTCTTCCTCTTGCTCCAAGGTGGCCTCTTTTTCTCGTGTGGTTTTTCCAAAGAACTTTGACCATCAGAATGGTCTTCTTGTGGAGTAGTTGAGCCCTTTGTGCTAGAATCCCTACTAGAAACTCCTCACAGGTGAGATCTTCACAAAATTGGAGGGGCTCATACTCTAATATATGTGTAGGGTCTGAAACATACGCTTGAAGCATGGAGATGTGGAAAACATCATGAACAGCTAATAACTATGGTGGAAGAGCCAACCTGTATGCTACAGCTCCAATTCTTTCTAGTACGTCAAAGTGGCCTAAATATCTCAGACTTAGCTTGCCTTTCTTTCTGAACCTTATAATTCCCTTCATCGACCCAACCTTCAAGAACACTTTGCTTCTGACCTCAAATTTCAACTCTCAACACCTCTTGTTGTCAGTCTTGAGAAATGGCAAGCTTCTTCCTGATGACTATTACGTTCTCACGCATGTCCTGAATAATTTCCTACCCAAAGATTCCATGTTCTCCCACTTCATCCCAATAGACGGGTGACTAGCACTTGCAACCATAAAGAACCTCATATGGTGTCGCCTGACTGCTCTCTTGGTAATTATCAAAACTCAATTAGGCATAAGTATTTAATCCAATTGCCCTTGAAGTCCATCATGTAGGCTTTAAGCATATCCTCCAATAGCTATATTGTTCTCTCTAACTATCCATCTATCTGTGGGTGAAAGGTTGCGCTATAAGTCAACTCTATCCCTAACTCTTTTTGCATGCTCCTCCAAAATGCTAAAGTGAAACGAGTAACCCTGTCTGATACAATTGTAGAGGGAATTCCATGCAACCTGACAATCTCACGTACATACATCTTTGCCAATCTATCTGTAGATTATATCATCTGAACCAGAATGAAGTGAGCTGACTTTGACAATCTGGCGATAATTACCCATGGCATATCTTGACCCCCTAGTGCCTTAGGAAATCCACAAAATCCATACCAATTGCATCCCACGTCCAAAAGTATAGGGAGTGGTTGCAATAACCCAAAAGGCCTCTGATGCTCTGCCTTGACCTCTTGACAAGATAGACACTAAGCCATGTAACTAGCTATTTCGCACTCCATACTGCTACACCAGAGCTATTGCTTCAAATCTCTATACATCTTAGTGTTACTCGGGTGAACAGTATAGAGTGAGTGGTGAGCCTCTCTCAAGATCACATCTCAATCTCCTTAACAATTAGAACGCATATTTTTCTCTTGAACCTCAGAGTGCCATCCTTAGATACTATAAATTCAGGCCTTTTCTCTTCTTGTACCTCTCCTTTGATCTTCAATAAATTTGAATCCTTGGTTTGGGCAGCCTTTATCTGATCTATTAATGACAAACCAAAGGTCAAGCTACTCAATCGGACCTGTGTATCCATAATCATCTCTATCCTCTGCTCGCTCCATATCCAATAAAATATGCCTTTGCGGGCTATACATAGTAACAAGGATACAGAGGCTGATTTCTGGCTCAAGGCATCTGCCACTACATTAACTTTACCCAGATGGTAGTTGATGTTGCATTCATAATCTTTGAGAAATTCTAACCATTTGCGTTGCCTCATATTCAACTCTTTTTGTGTGAAGAAATACTTAAGGCTCGTATGGTCTATATATATCTCGCACTTCTCCCCCTTAAAGATAGTGTCTCCATAATTTTAATGCAAAAACAACTGTTGCAAGTTCTAAATCATGTGTCGGATGATTCTACTTGTAACTCTTGAGTTCTAAAGAAGCATAAGAAATGGTTATTTCCATGTTGCATTAAAATGCAACCCAATCCCTTGAGAGAAGCATCACTATAATTAAAAAATCATGTATTGCACGAGGGAACGATGAGTATGGGTGTTGTCACCAATATTTTTTTCAGCTCTTGAAAGCTCCTTTCACAGACTTCAGTCCACATAAATTTCTTGTCCTTCCTCATCAGTATGGTCATCAGGGTTGCAATGCTAGAGAATCCCCCAACAAGCCTCCCTTAGTATCATGCAAGACCTTAGAAGCTTCTTACTTCATTACATTGGTTGGCTTGGCCCATTTCACAACTACTTCAATTTTAGCCGGGTCTACTAAAATTCCTTCTTTCAACACATCATGCCCCAAAAAGGTAATCTCTTTCAACCAAAAATCACATTTCTTGAATTTTACGAACAACTGCTACTCCCGCAATATTTGTAACACAGTCCTTAAGTGTCAATCATGATCAACTTGGCTTTTGGAATAGATAAGAATATCCTCGATGAAAACAACAACAAACTGATCAATATACTCCTTGAAAACTCTGTTCATCATGTCCATGAAAGTTTTGGGGCATTCATCAAACCGACTAGCATGACAAGAAACTATAGTGTCCATATCGTGTTCTGAATGTCGTCTTCAAAATATCTTCAGACTTGATTTTGTGCTAATGGTAACTTGAACATAGAACAATCTCGGAGATACTTTGGCCCCCTGTAATAGGTCAAACAAATCATCAATTCTTAGTAGTGGGTACTTTTTTTTAACTATCACCCAATTCAGTTCTCGATAATCAATACAAAGTCGCATCAAATGATCCTTCTTTTTCACGAAAAGAACTTGTGCACCCCATGGCGACACACTAGGGTGAATAAAACTCTTATCCAAAAGCTTATATACTAGGGCCATACGATATGGTGCCTTTGATATAGGTTTCATCCCTAGTGGGAGGTCAATCGAGAAGTCAATCTCTCAATCTCGAGGAAATCCTAGAAGATCCTATGGAAAAAAATCCTAAAATTCTATGACAATGGGAATATCTTAAATTTTAAATTCCTCTGCAGGTGGCGCTACTAGACTAGCTAGGGACCCCAAACATCCTTGTCTTAGTAATCTAGTCGCTTAAAAGGTCGAGATTAATCAGGGTGGGGCATTTCCTCTCTTTGCGCAAAAATTGAAATCCTCTTAGCCCAAGGGTTTGAAAACCTCTTCCTTTTTTAAACAGTCATGATGAGTGCATGAAAGTACACTATAAATACCCTATTATTGGATTAAAATGCTATAATTTGTGTAGAAATGATAGAAATTAATATGTATTCTTGAATTGAGTTTTTATTTAATTTGGGATACTTCTAAACAAATTTTTATATTTAATTTCAGAGTTCATAGAAGAGCAAGTCAAAACCCAGTCAAATTCAAAGGAGGACTTTCTTGAGGTTTGAGAGCAATTTGGATCAAGAAAAAAGAAAAGAAAAAAATCACAAATAGAAACTGCAAAAAGTCCAAGTCTAAAATTTGCTAGGAGACAACCTGGACATATTTTAGTATTTTAATTGTAACTTTCTATTCATATATTGGATTGATACAATTCTTGATGCATTAGAAATCTATCTAAAGGGCTATAAATTGGTCTCTAATAAGAATTTCCAAATTAGAAGTCCTGAAGTACATACTTCGCTACCAAGATGAGTTTTAAAATTTAGGCAATTTTTTTATATGGGAATCATGAAGACATTAGGGTTTCTTTCCTACCCTATATAAGTATATCATTAGTACATAATTGAAGAGGGAGAGAGGCACAAGAGGACAGATTGAACAACAAGAAGAGGAAATTAATTTCCATGGCTGCCGTTTGTTTTATTTTTCTCTTAATATTTTTGTTGTCCATTATATTTATGAGCAACTAAATTCTTAAGTAGGGTTAGGGATAAACTTGCACATTAAATAGTATTTTAATTTATGTATTTAATTTTTAATTACTAAAACTCTTTTATTTTATCATTCTCAATTCATTATTAATATTTTCTTCTTCAAATAATTATAAAATTTATTATGTTTATGGATTCAGTCATGCTTTTTCTATTGATTGGATTAATTCTTTGATTATGTTTGGATCAATTATTTATTTATATTGATTTAATTATTTGATACAATATTGCTTTCTGAATATATTGTCATCGTTGGATTTTTTTAATAGTGATAATAATTTATGTATTTTAAAAGTAGTGATTGATTTTTCAAAGGGTTACATCTGGTTTATAAATTTATACCTTCCAATTGAAAATTTTGGAAATTGAGTTCCTAATTGAGTTATTCAATGAATTAAGAATAATTAATACTAGATTTGTGCAAGTGATTCCCGACGCTTTACTGTTCATCAAATTTGAGTACTTTTTCCGTTAGTCATTTTGCTTCATTTTAATTTTCATTTAAAATTAATCTTTTCTCTCCATTAATCATTTAATATTTTTCTTTAATTTCTTTGTTTATTCTGCTATTCTTTTAATTTGTCTCTCTGTAGAATCGACACTCCAAAGCTGTGCTACTACTACAACGTTATTCTTTGGGCGGAATCAAATTTTGTCAACACAAGCATGGTTTTGAAACAACCCATCCATCCCCAAGATTATATCAAATCCCAATATCTCAAATATCACCAAGCATGCTAGGAGGTTTCTCCCATTAATTTCTATGGGGCAATTCCTAACTATGGTATCACAAATTATGTATTCACCAGTAGGAATTACAACAAATAGTGAACAATCAAGACTCTCTAGTACTCTTAAATCCAAAGAAGCATAGGCACGTGCTATAAAGGAGTGTGTGGCACCCGGATCAAACAAAACAGTAGCATAATGAGAAAATAAATAATAAAACGGTACCTATAACCACATCATTAGATGGTTCAACGTCTCCTGGGTAAGGGCAAAAACTCGCAGTAGCCCTCTGACCACTCTCTTTAACTGGAGCCAATGCATTCCTTTTTGGGCAGTCTCGAGCCATGTCGTTTAGTTGTCCACACTTGAAGCAATCATTCTAGCACACTAAGCAATTTTCTGGATGTTTTTCTTCGCAATTCTTGTAGACTGGATGTGATGGATTACTCTAAGACGGTAACTGGGGGTAGACTTCTTCTTTCTATTAGGCTTTAGTAGTGGTTGTTGGCGTTTCTTTTGATTAAATAGTTCTACTTTAACACTCATATCTTCTTATATCATAGTGGCGCCACTTGAAGTAAGCATTCTGGCCTACTAAGTAGTTTCATGGATGTCTTTGTCCACAATTCTTGTAGATTGGATGTGATGGACTACTTTGAGATGCTCGTAGAGAGCAACTGGGGGCAGGCTTCTTATTTCTATTGGGCTCTGGTAGTGGTTGTTGGCATTTCTTTTGATTGAATAGTTCTATGTTCGCCCTCATATCATCTTCTATCATAGTGGCTCGATTAACCAAGTCAATGAAGTTACATATCCTAAGTGGTATAAGGCAACTTTGAATTCTTGGATGCAATCCCTGTTAAACTTCTCTCATTTTTTTTCTTCATCTAGAAGCTCCCATTGCTCAAGAGTGACAAAAAAGTATGCGAATCAAAGGCATTCAGAGTTGCAATTTGACGTAGAAAGCAAAGTGTTCTTGAAGGTTACGCTGATGTAGGGAATTATGAGGTTTGGAAAGAAAGGCAAGCTAGGACCGAGATATTTAGGCCCCTTTGACATACTAGAAAGGATTGGAGCTGCAACATATAGGTTGGCTCTCCCACCATAGTTATTAGCCATTCACGATGTTTTCCATGTCTCCATGCTTTGGGAGTATGTTTCGGACCCTACACATGTATTAGAGTACAAGCCCCTCCAAATTTGCAAAAATCTCACCTATAAGGAGTTTCCAGTAGGGATTCTGGCACAAAAGGCTCAAGTACTCCACATGAAGACCCTCCAATGGTCAAAGTGCTTTGGAGCAACCACACGGAAAAAGAGGTCACCTGGGAGCGAGAGGAAGACATGAGAATCAAGTACCCTTTTTTGATTGAGGTACGTTATCTCGAGGATGAGATTTTTTTAAAGGGGGAGATTGTAACATACAGGTCCTTCAGCCCAGAAGCCAAGTCCGAATGAGGGGAGCTCGGCCCAGCTGGGCGACCCCTTGGCCCATTAGAGCTTGATCTGAGGCCCTGATTGTGCACAAAACCCACCATGAAGCAAAGGAAGAAGGAAAACACCACCTCGTGTGGCCCTGAGCAGACAAATGGGTACAGATTCCAGGGGAGTCCTTGATCCACTGACGGATGGGGAAGGTAGAGCCTACTGACGGTGTGCATCCTCAGGATAAATGGGGTAGAGAGTCACACCATATTAAAAGACCCTAACTGACATAATTGCTAAGGGGACACATCCTGCTAACAAAGAGCATGGGTAGCCGACCTCAAGGAACTAGGTATATAAGGCATCCCTGGTACAAAGGATGCTCTCCGAACTCATTATTCACTTTTATGAAATGCTAAGACGAAACTAACTTGGCATCGGAAACTCTTCGACCACCACCATGGCCACCATCTCGCAGTGTTTTGTTTATGTTCTGTGTCTCAAGACCAAAGATCTGAGTTGTTAAACTCCCGATCCAAAGGCATGCGAAACACAAAGTTAGCAATGATGTTTTCTATGGGATATTCATAGACTTAATGTATCCTTCATATGCCTACGAGAATTCGTTCTCAGACAACTTGGGGACAAGAGGAAGTGACATCAATGAACATGGAAGCTAGATTAGCAGTAATGGAATAGCAGGTAGAAAAGCTGATTGTTGAGGTGGATACCCTCCAAAAAGAGAACGAGTTGCTCAAGGGAACCACCAATGAGCCAAGGAATGATGTGGAACCCAATAATAGTGAGCATTTTGGGTCCAGAGGAGATGGTGACTTAGAGGAGGAAAAGAGGAACATGCAGAACAAGCTGCGTAACCTTAAGGGAAAGTACGAGGCGATGGCAAGGAATATGGGCCAATTACTCACTAGCACGAGCCTGCACTACAGCAAGGAAGTGATGGCAATTTCCCAAGGGAGGTGGCCTACAAGGACTTCCCACTGACTTTCGAAGGATTGGCGAGAGTGTGGTTTGGGTCCCTAGCACCTGGGTCCATTGAAAATTTTGAAGAGCTGGCTCAACTGTTCCTTACACAGTTTATGGCGAGCAGAAAAAGAAGGGACCCTACAGCATACCTCCTCACCATCAAACAAAGGGAGGATGAGAGCTTGAAAGCATACCTATCTAGGTTCAACAAGGAGTGCATGATGACAAATGACCAGGAGGAGAAGATAATCTTGGCAGCGCTCCTACTAGGAGTATGGCCCCTGTTCAAGTTTATGGCAGAGCTGGCATGAAGAACTCCCGCCACAATATGAGAGTTCATGCATCAGGCCAACAACTTCATCAATATCAAGGATAGGCTTCACACTCTAACCGAGCCGAATAGGAAAGAACTAGAGCAGGCGGACAAGAAAGGGAAGGACCTAGCCAAAGGCCAAGTTGGCGAAAAGGCAGAAAGAAGGCCCTGCGATGAAAGAATGGAAGAAACTCCCTTAAAGAGCACGGGACTTTGACTTGACCGTTAGGCGCTTGCCATCCAAAAAGACGACCACTAGCCTACCCAAGATGATGATCAACCAGCTTGCCATTACTGCACCTACCACCAGTCCACCACCCACAACACAAAAGACTACCACTCCTTGAGAAGATGAAGGGACCATTCAAACTAGCTAGCATAGAGATATCCCTCGCTCATTGGCCAGAGCAAGTGTGGAGGAGGAGGTCCTAGGAGAGAAGCGCCAAGTGGAATTATTGACCAAGGAAAGCAGAAAGTCTAAGGAAAAGGGATGCTAAACGAAGAATATTGTGCAGCTGCCCCCTGTCACCACTCCAAGAGGAGGGACCCCCACTGGAGGAGATCAGGACCATAGTAGGGGGGTTTAGCGACGGAGGTGCAACCTCATTTGAGTACCATCTAGCCAAGTATAGAAGAAGTGAGCCGAACCCCATAATCTCCTTAGGAGAAAGCGACGAGAAGGGGTTATTTATCCGCATGACAATGCCTTTGTGGTAACCATGTTTGAAGCCAACTTCACTATAAGGAGGTTCCTCATCGACAACGACAGCCTAGTGGACATCCATTTTTGGGAAGCATTCACCCACATGGGGATAGACACCGCCTGACTCCAACGCCACTCAAGGGCTTCTTTAGGGAGATAGTCCAATCAATTATGACCATCACATTGTCCATCTTGGCAGGCACCGCTCCCAGCACGGCCTCTGCCATGGTCAACTTCTTGGTGGTGCAGGCCCCATCATCTTACAACACCATAGTCGGTCGGCCAACCCTCAACTGCTTGAAGGCGATCACCTCCACCTACCACCTAAGCATGAAGTTCCCAATCTCTCAAAGAGTAATGGAGATCTAGGCAAAATAGGTCTCGGCGAGGAAGTGCTACATGCAGGAGTTGAAGCCTAGAGCTATTGTGGTATACATGGCACGCACCCCAGCCCTTTGAGAAGAGAACGTCTCATACGAGGAGGTCAGTGGAAGAAGTTAGATATGTGCCTCACATGAAGCTGTGGCCAGTCTTTGTCAACAACTTCCCCTGCCAAGCTGGAGGAGGAGTGGGGGCGCATATCATGAAGAGCAAGGGGAGCAATTCGCCGCGTTTCCGAGAGTCTTGTAAATTTATAGTTTACATTTCTGCCTATTGTATGAAATTTACAAATAAAAATTAAACATGAATTTTTTAAGAATAGAATGTGTAAATTTGAAGTGAAATATCCATCAACGGAATCTCTAATGACAACCTGCCTCCCTGTAGGCTACCAAAGGGATAGATCACGCCTAAGTGCTACTCTACCCTTTCCACGGAGGAGTGCAGGCCAAGCTTTGGCTACATGAAAATTTACCTTCCTCTTGAGCATGAACAGATAGGAGCAAGTCAAGTCCCAAACTGCCCAGTAACCTACTTCCCTGTGAGGCAATAAAAGGGCAATATGAGCCTGAAGGCTATGTTCTCCCTCCTGCTGGGGAGAGTGGGTCAAGCCCTTCAGCCACCCGACAACTTACCCCGACCTCCGGCATGATGAAGATTTGGAACAACACTAGCCTATCCCTCACTTACCTTCCTTGTGATGCCAACGGACAGGAACGGGTACAATCATAAACTACTTGAACAACCTGCCTATGAAGGTCAATAAGCGGGTCCAACCCCATGGAGGAGAGTGAGCCCAAACTCTTGGCTGCCCAAATGAATTATCCCATCCCCATCATGGTTAAGTATGGACCGACTATTTAACTGTCTGACATTTGTCTTCCCCGTGGGATACCAAAGGGATGAGTGTAATGCTTAAAGCTACTTGATCCTTCCCGTGGTGAAGTGCAGGACAATCCTCAGCTGCCCAACAACTTACATTCCTCAAGAGAATCAATAGGTAAGAGCAGGTCCAATCCCAAACTACCCGATAACTTACCACCCAACAGGGCTCCAAAGGGTGAGATGAGCCTTAAGGCAATCTTCTCCCTCTTGCAGAGGAGAGTGGGTCTGGCCCTTCGGTTATCCAACAACTCACCCCAACCTTTGCCACAACGAAGAGCGAGATCAGCACTAGCCTAATCCTCACTTACCTTTCCTGTGATGCCAACAGACGAAAATGGGTGTAGTCGCAAACTGCTTGAACAAACTACCTCCCCGTGATGATAGGCAAGACCAACCCCCTAGGTGACCTTACCTCCCCCACGAAGAAGAGTGGGTCCAGCCTCTCGGTTGCCCAAATAGCTTACCCAGCCCCCATCGCAGTGAAGTGCAGACCAGCTTCTCAGCCATCCAACAGATTACCTCCCCGGGGGACAAAATGGGAGGTCATGGCTTAAGGCATCCCTACCTTTCCCTTAACGGAGTGTAGGTTAGTCCTTTAGCCACCTGACATGACTCTGAAACACTATCTCCTACAACAGAAATCCAAATGAGTGTCACCTTAGACCCTCGCTACCTTTTAGTAGAATAGCCAAGGTTTGTAAATTTGAGAGATTTTTTACACAAAACTAGTTTGACTTTTGCGACATGAACAAACATCTTCTGCTTACCTTCCCATTAAGGGCTAACACATTGGTTCGGCCTTGAGATGGCTGAGCCTGCCTCGCGACGAAGTGCGAGATTAGTTGCTCGACCTCCTCTAAAGACTCAGGGCAAGGTTCAACCTTAACGCGTTGCTCGACCTCCTCTAAAGACTCAAGGAAATTTCAGCCTTAACGTGCTGCTCGCCCCCCCTTAATAAGCGTAAGGGTCAACGAGGCAAGTCCAACTTGAACGTGTTGCTCAACCTCCTCTAAAGACTCAAGGCAAGTTTTGCCTTAACATCCTGCTGCCCCCCCCCCCTCTTGCCATGTGCAAGGGTTAACGAGGCACGTCCAGCCTGAATGCATTGCTCGACCTCCCTTAAAGACTTAAGGTGAGTTCAGCCTTAGCGTGCTGCTCGGCCCCCTTGCCCAACACCCAACAAGGCAAGTGTAGCCTAAATGTGCTTCTCGACCTCCCTAAAGACTTAGGGTGAGTTCAGCCTTAACGTGCTGCTCAGCCCCCTTTGCCAAACGCAAGGGTCAATGAGGTGAGTCCAACCTGAACGCGGCGGTTGACCTTCTTTAAAGACTTAAGGTTAGTTCAGCCTTAACGTGCTGCTTGGCCCCACTGCCAAGTGCAAGAGTCAAGAAGGCGAGTCCAGCTTGAACGTGTTGCTCGACCTCCTCTAAAGACTCAAGATGACTTCATCCTAATGTTCTGCTTGGCCCCCCTTACCAAGCATAAGGGTCAGAGAGGTGAGGCCAACCTGAATGTGCTGCTCGACCTCCCTTAAAGACTTAGAGCGAGTTCAGCCTTAATGCACTGCTTGGCCCCCCATTGCGGCAAAGTGTGGACTAGCTTCCCAACTACCCGATGGATTACGTCCTCGGGGGACATAAGGGAAAGGCATGGCTTGAGACATCCCAACCACTCCCACAGTAGAGTGCGGGTTCAGTCCTCAAACTGTCCAACGGGACTCCAGACTGCCTTATCCAATAGCAAAACACCTCGAACTTGCGATCGGAATGATCCGGTAAGCAAGTGTCAGAGATTATTTGCACTGATTAACTTGCCTCTTGCAACTTCGGCAAGCAACTCCTACTTACCTTCCCAACAAGGACCAACAAGTCAACCCCGCCTCAAGGCAACCTGACCTACCTCACGGCGAAGTGCGAGTTTGGAATCCAGACCACCCGACATAGCTTGAACAAGTTTGACCTAATGTGACACCCGACCCTCGCACCTAAGAGGAACAACAGAATGAGTCCAGTCTTTTAAACTGCTCAACCCCTCCCACGACCGTAAGCATCAATTAAACGAATTCAGTCTAAGATACTGCTCTACTTCCTCCAAATATATCGGGCGAGGTCAGCCTCCACGCACTACTCAAGCCCCACTAAAGGCCTAAGTAGCTTGCCCCTTAGTTGCCTACTTGCCACCGACCACGTGGCAAGTCAACCAGAGGGAAAGGTAAGAACTGCCAGACCTCCCAGGTGCCGAAGAGGGCCGACTTGTTATTTCCTAGCCCAGCAGTGTTCATGCGCACTCTGTGCAGCCGAAACCACCCTATCCTAACTCTAGCTAAGTGCTGAGGCAACTGACCGAGGGAAAACTCATCCACTGGGGAGACTAGAGAGGAAGGATGGCTCAAATCATTTCAGACTCTCTTCCTGCAAAGTGGAAGCCCAATCTCCCCTTGGCGCTACTTATTTTATTGAGGTTGGAGTTATTCGACTATAAAAAGAAAAAGAGGGGGTCAAGCTTGTTGGTAAGTAGCCCGTGGCGCTGACAGCGACATCTCTTACCCAACACTCCTTCCGAGCATGCAGACTATATATACAAAGTGCAAACAAAAAGCAAAGGGAGCTAGGGAACCAGCTTAAGGGGAGTAGCAAGGAGAGGCAAGTATCATGTCCCCACAAACTTGCCTCAACCTTTATTCTTACATACTAAGCTAACAAGGAGATTTAGGCCCGACTGAAGAAGTAAAGGAAAAACAGTAAAGTAAAATACGTGACAAAGCAGTGAAAAAGAACATTTATTCATTGATGATTAAAGCCTTTATAGAGGGAAGGAAGATTGCTACATGTTTACAAAGGATGTTACAAGGGAAAAAAGGCAGACGTAAACAACTAATAAAGGAAAACATTTAGTTGAAAGGCTTGGAGCCGATGAGGTCGTCCAAGTGCACGTGATCTCTCATCTACTCCAAGTATCGTCACGAACCGAACTAACAAGAAGTAGTATCCCGTTGACTGCCATAATTCTAGCCCTTCAACACCAGCCAATCCACCTCCGCCTACGCCCCTATAAGCGGCCAATTATCATGTTGCACCTTTGCTATTAGTTCATATCACCTAGACTTCTTCTACATCATCAAGCACGGCTTTGCCACCAAACCCAATCGTGATCTCAATGGTCACTCTGAGTAGTAAAGTCAAAGGGCAGCCAACATTGTAGGCTCAAATGCCACCCACTTCGTCGAGGACCATATGCTATCTAAAAAGGTCATGATTCAGTACCATTGGTAGGAAAGCCATCGTCTGAGCAAATGATTTTCTAGTGGAAGTGGCAAATAGGGGACTCTACCATCATGACGTATCGATAACACCCAAGGTTGCCACTAGGGAGAATAACATTGGGGAAGGTGAAAGCCCACTTACGATGGTAGGAAAAGCATATACGTGGCAAGTCTGTAACCATCTTGAATCCAAGGAACTCATTATCTAGTTGGCTAAAAGTGACGGTCAAACTACCCCTGCCTGGACCGGTGAGGAAAGAACGACAATTCAAGGTGGCAATCAAGTTGGCTTCTAAAGATTGGTCTTCACCATCTATGGGAGTTTTGATGGGGTGTGAGCACTGAGTCAACCTCAACAGGAGCTCCCCTTCTCAATTCCTTCACCTTCCCCTCCACAAGAAAGTCTTCACCTAAGCTCAAACAGTTTCGATGCGATTAGCCCCTTTGGGAATCGCCGGGGACCTGATTCCTTTTGGTCGTCCTTCACAACCTCCTAGATAGCTCGAGCAAAGTACTCAAGTCTGTTGGCCTCCCCGATGAGGAACCCCTATCCCTTGCCAGGCAGTCCTTGACCTTTCCCATTATAAGGGAGGTCAATTATTCGAGTGTCTAGACCTACCTATTAACTCTCGATGAGGAATTATTGAGGTAAGGCATTCCTTGACCTTTCCTGTTGTGAGGGAGATCGGGCAGTTGAGTGACTCGACCCACCTGTTGACTCTCAAGGAGGAAGTAGTGAGGTGGGCAATCCTTGACCGTTCCTACCGTGAGGGAGGTTGGGTAGTCCTTGACCTTTCTTGCTGTGAATTTGCCCTGAGGGAGCTCAGGCAGTCAAGCAGCTAGACTCGCCTATTGACTCTCAATGATGAATTAGTGAGGTCGGGCGGTCCTTGACCTTTCCCACTGTGGATTTACATCAGGTGAGGTCGAGCAATCAAGGTACTAGACCCTTTAGGGGTGTAAATTTTAACTGGTAAGCTAAAAAACCGGACCGGACCGAACCAGTGGAACCGGTTTGGTCCAGAATCGATTTCTAAAATGCCAAAACTAGTAGAACCCAATCTAGTTCTGGTTTCATGATTTTTAGGACCGAACCGGTTCACTATAATATATATTTAAATTATTTTTTAAAATATTATATATAATAATTTTTATATCATATATTACTTTTATATATAATAATATAAATGATAATTATATATAAGATAATGTTATTAGAACTTACAACATAAGTACTTTAATCTTAAACATGTAAACTTATTTGATCATATGCATTTTTTTATAGCAGAATTTTTTTTATATAGCAGATTTTTTTTTATAAAGCAGGCTTTTTATAACAAAATTTTTTTACATAGCAGATTTTTTTATAAAGTAGATTTTTGTAAATAGTAATAGATTTTTAATAAAACAATTTTTTTTAAAGCAGTTTTTTTTATAGACATTTTTTATGAGGAATTTGTATTTTATTAAAATCGAAAAACTGGACCGAATCAGACCAGAAACTGGTAAAACCAGAGGTATCGATTTAGAAGGATAACCAGCGCATAATCAGTTTTAGAAAATACAAAACTGGTGCATACCAATTCGGTCCTAAATTTTGTCCAAAACCGAACCGGACCGGTTACACCCCCAAGACCCTCCTATTGACTCTCTATAGGAAATTAATGTGGTCGGGCCATCCTTAATATTTCCCGTTGTGAGGAGGTTTGGAAATTGAGTGGTTGGACTCACCTGTTGACATGAGGGAAGTCAAGTGGTCAAGTGGCTAGACCTACCTGTTGACTCCCAATAAGGAATTAGTGAGGTCGAGCAGTCTTTGACCTTTCCTACTGTGAATTCACCACGAGGGAGGTTAGGTAGTTTAGTGGCTGGACTATGCTAAAAAGAAAAAAACCAACAAGTGTAGATAATCCAAATCACAAATGCGAGATTTACAAACCTAGATCGCTTTGCTAGAGCATGGTGAAAGTTTGTGGTGCACCAGCGCAGCCGACAGGTAGCCATGGTTCAGAAATGATGAAGATCTATGGTGCCCGCGTCATTGAGCAGTTTATTTTGATGAAGACAGACTAAGGTTTCTGAGTGGTGTTCGAGAGAAGCTATGTAGCGGTGTTTCACACCATAGGAACTAATTTTGTTAGTAAAAATGAATTTCACACAAATCTTAAGAAAGGCGAATCGAGGTGTTTTTGCCATTATAGCCTATTTTTGCTTGACTAAAATTGCCCCTTGTTGGTTGTTGTTTCTTTTCCTCCCTCCTATTTTTTTATTATCTCTGAGCAAAATCCACTTCAACCGTGTAAAGCATTGTTGCTAAGCCAGTTGTGTCCGTCACTATGGGCTAGTAAGAAGTACTGACCATTGCATGGGACATGTAACACATAGCTAAGCAACGGTTATGACCGAGGAGACTTGACCTAGGAAGCCTAGGCTGTAGGGGTGTTTGTCAAACATGCTATTGCCCACCTGTGTACATGGCAAGATGGTTACCCGTGTGCATGGTCAAGCAAGAGGTGACCCGGCTAACTCATAGTGGTTGAGAAACGCCTTGTGGGCGAGGAGACTTGCAGCTAAACAATTTCTAGTGGCTTGGAAAGTCAGTTTGGGCAACTTGAGCAAGTAGCTAACTGTGGCTGGGAATCTTTGTGTCGTAGCAGTGGCTGAGGAGTTGTGTCCAAGCAGAGGGGCTCAGGCCAAGCAGTGCTCAGGCTCGTTTGTCTGGTAGGTTGTCAAGAAAGCTCCATGGTTGGGCAACTCACTAGGTGGCCAAGATTCATTATCTTTTGACGTGTGATTGGTGAGGGAGGTCCCACCAGCATTTTATGTAATCGAGGGTTAGTCTGCTGGCAATAGAAAGTTCTAATGGTTCAGGTGATGTCTGGTGGAGGTCAAGGAAGGTGATGCTTGTCACGAGTGCATGATCGTGCAAGGTGGTGCTTGCCCACGTGCATGACCTTGCAATGTGGTGCTTGTCATAGGTGCATGGAGGGATGGTTGCCTACTTGCGCTACCGATAAGCTGGCTCAGCAGTGGAGCACCCCCTTGGTGATAGAGATCGCTGGTGGTCCTAGTGGTGGCTGGTGGATAGCTGCTAGCCCATAGGAGCCCATCTTAAGGTGGACGGCAACGTGCACCCCTTGCCCACCATGCATGTTGTGCACAACCTTCAATGGCGGGGATAGCCACAGCAAAAAGTGCCAAGGGCCCTCATGGTGGCCGCCTCTCCTGCTTAGTTGAGCAGTTGGCCACCTAGCTTCTCTAGTGTGAGCGATGACATGCACACGTTATGTGCACTATACCTGACCTTTATCGACAGAGGCCATCACGGAGGGTATAGAAACCTCCCGTGGTCCACGTGGTTGCCACCGACAGTTTCACTAGGCTCGCAACAGGCTACCATGAGCCTCTCAGGTGCTGTGCATGGCACTATGCCATGATCATTTGGGATGCGAATGGCACTATGCACTTAAGTGCACAATGCTTGCTTGACATATGTGTATGTGCACAGTGCAATTAATTGCACAACGTTTATGTTCTCACCTCTCTTTCTGCACAATGCATTTGCAACTTCAGTGCCTAGGTAACTCATTTGCCCAACCCATTGGGTGTGTGTTTAGTGCACTAAAGTGCACAGTATTCTTAACCACATGGGCAATGAAAGGTTTACTCGCTCAATCTTTGCAACAGTGTTGTTAATAAAAATAAGGGTGGAAAACCTAAGAATAATTATTTAGAGAAAAAATTATCTACTCAATCTGAAATGGTTTTGCAAGCGAGAAAATCATCCTCCTCTCACTTCCGATGTAGAAAATTAGTTGGACCCCACAAACGATGCCAAATGTTGATGCTAAAAATCCCACAACGGGCCAAAATGGGAGAAATAATCATTCCTAACCCACTGTGATGATTCGAGACTCGATCAGTGTGGTTTAGAACCCCTAGTAGCCGAAGCGGCTGTACGATGTCTATACATACATTTAGAGCTGTGAATAAAAAATAAAAAATTGTGACATACTTATTTACGTTGTTCGGCATAGTACCTACATCCACAAGTTATTAGGAGGACAAATCCACTATAATATGATTGTTTTACATTCTCTCATCCTTTCCTCCCGCCTTTGTCGTTTCTCATCCTTTTTTGGTGCCTTCTTCCTCTCTCATTCCATTCCCACTTGTCTCTCAAAGGTGCTCCTTTAATGCACTGGGCCGGGATTCCTTTTGGGCAGGAGGTTTCACCCACCAAACAATATGAATAACCTAGCAAGATAAATTTCATCCTTGTTCCTTCATTGCCCGCTTCAGCTTAATATTCTAATGATTCGAATTTACGACCAGAAACATAAACAAAAAGGTTACCATTAATTAGTTGTCTTTGTTCTGTCATCTGTTTCCACATTTTAGCGAGGATATCTACCGGTACAACGGCATTGATGAGTTGCAAAATAGTTATTGCTGTAACAAACCTCGCGATTTTTTAAGCATTTCATCAAAATTCAACTCAACTGTCCTATCTATGGACATTGGTTTATCTTTTTCACCATAAACTTAAAAATCAGTTTACAATAAATCTAGTTACAGATTAGATATCTTGTCTTCAAACTGCACAGGCTGAAATTCAGGGTTTTATACCAGTCTTTCACTGTCTTAATTCTTGTGCAGTCTTAGAAATCCAAGTTTTTGTTCTGCAAAAGAGGGACATTTGGAGAAGATGACTCAAAGCTACAAATTCCTCTGTTTTCAGTCGTCTTATCTTCTTGGGCTTGTCCCCATATTACAGCATAAAACCCGACAGCGATTACAGCAGCACCTATCACACTGCACATGAAATACATTGAATCACAATGCGAGTAGTTCTCAAGAATCCAAAAAAGGAGCACTGTTGCAAAGATTTGTTACACGGAGATTTGATCAGAAGAATACCTTCCAAGATAAAGAGTATCCCCAAGAAACGTAACCCCCATGACAACCGCAATGACCATTCCTAGAGGGTTAAACAATGAAACATAGACAGGACCCTTCTTACGGCATGCCCAGGTAACAACTACGCTTCGTGTAGCAATCACAAATAGGGCCTAGAAACATGTTATCATAGAACCAGACAGAAATTCATACTTAGCGTCAAAATTATAATCCTAAAACAAGCATGTCAGTGATGTCACCTTCTCGATGCTTACCGAGTAACCTATAGTTATCAGCTCCGTATCTAGCCTTAGCCTCCAAGCGGCTGGATCTTTCTCTGCAAATAGTGCGACTGAGGCAGATTGGATGGTTACAAAAATGGAACAGATGAGTGTTACCATCAACTCGGAAGGATAATCTCTAATAATCAGGGTCTGTAGAAGTTTCAAAAAAAAAAACCAAAGAGTAAATCTTTGTGATATAATGCCTGCAACAATTCATCAAGAGATGAGTTAAACGTATAGACAAGGTTTACCTGGAAAATAAACAATACTGCAAGGCAAAAGCTACCAGTGGCAAGAAGACAGCCTCCAAGGACCCAATTTGATTTTGGTGACAGAAGAACATTGGGTTGGCGACTATTAGGTGATGAAGTACTTGTGATGGGCAGACCTTTGTATAAAGTCACAACTAATGCACCTGCTATAGATATAATGGTGCCAATGCACTTGGCCAGACTGCTCTGAACTCTCAAGTCCAACTTCTCCATCCTACAACCACCATTTGATTCAAGCCTTATTTTTTATGCCTTGGAATAGTAATTCTTATGTTCATGGAAACTCTAACATTAGTTTGTTATGACATGTTAACATATTTGGATGTCAAATACATGGAGAAGAAAAATAATTAACCAGGTAATATTTATATGCCTTGGCACAAAAATCTATCTCCACAGATCAGAGACTGTCATAATTTTTTTTTTTTTTTATATAAGTAAAAGAAGTTTTATTCAGCAAATGTAATAGGCGATGTCATAAAAATTGAAGTAAAATGGGGATGATAGACTCAAAACTTGAACACCAATACACTCAAAGTCTTCAAATTCCAAAACTAGCTCTTCATAGAAACTCATTTCTAAGAGCCATCCTCTAACAATAAAGCTTCCTCACATGGGAAGGCCACTTGAGGTCAAAACCCAACTTAGATTGAAATTTCACATTAACCGAAGTCCCCTAGCCGATCAAAGACCCTAATTGTGGCTTCCAATTGGACTGAAGTGCCTAATTTGATTGACAATAGGAAAGGGTAGGGGGACTTCTCTCGTTTCATTAGATATAAGCATGGTGATGGGTCTAAAATCAGATATTGGCATGGTGTGTGGAGCAGAACCAGCCCTTGAAGTCTCTCTTCCCAAAACAAGGTGGCTTCGGTTGCAGAACATAAACAAATTTCTGATAATATGCTCCACTGGTGGGAGATGGAGTTGTTTACTTTTCTTTTTTGACAAGTTGTCCTCCTTTTGTGTGGAGAAAAGAATGTGAGGATCGAATATGTTTCATCCCATCCAAGAGGAAGAACTTTGAGGTCAAATCTTTTTCAATGTGCTTATTCCTAGTTGGCTCTCTTTTTCCCTGGAAATGTATTTGAATAAATAAGGCACCTTCAAGGTAATTTTTTTTTTTTTTTTTTTTTTTTTTCCTGTGGCCTCCTTATGCAAGATTCTAGAAACAAACAATTTACAAAAGACGCACGTGGTAATAACATACTGGTGCTCTATGTGCAAGTAAAATGGTGAAAGTGTTTGATACCTGTTGTAACAATGTGAGCTGGCTAGGAAATTATGGACAGCAAAGTTGTACAATTTTGGGATCAAGTAGGTCATGTCCCGAAAAGTGGTGAAGTTTTTTGCAAACAGACGAAATCCTTGTGGAAGTCGTTAAAACTTCGAAGTTGGGAACAGGGTCCCTTTGTGCTTAATGCAGTGTGTTTAACAAGAACTCGACACCCGAACTTATTGGTTTCGCATGCTCATAAACGAATTATTCATCACCCTGTCTTCTCCACTTGTACTATAATAGTGTGATAATGTTAGTGCCTTAGTATTAGCTTCCAATTACAGCTTTCAAGGCTGCACATAGCACATATAATTGACTATTGCTTCACAAGTGACAAGGTGGTCAATAATGATGTTTCAATTAAATTTATTTCATCTCTTCACCAAGTTGCAGATATTATCACCAAGGGCCACACTATTACTCATTATAAGCAACTTATCGAGGACAAGTTGTTGGAGTGTCCTCCTCCCATCAGCTTGTGGGTGCCATGGGAGGGGGATGGGAGGTTGTTAGGGTAGGCATCAATCACAGAAACAATTCTCAGCCATATCAAGAACCCATTTGTGCATCAAAGTCAATATCTTCAGACAATGCTCCACATTTGGCCTCCAATATTAAAGCTCCAGGTCACAACTGCCAATGCAATTTCAATCGCAATAGAAACTGGACATTATAGGGGCATAATCCTATTCGAGCTGTCTTCTTTCACCTCAATCCCCCTCTCACATCTTCATCACTAACTTCACTTTTAATTCTAAAGATTTAACAACTTCCTGTTTTGAAAGAAAAGTACGCATCTACATACAGCACAGATTGACTACTTTTTTATCAAATGTTTCAATATCATATTTTTGTAAACAATATGATAGGTGCCGTCCCACAATCCTAATCAGAGCAACCACATAGTTACCAAATCTGAAAGCTATTAAAATAATCTTTTATCAAACAACCAAAACACCAAACTGAAACATCTCCAAATCCCAATGAAGAGCTTACTGCTTTGATGCGCATTTGTTCTGAGAAGTGATACTTTGAATGTAAGTCCAAACATAAGTGTATCATTCGTACAGAGCGTTGCACCAATACAGTAATTATTAGAGGCAACTCATTCAGAGACCCGCCCACACTCTTCCAATGGAGTAATACAAAATTCATCAAGGACCAAGACAAAGTGAAAGTTAAAGCATCAATTTCAAATAACATAAGATATTAGTAGTTCAATACAAAGGCTTACATCCATAATCAGATATAATCTAAGGGAATTTCCACCAACATAAGATGAAGTATAACGGTGATGAGAGACATTTGAAACTTTGATCCCCAATGTATCCAAAACCTCAAAACTAACAAAACGACTTCATTGAAGAAACTCACCCACATTTTTCTAGGAGTTCTCTTCTAACCGCATAACTTCTCCACATAGGCATGTAGTAAGACCTCCTTAGGCAGAAGCCACCACTTTGCAGAAAATCCAACTTAGGTTTAAGAACTATGGGTAAAGCTCCCACTTAGACTAAAGAAATAATTCCTTAGTGTTGATACGTTTATACAATGTGGAACTACAATTCTGCACTGTTTCTTTAAAATTTAGGATTACACCTTATGACCAATCATGTTTACAAAATATAGGTTGGTGTATAGCAGGTTGTTCTAGGAAATTAATATCAGAAGGTTGATGAAAGGGGACCAGGAACCTTGGCGATGTCAAGATTATATGGTAAAGTGACATCAAGATTTTACTGGTGCCAGAAACAATTTACAAAAGATGATCACCATTTTCAATAAATTTAGCCAGTATTACTGCTACAAATCATCTATACAAGTTAAATTTGCTATCCTATACCTAATTAATAGTCGATTAAAACATATTCTCATCCTTACAAATATGTTATATTTTAGAGCTGTATATACGATGCGTCTAAATAAAAATTAGAGTTGTATATACGATGCGTCTAAATAAAAATCTTAGCTTCTCCATTGTCCACTGGCAACTTATTAGTCAATCACGTCTCAATACTATTTTAGAAGCTAATAACCAATGCCAGCATTTATTATGGAAAATGTATTTAAACACCTTACAATCATACTTCTGGTCCAAAATGATGGACTTAACAGTGGGCACTCCGCCAATTAAAGGTTATTTTTTCTGAATTTAGTAGCAACATTGTTTAAGAAGAATATTTTAGCTGTGAAAAAAGTTTAAACCAACACATTTGAATTTGGTAGCATATTCAGACTGGTGAGAGTATTAGCTTAAGCATGTAGCAGTGTGAACAGAGAGGAGATGCACCTGGAGATGATAGCCAGAATGAAGGTAAAAGCTGGCATCAGATCAACTACTGCTGAGGCCAGTGTTGGGGAGCTGTACCGAATCCCAGTGTACATGAAGGTCTGCACAGAGCAACTATAAAGTCGCCCAAAAAATTATGATTGATTATAAATTAGTGTCGGCAGGGCTGCAGGTGCACATTTATGATCATATTATCAGATCCCCAATTAGAAACCATTTATAACTCCCTGATTATAATTATATACAGTATCTTAGCAAGCCAAGAACAAAAATTCTTAAGAATACTGAAAATATAATCTTAAACATTACCTTAGCAAGCCAAGCACAAAGATTCTAAAGACCATTGAAAACTTTAGTGGAGGAAGACTTCTTTTTCTGCAAATCAAAGTAGAAGATGTTAAAGAAAGTGTTGCAGGAAGTTGGTGAGCTGGAAAGTTGGAGCTGGCAGATGAATATATAAACCTGTAATAGATTATAGAAGCTAGGAGAAGGACGAAGATGGCGAGGGCGTTAGAGTAAACAACAAAAATATAGTTACTCATCCCTCTACTCATGGCCGCTTTGACCATAGTGTTCAAGCCCACTTCCAGGAATTGTACCGTCACCAATGCTGCGATTACTCCCAAGCCCTGCATCTCTCGCTCTCTCTTTGCTACACCGTTACCGTTCGACAGATGATGAAAGAAAACAAGCCAAACCCTCTGGCCTCTACTCAATTAGCTATTGGAAATGGATAGGATCTGTGGTATTTGGTCGAGTAAAGAAATATAATATCGAACAATAACTAATACGACACCGAAAGGGCAGGAGATATTGCCCTATGGGACAAAGCAACTCCATTCCTGGACGTCCCGTCCCGTGGTGATCCATGAGTGGCTCTGCCTCCCTTGAAACGTGACAATGAAGAATCTTCTCTCTTGTTTGTTGTTTTCCCAGGTGTCGCTTAACACGAGCCGGGTCTTTTAAATGTTATTTTTTTTAAAAAAAAAATTACAATATCATTAAAAAAACATTTTCTTAATAATGAAGTAAAAATTTTACCAAACTCAATCAAACCATCGGTGATAATAACAATTCTATTATAAATTATATAAAAATAAACATGTGGTGGACGAAATATGATTAAATTATAAATTTATTATTTTTATAAAATAAATTTGACTAATCACTTAAAATAATCTCTTTTATATATTTCACACTTATCTTTTAATATTACCAATACTATTTTTTATTAAAAAAATTAGTTGCAAATCCAGAAATTTTTATCTTGCAAATAGAAAACGGAGGGAGTGGTTGGGAAACACGAGTAGGGACCGACAGGCAAGATCAAGATAAGCAATTTGCAAATATTCTCAAAACTGATTCTTATTGAACGGAGTAATATTTTTATAGACACTTTGCCTAACGGCTGCTTCTTACACCTAGCCGGTTTGAAAAAGAAACTCTTTTTTTAGAAAAAATTTAGTTGTAAGTATAACTGGATACTAATATGTGTATTAATTTAATATGATTGATCAAAAAATAAATTTTATTAAAAATAATATTAATTTAAATTTTAAATATAAAAAAAATTAATATTAACATACACACGAATTTATTTATATATAACAAAACTCATTTTATTGTGCATGTAACTAATTTGTGCAAGAAGTGTTAATTGTGACATTTCCTTTTCTTCTTTCTATACAAAAAATGGCGCTATCACATGACTCCTGTTATATATACCACTTGATCAAAAAATCTATTTATCATTTTTTTTTATCCTCTCATTATTCTATACTATAATATTAAATGTTAAATTTATATATAAAATATAATAAATTATCTTAAATTATCTAATATCAGATCATAAGATGATGAGATGATGATAAAATTTTTCAATTTTTCAATTTTTTCATAATAAGTGTATGATATATGAATTATGAGTGCAATAAATGATACTATCTATTAATAAATAGATTAATAATTCATATATCATACACTTATTATCTATAATAAGTGTATGATATATGAATTATTAATCTATTTATTAATAGATAGTATCATTTATTGCACTCATAATTCATATATCATACACTTATTATGAAAAAAAAAAGAAAAAGAAAATAAAAAATTTGATGTGTGAGATGCTAAATGTATATAAATTAGAAGAGTTAGATTTTTTTAAAAGAAAAAAATTACAAACTGATATTTTTTTTATAATATGTCATATTTATTGATTATTTCAAAAAAAAAAGTTTATAAGTTTATCTCACAAAATATAAAGTAAGACTATGTTTGGCCGTTTGGGTGCATGATTCATTTCAAATAATTTGATTTGATATATAAATAGTAATATTTTATAAATTTTATTTAAGTGTATTTAAATATATAAAATAAGTTTAGATATATTTAATTTTTTATGTGAATTTAAATTAAAAATAAATTTCATGAATAATTAGTTTAAGATAAATTAAAATAGATTTCGAACCCAATTATAATTTGAAAAAGCCAAAGCCAATGTACCGTTCAATTTATGCTGCTTAAGTGTATCACTTGGTAAAATATTTTATTTAATAATTAAAAAATTAATTTTAAATGTATTAATATATTTTTATTTTTAAAATTATTTAAATATATTAAAAAATATAAAAATAATCAAATAGAACGGTGATACTCACGTAGCCCACTCCTTAATTTTAAGTAATTTCCATGATAAATTGTTGTCATGCATATCGTTGTGTGTGGCCATAATTTTGAAGCGTGTTGCAATGAAAAGCGTTCACAGTGGACCCACCTCATGTCAACATCCCAATACAACTAAATACTTAATTTGCATGTGGGATATTTTTGCTTCTCTTGTTTCTTGTTTTGAAATAGATACATATTTTGAGAGGGGTAATGCTATATACTAGGATTGTAATTGGTTTAATTTGATCTGATTTTAGATAAAATTTAAGATTAAATTAATATGTATTAATTTTATATTTTTTATAACCGATTATGTACATATTATCCTTCTAAACTAATATTCCGATTTTATCGATTTTCGATCCAGTTTCATATGACTTCTCGATTTTAATATACTATATTATATTATACTATATAATACAATGATATATCATAGTATATTATAATATATAATGATATAGTATTAGTATAACTATTAATATGCATTATATAATATTAGTATAACTATTAATGTAATAAATTACAGTGACATAAAATTTTAAAATTTAATATTATTTTAATTAGTAATTTATCATATAATATAAAAATATTCTATATATAATTATATATTATATATATAAATTATATAAAATATAAAAAATTAAAATATATATAAACCGATCCGGTCCGGTTCCGGTTTTTCTTTTTGTCCAGTTTGATTTTAGAAAAAGAAAAATTAGAACTGGATTAATTTTGACCGGTTTTAAAAAAAATAATAATAAGGATTGGTCCAAACCAGTCCGGTCCAGTTTACCGATTCACTGATTCTTTTTTAATCTCTACTATATACAGTTGTGAAACGTATAAGTGCTATGTAGTTTCTTTGAAAAGAAATGAGTTTATTATTAAAAAAAATTAATTTCTTTTAATATGTGAATTGTATTTATTTTTTATTTTTTTAAAATAATTGCATGGCGCTTACACACTTACGACTGTAAATATCATTTCTCTTTTAGAAAAGTTGCTACTGTTAGAGCATCGAGGGAATTTACGGACAAATTTTATAGTCTATAAAACTTTTTTTTAAACCATTTTTTAATGTATTTTAAAAAAATAAAAAAATAAATATCACAAAAAAAAAAATTATGGTGGCCTAAACATTTTTCATATTTTGATTCCTTTTACTTAAAATCAAATAAACACAGAAAAAATGAGAGAGAAATCTCTTTTGGCAGGATGACGGGTGTTGTAACCCAATCCCAACCCATCTCATCTTGTTTAGGTCATTGGCCTTCTGATCACTTCATGTGGCATCAAATCTAATTACAATATTAATTGCTTCTTACACACCCCAAGTTTTCCACCTTTTTTAACCGAATTAAAGGAAAAAGAGATGAAAGAAAATACTTAAACGATAACCATGTCTCGAAATATTTGTGCCCACTTTTTTGCACCATTGACCTATTACCGGCTGCTTCAATTGTTCAGTACATATTTGAACTATTATGAAGCCTAGAGCACTGACATCCTACATATATATTATGCCATTTTCTAATTAAAATGACATTTAGGGCTCTCTCTCTCTCTCTCTCTCTCTCTCTCAAGTTTTTGTTATTTTTTTTCATTTTCTTTTAAGGATTTTTTTAACATCCTTAATCATTAAGAAAAAATTAAAAAAATATATAACTTTACTACTATCCACTTTCTTAATCATTAAGTAAAATAAAAAATTATAAAAAAAAATCAAATAAAAAGAGAGTAGTAAATAAGTAGTAATGAAGTAGCAATGCTATCATTTTCCATATATATATATATATATGCCATGTTTGTTCTCTTATTTGTCCAGTTAAGTAGATTGAAGTTAAAAAAGAGAGATAAATGTGTGAGAGCATATTGAGAGAGAGAAAAAATCTTAGACAGTAAGAGTTAAGATTGTGTGAGTAGAGTGGTACTCTTATAACTCACTATGTGTGATTATAATCTCATCTATAATAAAATTTCATGTAGCTTTGTGAACGTAGACACATTGCCAAATCACGTTAATTTGTGTCTTGTGATTGTCTGCTAGTGTTTGCTTTTATTTCATTTGTCATCATTGGTTTCACAACAAATGGTATCAAGAGCCAAAGTTCGAGTTTAAGAGAGAACGTTGGCTAGAGACGAAGGGAAAGCACCTGCAATTGAGAAGTTTAATGGCACTGACTTTGGATACTGGTGGATGCAGATAGAAAACTACCTCTATGGGAAGAGACTCCATCTTCTACTATTGGGAAAGAAGTCGAAGAGCATAGATGATACTGATTGGAACCTGTTAGATCAACATGTTTTAGGGGTTATTCGGCCGACATTGTCAAGATTAGTTGCACACAACATTATTAAGGAGAGAACTACAATGAATCTTATAACGAATTTGTTTGGTATATATGAAAAGCTTTCGGCAAATAAAAAGGTGCATATGATGAAGAAGCTATTCAATCTAAAGATTTCAAAGGGTATGTCTGTGGCCAAACACTTGAATGACTTTAATATGATTACAAATCAATAGTCTTCTATAGAGATTGAGTTTGATAATGAGATCAAAACATTGATTATGTTGATATCGTTGCCAAATAGTTGGGAGGCCATGAAGATGGCGATGAGTAATTCAATCGGCAAGATGAAACTGAATTATGATGACATATGTGATATGATTTTTGTTGATGAGGTATGCAGGAAAGACTCTCGAGAGTTTTCTAGTACGGTTTTGGCCTTAAGTGTTGATGATCGGAGTCGAGTACCTGATAGGTCCAAGAATAGGGGGAGAAGCAGGACAGGATCTGGGGTAATAGATCACTTGCTAGAATTGTGGCAAGCCAGGCCACATCAAGAAACACTACCGTAATCAGGAAAGTACTGATGATGATGTTGTGAATGCGGCGTCTGAAGAAATACAGGATGCTTCATTTCTTGTTGTACACAATTCGATTGACGATTGGGTGTTGGATTCAGAGACTTTGTTTCATAGCACCTCATATCAAGAGATTATGCAGAACTATATTGCTGGTAATTTTGGGAAGATATACGCGATTGATGGAGAGGCACTGTATGTAGTAAGAGTGGGCAATGTGTTCATCGCACTTCCAAATAGAAGCATGTGGACTTTACAACAAGTCAGACATATTCCAAATCTGAAAAGAAGTATGATCTTTGTGGGACAACTCGATAACAACGGTCATACAAAAGCATTTCTTTTAGGAGCATGGAAGGTCACAACGGGTGTGCTTGTCTTGGCACGTGATAAGAGAACTAATACTTTGTATTTAATATCAGGGTCTAGTGATGTGCAGGAAAATATAAAGGTGTGTCAAAGTAGGCTTGGTCGTGCAAATTAGATGGGGAAGCAAAAGGGAGTTACTTTTGTTGTTCCTCATATAAGCCTGGGGAAATCTCCCTAGACCTTGATGCGGAGCAGAGTGTCCAGTGTTCCAGGGACGTTACACCTACAGTTGTTGCTCGCTTAGTTGCCAAGATAATAGACCTCCACGGGGTATACCTACCTTGAACTATATCCTACTAACAAAAGGTGATGAGCCACGGAAGAACAGGAAAATCTCGCAAGATGGGAGATCTAGCAATTGAAAGTTGGCTAAGGTTGCCAGGGTCGATTCTAGATCAAATACTCCAAGTGCGGGATTTGTAAGTCACCCAATGGATGTGCTAACTGAGGGTAATGCACTTGAGAGAGTGAAGTCGGGCATGAATTCAATGCATCTTCTAGCTTGAAGATAGGAGTTGTGAGCTGCAGATGTGATAGGGCTTGTGCTAGAAACAGTGGCTGGCATGTGGAGAACCAGTCTTCAAGTGGGAGATTGTTAGGTTGCACATGGAGCTTGGTTTGTGAGTAGAAAAGGTATAGACATAAAGTTTTCTCTATTGTCGCTCGAGCGAAACTCAATCCATGAGTTTGCTCAACTTGCGCTCGATAGTGGACTCAAGCAAAGATCAGACAAATTGTTCACTCAAGGTTCGCATGATGTGCGTGATGTTGAGCTCAAGTGAAGCACTAACCCTAGTATTGGCTCAAGCAATGCTCGATAGACTGATCGAGTCAATTTTTGATTGGTTGTTCACTCAAGGTGCACTCAACACCCACTTGAGTGAAGAACACAGTTTTGACGTTTAGGATCCAGCATCGTTTTCTCTATATATAAAATGGTTGTTCTATTGTGTGTACCGTTCAACAAATCAGAGTAAAAAAAGAGAGGCAAAGGCGTGAGAGCATATTGAGAGAGAGAAAAAGCCCTAGAATGTAAGAGTTGAGATCGTGTGAGTAGAGTAGTAATGTTATAACTCACTGTATGTGCTTGTAATCTCCTCTTGAATAAAATCCATGCACCTCTATGGGCAAAAGCACATTGCCAAACCATATTAATTTATGTCATGTGATTGGTTGCTTTTGCTTTTATTTCGTTTGTCATCGTTGGTTTCACAACAAGATTTTCTATGCTTAAATTATCATAATAACACATATTTCCAATTATAAAAAAACTAACAAATCAAACTTCAATTATAAAAAAAAAATAACACTTCCACTAAAACCAAGCATTGCAGACATAAACATACTTGACGGCAAGTTTGAGGGTTACCCCCTACATGTATGGTAAATGGAGAAAAAATCGTACTGTATATATCAAACTTAAGATGCAGCATTTAATTAAAGAGAACTGCTATAGACACAAAGAGCTTATAAAATGTAAACCCATAAACTGATATGATACATCAATTTGTGAGTTTACTTTTATGTAATCCCTTTGTAGCTAAAGTATTTTTCTTAATTAAATATTACATTTACATAAGAAAGAAAGATGGGGTAGAACATGCATTTCCCATGTCCAAACACTAGCAATTGAAAAGAGAAAATAATGGCCTTGTCCTTTAGGAAATTGGGATTCACATGAGGATGTTCATGGAACACAATTGACACTCATGCCTCTCTCTCTCTCTCTCTCTCTCTCTCTCTCTCTCTCTCTCTCTCTCTCTCTCTCTCTCTCTCTCTCTCTCTCTCTGAGACACAACACAATAACTTATTTATCTATATCTTCCATGTGTTTTCATTGGGAGCAGATTGAGAGAGCATGCAGATTGGAAATCACACACTTTCTGTCAATTATTGTGCTTGTTGCCTTTGGGCCCACTTTTAAGCCTCTCTATATTATTAATGTTGTTCTTCATATGCTTGCAGAGATCATGCTTGAACAAGTTGAGGAGTCACTACCATTTGGTCCACTTTAGCCTTCCTATTTAATTCATTATCAGAGATGTTGCTATGGATATTGGATAAGAGTGGTGACTACTCGGCCCACTTCTCCTCCTCCTCCTCACTATTTGCTAGAATTCTTTGTGATTTTGAATTTAAAAGTCTTCAAATCTACTTGTAAGTTTGTGGCTCATAGCTGCTTTAGATCAAATAATATCTTTAAGGATTGGGTATTGAAATGGGGATGGATTTGGGATATCTATAAGTCATGCTATTGTCTGTCCATACATGATTCGATTAGAATATGGTTCTTGTGTGTAAGAAAATTGTCCCTATCTTGTCATTCGAACAAATACATGCATGTCAAAGTGGCTTAGGATAATAAACAAATTAACAAGAACTTGTAGGCCATTTAGGATGGATTTGGAACAAACAAAATGAAAAATCTAATATAATCTTATTAAAAAGCAAATCAAAACATAAATGGTCCCTATATATATATATATATATATATACATATCATGATTATCATTCGGTTTGAATTTTTTTTACGTGAAAATGAGTTAAATATAGGCCTATGCTTTTGCAAGCACTAATTATCAATCATCCCATGATGTGATATTAGATTATTAAAGACTATTTATTATATTTCACTTGTGAACTTATCATTTAATGCCACGTTATGAGATGATAAGAAGATGATGAGAAAATGGATGATGAATAGATTTTTTCTTCAAGAATAGAGGGATCTCATTATCTTTGCATCCACTTCTGTTAAATAGTGGGACCCATCCATTATCAAATATGTTGGTTTACTAGGCTTTTTGTATTTTGAATTGAATTTATATGCGTTTGGATAGATGAATTTGAAAATGATTTTGATTTGATCCTTGAAAATCTAAATTTTTTGTTTGAAATGTAAACTAAAGATGGGATCAGAATTTGAATCAAATGCCATCAAGCAGGATTTTAATCACTCCAAATTATTCTTTTTATTAAGAAGAAATTTTAAGTCATTCTAATAAATAGGTTATAATGAATTTCAAATCCGTTCATTTATAAAATATCTTGATTTAAACATGTCAGCCTAAATGTAAATTCATCAATGCAAACACATCTTAATGGAATTTCATTCCTCAAGCTTGATTGAGAGGAAGTTATTTTCCCGAGGGATGCTGTTCATCGTGTGACATGAGTTATAACCCCCTTTCTTCGCATGTTATGTTGTACATTCCCTTTTATATAACCCACATTTCAGAGTGTGAGAATCAAACTATCTTGTTCATTGACTACCTAGTGTACATGCGGTTGTTTCAAGTTAATTTACTATCCTAATTATGCTTTTGCTAGGTGTTTGCTCTATTAATCAGAACCAAAACCAAAAACAAAACAGAAAATCTAGCCCTTCATACCATTAATTGATTAGAACTTTGACATTGGTATTTTGCTTGGGGTGGTGCTAGGTTGCCTCCAACTGTGTCTAGGGGAAAACTTAGAGGCACATTTGGGGGAAAACTTATCTGGGAGGGCCATTTCCCACCCAACCTCATCACGAGTGGGCCTAAGCCCAACTTTGAGCGTTGGTCTCCCCAACCTAGGACCCCGAACCTGTCCAAAGCCCTCAAAAGTCATGCCAGAGAAATGAGACTATCTGAGAATGGGATTGCCTTTCCATTTAGGCCACATGGGGGTTGGATCCCCATGGGGCCCAAACCGGCTAGTAAATAGTCCAATACCAAGCTAATGAAGAAATAAGGATTGGGTTGGGCCCGAGAAGGCCTGTCAAATACAGTGACTAGTCACGTCACCTACTCGAACCACTACCCACACCCCTGGTTTGCAAACACGCTACATTAAATGATCTTGGAAGCCAACATGCAACAACATAATCGGATGTCCACCCACCTCTTCGACCAAGATAATGCACGCGCCTCCCACCCCATTACCTACCAGGGGACAGATTAGAGACCCATGCGTAGCGTGGTAGGGTGACTGCTAACATGACAGGAGAAAGCCTACCATTAGTACTATGTCCCGAACACCCTTGCATGATCCGCTAGCATTGAGCAGGGACCACTACAACAAGGTATATAAACACGTCCTAAACTCAGGTAGAACTCTCTTAACTTTAAATATTAAAGTAATCAATAGACACACGAAGAAACTAACTTTGGCATCAAAGGCTATGCAGAAGATCTCAAGCCCACCTTTTTTATGTGTGTGCAGGTGAAGATCCCGGCCTGAATTGCGAGAACATTGCCCAGACATACAAAACACGACGTTAACATTAGCATTTTCCTTTTGTTTTTGCACATTGATATTCTAGAAGGCACCATAGAAGGCAAGTCCAGTGGTGTGTTGATGTTGATTTGGTGAGGATATCAACTTTCATATAACATTATTAAGTGTAGCATCTCACAGCTTCAACAAGTTATCCTATCTATTTCAGCATCAACTGGGTCATCCTCGTGCAACTTGTCAATGAAATTGTCTAAAATTAGATGAGCAAAAGACCTTTTAATTCTTTGACTATGATGTTTTCTGCCTTGTGAGTGAAAAGTGAATAGACAACATAATTGGTGGGTGAAGAAAATGAGCAATAAAATGTGCAAACAAATTCAAATATTGGGTGGCAAATTCTAACCGAAAATCTACACAATTAACCATCAAAATTGACAAGTTACACACCGCACAATTAAATCTAATAGAAAATCTTGTGCAATTAGAAAACAAAACCCTATTTTTGAAATTCCTAAGATACCATGACTAAAATCTAAAAAGAATAACAAAAATAAATAATATTAATGAAAATAAAAATTAAAAAAATCTCCCTACACATTGTTGGAAGTTTTTTCAAAATAATTATATATATTATATTTATTATTAATATTATTTTTCAAATTTATTTTGGAAGATATGAATTATTTTATAAAGATGAAATTTATAGAAAGTTTGTAAGGCCCATGTGGTTGATGGAGGCGTGACTCACTCAAAAATAAGTAGCACTAAAGCTATCCCAAGTGCAGGAGGATGTCGTGTAATAATTAGGAATAAATTCCTAAATCGTCTCCTCAAGGAAAGTTACTTAAAAATCAAACTCGTTGAAAAAGGTGAAATAAAGAGAAAATAAAATGATGGTATATGCAATGGATGGAAAAGGGTACTAGTCATGGACTAGATTCATGTTTTTAGATTTTGATTGTCGGATTGGAATGTAAAGGACTAATAGATTAAACTCAGAAATTAATAAAACTAAATTAAGAATTAAACTAAATTAGGAAGTAATTGATAAAACATGCACTGAAAATTGAAAAGCCCCAAATTCAATGTTCTAGGGCTCATCATTATATTCAATTCACAAATTCTCAAATTAAACCACCGTAATTGTAATCACTACTAAAATGAAAGCTTAATGAAACGATAAAAATAAATAACATGAATTAAATGAATAACAAATAAATTACTCAAACGTCTAAATCAAAATTCTCTAAAATAATTCAGAAACTCAAAACTGAAATGAAATAGCAAGTAGGGAATTGAAAAGATCAAGCCAGTTGAATGGAGATGAAGATTCGAAGCGGTGGAGGAGGCTGAGCTGCAGTGACAATTGGACCCCTCAAAGAGTTCTTCAATCTACTGCAGTGTGAGTGAATGATCCAGTGGAAATTGTGTAGCTGCGTGAATGATCGATTGAATGAATTCCCCTCTTCGAATCTGAACGAAAATCAAAGGAAAAATGAATTCTAAGTGTTTCTCTACTCAAAACCGAGTTTTCCAGCCCTAAGTGTCGTCCTAAGATGTAAAAAAAAAACATATATATACTCTGACGGCGGAATAAACCCTGATCTGTAAAAATGCGATATTCGCTCGAGCTGAGTGTCGAGCGAACATCGAGAGTTCAACTCTGCCTAAATTCGCTCGAGCGGCCTGTCGAGCGAATATCGAGCGTTCGACTCTGCCTGAATTCGCTCGAGCGGCCAAATGCCTCCGCTCGAGCGATCTCTTTTCCCGCATCTCGCTCAAGCCCACTGTCGAGCGAAAGTCGAGCGTTTGAATCTGCCCGACTTCGCTCGAGCGGCCAGAAGCCGCCGCTCGAGCGAAATGTACCATAATCCATATTAATCAACAGTTGATAAAATTAGAGCAGAAATTCATGCTTTTAATCAATTAAAATCACAACTTTGATTTATTCATTTTTCCATATAAAACCAATGATAAAGTAATGAAAGAATTAATATATATTGGTTCCAAAAGCATTAAAAATGCAATAATTCAACTCAATCACACCCCCCAACTAGCATTTTGTTAATCCTTGAGCAAAATAGTGAAAATTAATTGAGATGAATATTGCATAAAGATCGAAATTCAAACAAAAACAATCAAACACAATTCTGAATTCTCACAAAAGTGACACATTACTACTCAACCCCCAAGGGTTACACCCACCAAGACTATCTCAACAATCTTTCACATAGAATTAAGGCAAATGTCTCAGAACTCAAATGTGTGTGTGGAGCTAGATCGGTTATGTGTTCCTCATTACTAGCCATGATTTGCTATAGGATTTTTCAACCTTAAGATTAAACATTGCTGATTATAACTACCTCAAAACCCAAGGGTCTAGCAGTTTTCACGCCAGCTCTATTTTTAAAGGTTGGACACTCAACCCCCAAAGTCTTGGGTAACTGTTTCTAGCCCTTTTTACTTAGGAAAGTTCACTAAGTTGCCTTTATTCCTTTTCTCTCTTTTTTTTTTCTTTTTTTCTTTTCATTCTAATCTTTTCAAATCCTTTTCTTTTTTTTTTTCTTTTTTTCTTTGTTTTCTTTTTGGCATGGCTCGGTAGTCCTGCAGTTTACTTCTCCAGTGTTAAATCAATGAATGGTAAATAAGGAACACTACAAGCGTAAGCATGTGCAAAATGTCCTTCAAAATTTGCCTTTCGTTCTACAAAAATTTTATCAAGTTTCATCTCAATAAGCATAACATCCCGGTGTTTCAAGCCACATATCAACAAAATATGATGCATCAAAAATCATGCTTTATGTTTGAGCTTGAAAATAAATCTTCACAAATGATCCCACCTAACTACTCCACCAAGATGCTCAAATTTCACAAATCTTATTTTTTTTTTATATATACTCTTTTTTTCTTTTTTTAAACTGTGCACACATGCTACCCCCCAACTAGTGAGAAACATAGTTCTCAATGAGTCGAACGAAAGAAAAGAAAGTGCACAGAACTAGGCAAGCAAAACAAACAATCAACATGAAATATAAAATCAAAGCAAAAGAACAAATAAAAACAAAGCAAGTAAAAAAAACTGTAAAGAAGGAGAAGCAAATCAAAACACTTCCCAGGGGTCTTGCACAAGCAAGATCTCTTCATGTGGATCAAAGACCTTCAGAAATGACTTTAGACGTTATCCGTTGACAGTGAAGCTATTACCATTCTTCGGATTGACAATGTCTACCACACCATGAGGATGAACGGTCTTTACAATGTACGGCCCACTCCATCGGGATTTCAACTTTTCAGGAAAAATGTCCAAGCAAGAGTTGTAAAGAAGAACTTCCTGGCCAAGTGTGAAATACTTTGGATGAATTTTCTGATCATGCAGAATTTTCATGCATTCCTTTGCAATCTGAGCGTTGTCATAAGCATTCCGACGAGCTTCATCTAATTCATTGATCTGCAATTTTCTCAACCCTGAAGCTTCATCAAGTGACATGTTAACATGTTTTATGGCCCAAAGAGCTCGATGCTGAATATCAACAGGTAAATGACAAGCTTTACCATAAACTAATCGATAAGGAGACATCCCTAGATTTGTTTTAAAAGCTGTCCTATAAGCCCACAAAGCATCAAGATGTTTAACCGACCAATCTTTCCGATTAGGCTTGATGGTTTTCTCCAAAATAATTTTTATCTCTCTGTTTGCCAATTCAGCTTGCCCATTTGTTTGAGGGTGATAAGGGGTAGAAACTCTTTGTGTAATACCATATTTCTTCACAAGTGTAGAAAATGGTTTGTTGCAAAAATGAGAACCCCCATCACTTATAATAACTTTTGGCATACCAAAACGAGCAAACAAAGATTGCAAAAATTTCAGGACAACATGATGGTCATTTGTTTTGCAAGCAATGGCCTCCACCCATTTTGAAACATAATTCACAGCTAAAAGAATATATGTGTTTCCAAAAGAAACCGGAAAAGGTCCCATGAAGTCTATTCCCCAACAATCAAAAATTTCTAAAGTCAGAATAGGGGAAAGAGGCATCATGTCTCTTTTGCTAATGGATCCCAATTTTTGACAAGGCTCACAAGCCTTGCAAAAATTATAAGCATCTTTAAACATGGAAGGCCAGTAAAAATCGCTTTGCAAAATTTTTGAAACTGTTTTCTTTGCTGAAAAATGACCACCACATGCACCCATATGACAAAACCTCAAAACCGAAGAAAACTCATCATCAGGAATGCATCTTCGAATCAATTGGTCCGAACAATACTTAAAAATATATGGATCATCAAAATAAAAGTATCGTACCTCAGAGAGAAACCGACGCTTATCTTAGGTGGACCATTCAGAAGGCATTCGCTCAGTCACCAGATAATTGACTATGTCAGCATACCAGAGAGCTCTATCAACCACAAACAGCTGCTCATCCGGGAAACTATCATCAAGAGGAAGGCTGACATTTGAAGAAGGAGATGATGACAATCTAGAGAGGTGGTCAGCTACCACGTTTTCAACTCCTTTCTTATCCTTAATGTTGATGTTGAACTCTTGAAGTAATAGAATCCAGCGAATCAAGCGTGGCTTTGCATCTTTCTTAGCCAACAAATACTTAAGAGCAGAGTGGTCAGTGAAAATAGTAACAGGAGAACCAAGAATATAAGTCCAAAATTTATCAAGTGCAAAAACCACTGCAAGCAATTCTTTTTCAGTAGTGGTATAATTTTTCTAGGCATCATTCAATGTTCTACTAGCATAATAAATCACAAATGGCTTATGCTGCCCCAAAACAGCTCCTAAGGCATAGTCACTATCATCTGTCATAATCTCAAAGGGAAGGTCTCACTGCGGAGGTTGCACAATAGGTGCAGTGGTAAGCGATTTCTTAAGGGTATCAAAAGATTTTTGGCACTCATCAGTCCAAACAAATTTAATATCATTTTGTAAAAGAGTGCACAAAGGTTTTGCAATATAACTAAACCCTTGAATAAACCGCCTATAAAAGCCAACATGACCAAGAAAAGAACGAATATCCCTAACTGTCCTAGGAATAGGAAGTTTAGATATTAATTCAATCTTTGCCTTGTCAACCTTTATACCCTCAGAAGAAACAATATGCCCCAATACAATGTCCTGAGTGACCATAAATTGGCATTTCTCCCAATTAAGTAAAATATTTTTTTCCTCACATCTCTGGAGAATATGTGCCAAATTATGCAAACAACTCTCAAAGGATTTTCCAAAAACAGAGAAATCATCCATGAATATTTCACAAATATCATCAATCATATCAGAAAAGATACTCATCATGCATCTCTGAAAAGTAGCTGGAGCATTACACAAACCAAAAGGCATTCTAGTAAAAGCAAAAGTGCCAAAAGGACAGGTGAAAGTGGTTTTCTCCTGATCCTCAAGCACTACAGCAATTTGATAATAACCAAAATAGCCATCCAAGAAACAATAATATGCATTACCAGCTACTCTTTCCAAAATTTGATCCAAGAATGGTAAAGGAAAATGATCCTTCCAACTGGCTGAGTTAAGTTTTCTATAGTCAATGCACATTCTCCAGCCAGTAACCATTCTAGTTGGAATCAACTCATTTTTATCATTTTTTATGACAGTCAAACCAGATTTTTTTGATACCACTTGAGTTGGACTTACCCACTTACTGTCTGAGATGGGATAAATGATACCCACTGTGAGTAGCTTAAGCACCTCCTCTTTCACAACTTCCTTCATGGTAGGATTGAGCCTACGTTGAGCATCACGAACCGGTTTAGCATCGTCTTCAAGATGGATTCTGTGGGTACATACAGCGGCATCAATGCCTTTGATGTCAGCTATTGTCCAACCAATTGTGCCTCGATGCTTCCTTAATACTTCAATCAACTGGGTTTCATCCTTCTGATTTAGCTTTGAGGAAATCACCACCGGAAAAGTGCCTTCTTCAGGACCAAGGAACACATACTTTAAATCTTGAGGAAGTGGTTTCAGTTCCAACTGGGGAACTTCTTCCTCTGAAGATTTAAGCATGTCTGGTGGTGGTAGAGCTTCAAACTGGGGTTTCCATCTTGCTCCCGCAAACTGTACTTCAAGTGGTAATAAAGAATCTGCAAAACAATCAAAAAAATCAAAATCATCTTCATTGATATGATCAATTTTCTCATCAAATAAAAATTCAGGTGTTTGAAAAATATAATCATCATCAGAGAAGGGAGAAGTTGAGCAAATAAAATCTGTTGGTGTCAAACTCTTCACAGCATTCAAATCGCTTATGTCATCAAAATGTGCTGGCATCTTGCAAGCGTTGAAAACGTTCAACTCAAGTGCCATGTTCCCAAAGGTAAGCTTCAAAACTCCACTTCTGCAATTGATCAATGCATTTGATGTAGCTAGAAATGGTCTTCCTAGGATGACAGGAGCTTGGTAAATAGTGGAGACCGGCTGCTGCATGTCAAGAACCACAAAATCCACTGGGTAGTAGAATTTATCCACCTGGACCAACACGTCCTCTACAATACCCCTCGGTACCTTAACTGATCTGTCAGCCAGCTGTAGCATGATGGAGGTCTTTTTCAGCTCACTCAATCCCAACTGTTCATATACTGAGAACGGTAGCAAGTTCACACTACTCCCCAAATCAAGTAAAACTCTCCCAATGCGTGATTCACCAATCATAATGGAAATGTTGGGAGAGCCAGGATCTCCAAACTTCTGAGGAGTCTCACTCAATATCAATGCACTAACTTGCTCCGTTAGGAAAGCTTTCTTCTTCACATTCAGCTTCCTCTTCACTGTGCACAAGTCCTTCAAAAATTTTGCATATGAAGGCACTTGTTGTATGGCATCCAAGAGTGGAATATTGATCTTCACTTGCTTGAAAATCTCTTGAATCTCCGTGTGATACTTGTTCTTTTGGCCAGCTACCAATCTCTGAGGATAGGGAACCACAGGTTGGTATCCCCTACTATTCTCAACATCTGCACTCACAGGCTTCTTCAGCTCTGGTCTCACTACCTCTGGTTCTTTCTCAACTTCATCAGTCTCTGTTACATCTTCAGGTGTAGGACCAATTGCCTGTGTGTCTATAGGAATCTCTGGTTGGGGAACTTCCTTCCCACTTCTCAAAGTAAGAACTGCCTTCGCTGTCTCAATAACATCCCCTGAGACATTATGCACTTGTTGTTGTTGCTGCCTGTATACTTGAGGATTAGGCTGAGGCTATGCTGGAAATTTCCCTTTCTCTAAGGTGCTCAAGGTTGTGCTCATTTTATTAATAGTGCCTCGCAACTCATTTATGGCCTGAGTGTTCTGATTATATGTGGTGGCCTGAATCTGCATGAATTGCTGAAGTGTATTGGCCATATGAGTCATACTGTCATCTAGAGTCTTCTTTGCAGATGATGAAGGCTGAGAACCCTGTGCAGCTACATGAGGCTGAAATCCAGGAGGAGCTACATAAGGATAGCTCTGAGGATTCTGATATGGCAGATACTGGTGCTGAGGAGCACCCTGATTAAATGGCTGCTGCTGAGGTGGTGGGGACCGACCAGGCTGATCATTTCTCCATGAGAAATTTGGGTGATTCCTCCACCCTGGATTATATGTGTTGGAGAAAGGCTGATTCTGTGCTCTATTAACCCAGTTAGCTGATTGCATCTGCTCAGACCCACCTTCTTGAAATACTGGCATAATCGGGCAGTCTTGGGTCTTATGGTTTGAATCAGCACATATAGAACATGCCTCTACTACTTTCACAGCCTTCACTTTTTCCATTTCCATGACCTCTAGTCTTCTAGTCAATGCAGCTATTCGGGCTTGAACATCAGTGTCTTCCTTAAGCTCATATCTACCCCCTCTAGAAATAGCCCTCAGTGGCTGTGCTGCTAATAGAACTCGATCAGTACAAGTGTTCCACTGTTGTGCGCTCTCAGCAAGGTAGTCAAAAAATGATAGTGCTTCATCAGGTTCCTTGCTAAAGAACTCCCCATTGAACATTGTCTGAACAAACTGCTTGCATTCTGGAGTGAGACCAGTGTAAAAATAGCTCACCAACCTCCAAGATTCAAAACCATGATGTGGACAAATGTTCACCAAATCTTTAAATTTTTCCCAACTGGCCTGAAAGGTCTCATCAGGTCTCTGATTGAACTGGCTGATTTGCTCTTGCAAAAACTGAGTTCTCTGAAAAGGAAAAAATTTTTGTAAGAATTCACACTGCATATCAGACCAACTAGAAATAGAATTAGGCCTCAAAGAATTAAACCAAATCTTCGCTTTATCCTTTAAAGAGAAAGGAAATAAACGAAGTCTAATGAATTCATCAGTAACAGCCCTAGTGATAAAAGTAGTGCAAGCCAACTCAAAATCTGTCAAGTGCTGGTAAGGACTCTCAGAATCCTAGATCGTGTCCTCAGGGAAAGTTACTAGATCATCTCCTCAGGGAAAGTTACTTAAAAATCAAACTCGTCTAAAAAGGTGAAACAAAGAGAAAATAAAATGATGGTATGTGCAATGGATGGAAAAGGGTACTAGTCATGGACTAGATTCATATTTTTAGATTTTGATTGTCGGATTGGAATGTAAAGGACTAATAGATTAAATTCAGAAATTAATAAAACTAAATTAAGAATTAAACTAAATTAGGAAGTAATTGATAAAACATGCACTGAAAATTGAAAAGACCCAAATTCAATGTTCTAGGATTCATCATTATATTCAATTCACAAATTCTCAAATTAAACCACCGTAATTGTAATCACTACTAAAATGAAAGCTTAACGAAACGATAAAAATAAATAACATGAATTAAATGAATAACAAATAAATTACTCAAACGTCTAAATCAAAATTCTCTAAAATAATTCAGAAACTCAAAACTGAAATGAAATAGCAAGTAGGGAATTGAAAAGATCAAGCCAGTTGAATGGAGATGAAGATTCGAAGCGGTGGAGGAGGCTGAGCTGCAGTGGCAATTGGACCCCTCAAGGAGTTCTTCAATCTACTGCAGTGTGAGTGAATGATCCAGTGGAAATTGTGTAGCTGCGTGAATGATCGATTGAATGAATCCTCCTCTTCGAATCTGAACGAAAATCAAAGAAAAAATGAATTCTAAGTGTTTCTCTACTCAAAACCGAGTTTTCCAGCCCCAAGTGTCGTCCTAAGATGTAAAAAAAAAAAAAAAAACATATATATACTCTGACGGCGGAATAAACTCTGATCTGTAAAAATGCGATATTCGCTCGAGCTGAGTGTCGAGCGAACATCGAGTGTTCGACTCTGCCTAAGTTCGCTCGAGCGGCCTGTCGAGCGAACATCGAGCGTTCGACTCTGCCTGAATTCGCTCGAGCCGCCAAATGCCTCCGCTCGAGCGATCTCTTTTCTCGCATCTCGCTCGAGCCCACTGTCAAGCGGAAGTCGAGCGTTTGAATCTGCCCGACTTCGCTCGAGCGGCCAGAAACCGCCGCTCGAATGAAATGTACCATAATCTATATTAATCAACAGTTGATAAAATTAGAGCAGAAATTCATGCTTTTAATCAATTAAAATCACAACTTTGATTTATTCATTTTTCCATATAAAACCAATGATAAAGTAATGAGAAAATTAATATATATTGGTTTCAAAAGCATTAAAAATGCAATAATTCAACTCAATCAAGGCGCATGGTAACTATTAGACCAAGTCCAATCTTTGTACGATTCGGTAACAAATGCAATACATTTCTATTCAAAACAGAATTTAGTGAAATGAAAAGTTATATTATTCGCATTATTTGGTCATCTACAAATAGACCTATTGGCTGGACTTAGCCAAGTCCTCATCTAATACTCTTATTATGATTTGTTTAATCCACTTAGTTATCTGTCCAAATTTTGGCCTGCAGAGAGTATGGAAAGCATCAAGGGCCTTGTTATCTTAAAGAAGGGGTGCCCAAGCCCACTAGGGGGTCCATCATGGGCTAGTTTGCATCGGCCACTAAGGGCCTAGGGCTTAGGAAAAACCCTAATTAGGGTTTTGTCATCGGAGGCATCCACTTGGAAGAGGGAATGAGCTTTTAGTCTTCCCTAGAAATTTCCATCATTTGGAACCTAGGAAAGGAGCATTTTTCTTAGCACAAGTGATGCCACATGGTCAGCATGCAAGCCAACATCCTGGGTACATTGAACCTGGTCATGAAAATGAAAGAAGGGGGAGAGAGAGAAGGTTTCGGAACCCTAAGGGCCACATGCCACACACATGCACTTGTGTGAGTTCCTTGAAGGTGCAATGATTTGGGGCTTCTAGAGAATGTGCAAAATCAAAGGCAAAATGTTCTAAGGGACTCTAAGGATTTGGCCAAAGGAGGATTGCATGCCAAGCTATGAAGAACCAACAATCTTTTGCCACTTGTCGAAAGCATGAGAGTTCCAAGGAGTTGGCATGGGAAATGGCGCACAAGGAAGCTCAAAGGGTAAATTCACAACCCACGAGGACTAGGGCTTCGGCCAAGGGAGATGCAATTTACCAGGTGTCACACATACATTTAGGATGGGAGATTCTAGAAGGAACCAATGATGAGAAGTGGAAGAGGCACCTTGGGACAATGCAAAACCAAGTCCCTAGTTCGACCACCTACACATGCACCCCACACCCACACGCCACATGTCATTTGCCTAAGGAACCAACACCCACACGCCACCCAAGCCTAGAAAAGATGAAAGGTTGCCTAGGGAATCCACATGTACATGCCACTCAAGTCTAGGGAAGAGGAAGAGGTTTGTGGGGAAATGAGGAGTTTCAGCCAACCCCACACACACACACGCACCACTTGCCAAGTGGCAAGCATGCACATGTTCATCCACCTAAGGATGGTTAAGGGTTTGTGTTTTGACCTTTTTGCCATTGGGTGCATTGAACACATGAGAAAGGGCACTTTGGAAGCTAGGGTTTCGGATGGAGGGGTTCAAGCCACTTGTCTACGACGCTTTTGGTTTTCCCAACACAACTCAATGATGAGGAAGATGAAGGAATTTTCGGCCATGGTGCCACATGGCACCCATGCATGAGTCTCTTGCTTTTCCAAGGAAGGAGGAGATGTCTATAAAATGGGAGGGGTCGACAAGTAAAGGGTCTTTTTGGACAAATTTTGGATTCCAACTCTTGTATCACTTTTTCTCCCACACGGCTACACCATTTCCTCACATTTTCTCGCTATTTCTCTCCAATCAAACACCATACATGCACCCTCCACTTTCATTCAACCAATCTTACAAGTAACAAAGGAAGTGATGACACCATCCAATAGGAAGGAACACGCACGGTAACATTCATATGCCCATCCTTATCCACACACACACCCACAGCTATTTTGAGTGAAGAAGGTGATCCATGCTTTCTTTTACACATGGACAGTTGGGATAAGGCTAGGGTTTCTTCTCAAGGGAAAAACCAACCCAACCTTAGCACTATACACGTGAGTTTTTGGAAGGGGAAAAGACCATGACCACCCTCTTGAGTTAGAACTAGGATTCTTTTTTCTCTATAGAGTTTGACCACATAAGTGCAGTCCAAATACATGAGGAACCTATCTAGCCATAAAAAGGAGTTCATGAGCCATGAGGGAGTAAACCCGAGACACAACACACTCATACATGCATCCACTCAAATTAGGGTTTTTCGTGTGTCCTCATCTGATGTTGTTTAATATATTTTTAGCTTGTTATTTGTTAACTCATTAGATTTTCTGTAAGTAGGCTCTCAACCTACTTTATATAATGTTTGTATATGCTATGTGAATGTTTTATTTCTTGTTGCTAACGTATATACTCTTTGATTGATGATAATCTCTTGATTGTAATCGGTTCACTTGATGCTCTTGCCATGCTTACTTGTTTATGATGATCATGGATTCTCTTGCTTTAGTTGTTGGTTATAACATGTTTTTACAAGTCTCAATAATTCGGCCATGTATATATGTATGTGCTCAGGTTTAAACATTGTTCATTCTTTTTGGCATATGTTGAGTGCTTTACCTATGTTGTGAACTAAGTATTCGAATGTTCTAATATTTTCAAGCCGTAATTGGAGATGTTCAATGTTTGACTACATGATTTCATGACTTATAGCATTCACATGTTCATAAGGTCCATGAAAAGAAAGTGTTACAAGTCTCATGTCACATGCATTTGGGTTGCAAATTGTTTTTTAAAAAAAAAAGAGTCTATACATGTTTTATCATGACCCCAAATGCTAGGACGAGAGAATGTCCTAATGGAACTCCTCTATCTACTCTGGAGTGTTTAAAATGAAATGGTAGCCCCTAGGTCAACAAAGAACCATCAATGAATCTCGAATGGATCCTTATAGAAAGGATATCAAAGTAAGGTAGCATCTAAAACTAGTGGGTGCAAAACATTGAAAATATGGTAAAGGCAAAATATGCAAACTACCGTATCATATTGTATATGGAGTGAAGGCGAAATATGCAAACTACCTCATAAGTTAAAGATTATGACTTAGTTACCATGGTCAAGTGGGTCATTGGATGATACAATAACTAGCGAGGAGCTAATGGTGCATAGAGCCATGAGGTATCCAACCATATGTTACAAGAAATGAACAAGGTAATGAGCTCAAAGATATGTTATATGTATATTGATCAATATAAAAAGATGGAAAATATGTTTTATTTTTAAAGGTCAAAGTTGTATAAACTAAGTTTTATGTCAAGTACATGTCCATGCATTCATTTCATGGTTTGCCTTTATATGCCTATGCTATCTATTGTATGTTGTGTGTTTACTTACTAAGATTTATCAAAATCTCACTGTAATAGTTTCCACTACCATTCCCAATCCGGAATGGTAGAATTTATGGCAAGTACGCAAGATTTTATAGAGCAATGAATGAGATCAATGAGAATAGAGGAAGAGTTTACAGTAGAGGCCCGTTATAATTTTGTTGCGGCCATGTTAAAGCTCACGGCACAACTTCTTAAGGGCATTCTAGGAGCCCTTACCGTGTTACCTGGGCATGAATAGGCCTCTAAGTTAAAGGAGCACATGGATTTTGTGATGGGATAACTTAAACAAGCTAGAGATTACTCTGTTGAGGCAAAGAAAGTCGCTTCTAGCTTGGGACTTCTTGTAGACAAGGGGAATTTTCTTAAGTGTAACTAGTGATGGGACCTTAGTGCTACTGAAGTTTCCTGTTTCTTCGATTATGGTTTAATCTTGGAGGTCCCTTTGTTTTGGAAGATTTCAAAATAGTATCTATTTTGGGAGTAACTTGAACAAATGAAATCATTTTGGGATAATTAGTTTATGGTACCATGTTATTTTTTGAATTGCTTTAAATCTTACTTAGATTTACATGAATATTTCCGCGGTAATTTATAGCATACTACTAGAATATAATAGATGTATTGCATCTTAACTGTCATGTACGGGGGTATATAGCCTTGAGTTACATATCCCGACGCTTTAATCACCATCCAATCCCAAGCTATGGTTGGGGGCATTAGCTCTGGTGGTGTCAGAGCAATTACTTATCTAGGTAAACCCACAAGTTTTCCTGGGATACATGGTACCAAACACTAGGTTTGAAATCTTATAGTTATAGGCTTTAATCTTATTAGCTATAGGTTTGGATACCTGTGGAAGTATGAACGGGAGTGAAGTATGCAGTGTAGGCCACAAATGTAAAGTAAAGAAGAGGGGGGTTTTTCCAATGAGAAAGAAGCTGACGTGCATTGGTTTTGTACGCTTTAGGAGGAAAATGAATTTATGGCATGTGGTTGATGTGAAGAGACTTCTCCAAGATTGAAAGATCAAGAGGCTAGGAACCCTCCATTGGAAGGAGGACAAGCAATAGCAAAAAATATCTGCCAAATGATGGAAGTAGTATGTAACTGGATGGCGCAAGGATAGAATCCTAGGCAAGAGCTACCTAGAGGAGAAAATCGAGGACGTCCATTTGAAAGATTCCTAGTGTATAGATACCTGAACTTCATGGGTACAAAAGGAGCCTTAAGAGCCAATAAGTGGCTTATCGAAAAAAAAAAAAAAAAAAAAAAAAAAAAAAAAAAAAAAAAAAAAACTTCGATATTAGTGGATGTACGGAGGAGCAAAAGGTCTAGAATGCCAGACACTTGCTTTAAGGAGAGGCCAATATATGGTGGGACACAAAACGACAATTGTTGGCACGTGAGTTGGGAGACATAGCTACACTCACTTGGGGGTGGTTAAAGAAGGAATTTGATATTCGTTTCTTTCCAGAAATGGTGAAGCAACAAAAGCACTAGAATTCTTGAATTTGACACAAGGTAGTCTGACAGTAGAACAATATGCGGCCCGATTTATGGAGATGGGGAGATTCGCCCTTCATTTGATTGGCACAAAGAAGATGCAAGCTAGGAAGTTTCAAAATGGATTACAACCATGATTTCAGAATTAAGTTGCATACATGCAGATTGAGAATTTCCAAGAATTGATCAATGTTGCTTCGATAGCATAGGCGGAGCAACGAATTCTAATCTCCCAAGTCCACGCAGACCAAAAATGGGGAATGCCTTACTCTCCTGGAAGGAAAATGGAAAGAAGAAAGGTCAATGCCACCATGGATAAAGGAAAAGGTATAATAGTCGGGAATGCGGTACCTATCACACCACCACCATGCCGAAGATGCGCACAAAGGCATATCGGTGAATGCCAATTAGCCATTGGAGCCTATTTTAAATGTGGTCAGACTAGCCACATGATCTGAGATTGTCCGCATAACACGCCTGGAGGAGTAGCAACACCAGATGGCAAAGTAAAGACCCCTATGAAGGCTAAGGTTTATGTCATCACACCGGGAGAGGTAGATTTGGATCTTTTGTGTCTTTTGGTTGTGTGCAAAGATGTGAGTTAAATGCAAAAACTTCATCTTGAAAGGTTCTAGTAGCTATTCTGAATGGAAAGATAGTTGGATGCACACGAATAGTTAAGGATTGTCAATTAGAGGTTGCGGGTTTAACCTTGACCGCTGACCTAATTGTTTTTCATCTAATAGAACTCAATTTAATTCTAGTGATGGATTGACTATCAAGGCATTATGCTAAGATATATTTCTGAAGGAAGGAGGTGGTATTTGATTTTCCCTTAAAAGATAGAATCTATTACATGGGAGAAGCAATTAAGTTAGTTTTATCAGTGGTAACGATCGGACATATTAAGAAGAGTTTGATGAGAGGAGCTACCGCTTATCTCATAGTTATGACTAGTACGACGGAGGAGCCTAAAGGAGTTCAAGGAATTCTTATTGTGTCGTCGCCAACCACAACTGTAGCCACCAATCTTCAAGTCAAGCTCTATTGCCTATTTTTCTTGTTGTGTTGCTGCCAGCTAGCAGTGTAGCCACCAATGTTCAGGCCGTCCAACCTAGAGGCAAACCACCGTAAGCAACCATGAAGATCAAGACTCTAGCCACACAGACAATACACCGAACATCCTTTGTTTTGACAACCTTAAATAGAGCTCAACCCCTCATCCAAGCTTAGCAAACCGGCAAAACACAACCCTCCTTAACTGTCCAACTTCCAAAGGAAATGCAGCTACTTAGGCATAACCAGTCTCACAACCACCCTCATGCCTCAGCACAGTGTGTCCAGACTCTTCAAGACCCCATGCCAGCAACAACAGAGCACGCCGAAAAGAATCCTCTCACAATGCCGCCATCACGACATGACCTACACTGTGAGAAAGACTGTTCTTCTCGACTGTAAGCCTCTCTCTCTCTCTCTACATAATTTTAAATGTTCTCTGCCTCCGTGGTGTATATCATTGGCTATGTAATTTTAAATGGGTTATGAGTTTGAGTTGTTAGTGTTTTGGATTTAACAGGGTATATGGATTTACGAGAATTCAGGTTCATGAAAGGTTAGACTATTTGGAGAATACGAGGTTTACAATTCTAAGGTTGATATTTTAGAGTTAATGTGGTTTTAGGATTACAATGGTATTGGGTTTTATGAAAAATAGATCATTAGTATTTGAGGATCTAATTTCAAGTATGTTGTTAAGTAGAAATTTAAGTATGATTGGACATTGAGACAAGTTACGTGTCTACTTTATAGGTGACGATTGATATTCACTTGGCATTATTGTGAGGAAATCCAAAAATGTTAAAATGTTCAGGTAAGCAATGATCATATGCTAGACTTTGCATAAAAAGAATGGACTGGGGTTGATTTTATGAAAAACATGCATATTGTGTTATGAAAAACTTAAAAACAATATTGATCATTTTATTTTTATTACTTATGATATCTGTATAAGAAGAGAAACATATATTTTATCATGATTGGTGTAAACATAAGCAGTTTTTTACATTCTGTTTTCAGTTATATAAAAAGAGCGAATATAAAAATTTTGTGCATGATTAGGTGAAGATGATATGTATTTGTTTAGTACTTTGTTATAATATGATGTTGCATTTGAAAACTTCTGACATGACATTCTGTTCTATTCTGACCTTACCACTGGTGTAAAACTATGGTCTCTGTTTGGGGTGGTATCAATTTCTTCGTTTCTAGTGCACACACTTTGTAAACAAAGTGATTTTTCTACATGATCTTTCTTGCATGCAAACTCATGGCTTCGAGAATAATAAACAAAAGATTTCATATTATGTTTATGTTCATTTGGCCGTCGGTGTTTGCACAACCCTACGAGGGGTTAAACATGGAATTTAGTTATGATATGATAATGTTTCAGTCATGCTATGCCAAAGGCCTTTTGAATATGAATGTTTATGAACTGTTACTCTGATATTTTTTATAACAAGTTTTGTTTTGCGTTCTATTATTGGCTCATGTTGATACACTGGAATATGTTCATTGCTTATTGAGTTGTTTATAACTCGCTCCTTATCTCCACAATATTTTCTGATATCTTGGATGTTTTAGCTGAGGATCAAGAATAGGAAGCATGGGCATGGCTATGTGATAATAATGGATTAAGTACAAGGAGGGTGCTTTGATTATTGGAGAGTTTTATTCAATACATTTGTTTTGTTCTGTTGACCTGGTATTTTCCAAAGGCTAACATTTATTTTGAGAGTTTGTGGAATCTTAGAGTCATTATATTGGAGTAACTATTTTGAACCAATGAGATTTATGTTTTATCGACTTTGGAGTATATATATTATGTTATTGGGAGATGATTTCAGATAATAGGATGTAACTCCTTGACCCTCTGGGTACAGGGCGTTACAATTGGTATTAGGCTAGGTTGAGAGTCTATAGACTTTAACAATGATTTCGATAAGATCTAAAGCTTTGGAATTATGTGGATTTCAAGAGGTGACTTTGATGAGATTTAAGGTTTCAGCTTTAATTTCAGATTTCGCATACTTTATGAAATGTGTTTTTTTGGAAATATGAGGCATTTTCTCTAACAGCTCTCGTATCAACTAAACATCCAAATACTCTTCTATACCCAAAATTCATCCATGGGATCCACTTAAAGGCAAACAAACTAATGCCCGAAACACATACCACTAACAACAAAAAACTCAAGGGGACATATATAATTGCAACATAAGCCCCAACATTCCCTCATGCAGAAGAAGAGCTCCACTAACATATTGGATTGCAGCAGATGCCCCATTTTTCTTGCAGGTACTCAAATCACTTGATTTGTACTTAGCATGGGAATAACATACCAAGAGATAGCCCTTGGATGATGGCACCCATTGATTAGAGCTACTGGTGCCAAAAATTATAGTGAAATTTTGAGGGTAAGTACCGATACCAATCGCACCATTGTACGAAGCATCCAAGTAGTTCTTTAAAACAACAATTTATATGTTATGGAGGGTCTGTTCTTCATCAAACTCAATAGCAAGGTCCGGGTTCTTCTATCCTAGGTTCTCATAGATCGAGCAAAGAAGGGTGGAGTCACTGCCACCAAGCTTCAACTAAGCGAAGAGACTACGAGGTGGCTCGTGATTGGCTTTGCGCTTGGCATACATGGTGCAATCCGCACTGCACACAGCTTTCGTGTTCAATGAGTTCTAAATGTGCCAAATTCGTTTGTACCTTGCCGACTATAAAAAGTAAAGTCTGAAAATATTTCTTTTATTGATATCAAATGTTTGTACAGGGGTCTATTTATAGAGAGAGTCGTATGCTAAGAGCATTCTGGCTTTCTTACAAGCACATAATGTGCCACCAGCTGTATGAATTTTTCATAACTGAAAGGAGTGCCTCAGTACAAACAGAATTACAAGCAAATGCTCCAACAATACAATCAAACTTTTCTGGAAGATTTCCTTTGCTGAGATGGCTTTGTATCTTCATGTGCAGCTGACTTGGAGCTTGATGATTTTTTGTTTGAGTTGGAAGTTGATGTGGATTGACTGTTAGCACCCTCTCGCGAGTCCAGCAGGGGAACCATGGTGAGACTCGATCTGATTGTATGGAATTGAGAGGTGAGCAGTGGCTTGGTAAACACATCGGCTACTTGATCACGAGAGGAGATGAAAGCAACACTCAATGTTTTGGATGCAACTCTGTCACGTACATAATGGAAGTCAATTTCCATATGCTTTGTATGTGAATGAAGAACTGGATTTGCTTATAGATATGTGGATCCCAGATTGTCACACCATAGAGTGGGAGGTTTGGGAAGAAAAGCATCGAGTTCCTTGAGTAGTGACTAAAGCCAAAGTAATTCTGCAGTGGTATTGGCATGGGCCTTGTACTCGACTTCTGCACTAGACCATGCAACTATGTGTTGCTTCTTGGAACCCCATGAAATCATATTAGATCCAAGAAAAACACAAAAACCCCCCGTAGAATGCCAATCATTTGGGCACCCTACCCAATCAGCATCTGAAAATGCTTAAAGAGTGTAAAAGGAAGATGGTCGAATGTGAAGGCCATAATGAGCTGTTTGCTTGAGGTACCTAAGTATCCTCTTCACAGCTTGCCAGTGAGGGAGTTTGGGAGCATGCATGGTAAATTTTGTTCACAGCAAAGGCAACATCAAAACAGGTGAGGGATAGATATTGGAGACTACCAACAGTGCTGCGGTAGAGAGTAGGATCACTGAAGTCAGGTCCATCATTGAGAGAGAGATGAGTAGAGAAGACCATGGGGGATGTTACGGGTTTAGCTAAATCCATATTGGTTCTCTTGAGGAGATCACAGATGTACTTGGTCTGGGATTAGTGAAGACCATTGGAGAATTGATTGATTTCAAGACTAAGAAAAAATCATAGTGGCCCCAAATCTTTGACAGGAAATGATAAATTTAGAGAATGAAGAACTAGGGAAATGGTTTTTGGACAGGAACCAGTAAGAATAATATCATCAACATAGATGAGAACAAAAAAAGGTAACAGAAGAATGTTTATACAAGAAAAGAGAGAGGTCAGAGAGAGATTGTGTGAAACCAAGTTCAAGAAGCCGTGTACTCAATTTTGAGAACCAGGCTCTTGGTGTTGCTTAAGGCCATAAATGGCCTTATTCAAGCGACAAACTTAAGTAGGGTAATATGGATTGATAAATCCAATTGACTGAGTCATAAAAACTTGTTCTTGGAGGTCCCCATGCAGAAATGCATTGTTAATGTCTAACTGTCTAAGGGACCAACATTCAGTGACTGCAATGGAAAGAATAGTCTGAATGGTGGTGGGTTTTACCACAGGATTAAAGGTTTCAGAAAAATCAATACCTTCCTATTGATGAAGAGCCTTTGCTACTAGGCACGCTTTGTGACGTTCAACAGTTCCATCTGAGTTTCTCTTGGTGCGGAAGACCCATTTACAGCCTACCAAATTGTTGATTCAGATGAAGGTACCAAGATCCAAGTTTTGGTGTCCAGAAGTGCTTGAAACTCATTAGCCATGGCTATACACCATTGATGATGCTTTGCTGCTTCAGTGAAGGATCTAGGTTCATCGAGAAGTGAGGTGGAGGTGGTGGTAAGATAGCTTTGTGGTGGTAGCCAAAGCACTATCCCGTCGGTGAACTGTTTTGGACGAGGGAATTAGTCTTGGAGTGAGTGATGATTTGATCTAAGGAAGAAGGCAAAGTTTGTGTTTGAGTTGTTGAGTGAGTGGAATTTTCGAGAGGCAAAGATGTATGAGATGGACTGGGAGAATTATGTGGCTGTGGCATGTGAGTGGAGAGTGTTGGATCAGGAAAAGAGTTGTGTTGGGTAGTGACAATAGGAGAGATATTTGGGCTTGGGAGGCTAGTGGGCCAAGATTGTTGAGAAGGTATGGACTGAGTAGAGTGTGGTAAAGGGCCCAGAATTGAAGGGAGTGGCACCGAAGCAAGCTTAGAAGGAATATCAGATGGTTTGGAGAAAGGAAAAAGATGTTCATCAAAGATAACATCTCTAGAAATGTAAAGACGGTCAGTTGGGACATGGAGACATTTATAACCTTTGTGTGAGTCACTGTATCCTACGAACAGAGATTGAGTGGAACGAAAGTCAAGTTTGTGCTGATTATATGGCCGCAAATGAGGCCAACATGCTGTGCCAAACACCTTAAGCATATTGTAATCTGGTGATTTAGAAAAAAAGTTTCTCAAAAGGAGATTGATAGTGAAGAAGAGGAGTTGGAAGTCGATTTATTAAGTAAACCGCGGTATGAAACGAGTCAACCCAAAATTTTTGAGGTAAGGAAGCTTGAGCCATGAGAACTAATCTAGTTTCCACAATGTGGTGTCCTTTTCTTTCTACGGCCCCATTTTGTTGATAGGTATGAGGACATGATATGCGATGAAAAATTCCTTGATTTCTGAGAAAGGTGTGAAGAGCACGATACTCACCACCCCAATCAATTTGAAGGGATTGAATTTTAGAATTAAATTGTAACTCAACTTGTTTTTGAAATTGAATAAAAATAGAAAGAACATCAGACTTTTGTATTAAAGGAAACCACCAAGTATACCGAGTAAAGTCATCTAAAAAGGCTACATAATAACAAAAACCATCACGGGAAATAACTGGGGCAGGGTCCCATACATCCGAGTAGATAAGCTGATGAGAAGCATGAAAGGACAACTGGGAGCTTTTTGGCTTGATAGCACGCTGAACAAATTGAGGGAGGATCATGAATGGGATGAGAAGAGAATATTGGGAGATGACACGTTGAATGATCTAGAGTGAAGGATGCCTGAGTCTAGAGTGCCACTGAGAAGAAGTGGAGTGCTCGCCAACCAGAGCTTGAGGAGAGAAAGAAGGCGCTAGAAAGGTGTAGAGACTGTCAGAATGAGGGGTGTCCCCATCTTGGAATCCTTCACAATGAAACAAGAATTGTGAAACTCCAAGAAAAACAAATTGTCATGGCAAAATTGTCTAACAGAAACTAAATTTTTTGTTATATCTAAAACATGCAAAAGGTGTTTGAGAGAAAAGGAACGAGAGGAAGTTTTGAAGACAGAGTCACCAATGTTTGAAATCGGTAGTGCAGTCTCATCACTAACACGAATTTGATCTATACCAGTATAAGTTGTTGAGTTAAGGTTGAGGTGGGTGAAGTCAGAGGTGAGGTGATTTGTGGTAGCGGTGTCGAGGTACCAGGTCTAGTCAGGAGTGGAGGTAGAAGTAGTCTAGTTGGCAATGAGAGAGTGAGGTGGGTCACTCTGGTAGGAGTGATCAAACCCTTGATAATATTTCATTGCAACATGACCTACTTTGCCACAAAGTTGACAGGTGGGTCTCGAATGAGGGAAAGAGGAGAATTTTTTAGAAGAGTGAGGAGTGAAGTTGGGAGTAGAGGAGGAAGTGTTGCGACCCCTACCATGGCCCCGGGAACTACCACAGTAATTTCCACGAGAGTTCCCACGGCCACGAGCAGAGGATGTGAAATTTTCAGAGAGGTCTGTGGAGTGAGGTAGATGAGTAAAGTGAGCTAGATGGCTCTCATGAGTGAGTAAAAGGCCATAGAGTTCTTCGGGAGATAATGGCTTAATACGAGTAGTAACTGAGGTGACAAAGGCATCATAGTCACTGCTCAATCTTGCAAGTAAGTAGGAAACAAATTTAGCAGGGGAGAGAGTAGTTCCTGCTGCACACGTGGTATCAGAAAGGTGTTTAACCTTTCAAAAATATTCAAAAACAGAGGAGGACCCTTTTGAGTCAGTGGCAAGTTGATAACAAAGCTGGATGACTCGGGCTTGGGATTGGGAAGCGAAGAGTTTTTCTAGAGCATACCATACTTCTCTAGATGTGGAATAGCAACCTGAGCTATAAGATTATCGGATAAGAGGAGAGAAGAGCACTCAAAATAATTTGGTCTATTTGGGTCCAGTTTAAAAAGTCAGGATTGGGTGTGATTGCATTAGAGAGGAGAGAAGGAGGGGGTGCAGTAGATCGACAAAGTGAAATAACCTCTGGCCTTTCAAATATGGAACCATCTGAGCTCGCCAGAGAAGAAAATTGTCATTGTTAAGTTTAACATATACAAGGTGATTGAGATGGGGAAGGAGGGGGGAAGAAGAAGAAGAGGAGGAGGAGGAATTTGGGTTTTTTTGTAGAGGTAATTCTTCCACCATTGAGGACGTTGGTCTATAATGGCTCTGATGCCATGTAAAAAGTAAAGTCTAAAAATATTTCTTTTATTGATATCGAATGTTTGTACAAGGGTCTATTTATAAAGAGAGTCGTATGCCAAGAACATTCTGGCTTTCTTACAAGCATGTGATGTGCCACAGGCCTAGTGCTAGCTGTATGAATTTGTTATAACCAAAATGAGTGCCTCAGTATAAACATAATTACAAGCAAATATTCCAACAATACAATCAAACGTTTTTGGAAAATTTCCTTTGTTGAGATGGCTTTGTATCTTCATGTGCAGCTGACTTGGAGCTTGATGATTTTGTGTCTGAGTTGGAAGCTGATGTGGATTGAATGTTAGCACCGATTGTAGCACTCCGATGGAACAAGAGGTGAGATGCAGCAAGGTAGTTAATGGAGAAGAGGAATCAAATTGAAGAGGTTGAGAAACTAGCGTTTGGGAATTCTTTTTGTTACTAGGCGAGTGAGTGACGACCATGGAGGATGCCATACGAGATGTGGCCCTTTCCCTGGGTATACCTTGGTTCCCCTAAAACGATAGAGTTGAGCCCTGGTTGAACGATTTTTAGGACTTCAAAAGTGCCTAAGTTGGCTAGGTTTTTGTGGTGAGCACAGAGTGTAGTAGAGAATAGCCCCAATCACTGGGTCTCCTCCTTTTTGGGTTGTAGTGTGACTTTTGCCAAGTACAGGATCTAAGAGGAGGAAGCAAAAAGGGATTTCTTTGAGATAAACTTTTGTAGACACCGCCACAATCTCTACCACCTCCACTGCACCTTCTACATCCTCCTCCGCAACTTGGTCTCCCCACACTGTGAATGATTGCTTTACTTGTTGCTTGAAAACCTTGTAATTTTCATGTATTCAATTGACTAAATCCTTGATCTACAGGATTGCTTTAAGAATATCTTCCATGGATTTAATAAATAGCAAATTTTCTTTCTACTTCTTGGAGCTTATCCTATCCTCCATGAAGGATCATATGTCTCTAATGCCAATTTTTATGAACCCACTTGAGAAGTAATGATGAAGAAGACAAAAATGGAAATTGGAAAATAATAGAAACAGTAATGGATATGATTTGTAGAGCATGGAATTCAATAAAATGGCTACCTACGGCCCAGTTTGGATTGTCAACCCATTTCAACTCATCTTAACTTATTTTATTTAATCATTACAACTTTTTTAAATTCTAACATAAAATATAATAAACAATTCAACTTTTTCAAATTTTAAAATAATAATATTTTAATAATATTTTATTTTATTTTTAATTTTTATTTTAACTTAACTTAACTCAACATTCAAACTTAACCTGACTCTAGTATTTTTCGACCAAAATACATTCCAAGATGAATCTCACTATTCGGCCTCCCCCTAGATATATATTGTCAGATGACTATTAAGGAAAATATGAATTCCATGGGCCAGACCAAACTCTAAGTACTTAACAAGAGTCCTATTAGATAAAACATAAGTCCTATAGTAAACAAACTACTATGGTAAACAAACTAGGCCCAAAGGGATGTTATAAGGCCCATCGAACAAGTCCAAGTTAATTCGGTGTATTACACACGGCAGAGAGTCTAGGTGGTGAAAGGGACGCATCCATGATGGTGTCGCTTGGTGGTGCATAGTGGCAGAGGGAGGAGACATGCGAGCTACTCTGTTTTTGGTATAGAAAACAGATTATTCTAGAGTTTGGGGATGATTACGGCTAGTATTGTAGCGAGGCTGCTTTATGGTGGTTCTCGGTTTGGTTACTGGTGATTCAACGGATGCTTGGCAAATTATGGAGGTGCAGGGGGTCGTGGGCACATTGGGTTCTTGATTGGACGTGGGGCTTTTGCGGTGCACTTACCTTGTAGTGTCGTGGAGTGCTCAGTTGTCTCATGGTGCACCGGTGTGGGTCGTCTTGGAGGCTATCGTTTCATGCTATAGGAGGCTGAGGGGAGGCCGTGTGGGTGCAAAGTCATAAGACGTGTGAGCTTCTTTGGTCATGATGAGAGGCTGTGTGGTGGGTTGGTTTCCTTTCTCTTGGCCTGACCAGGTGTTGCAGTGGAGGAGTGTGGGTCAATGGAAACGTGGGGTTGGCAGCTTGTGGAGGTGTAGCAAGGTAGGGCTTGATATATATATCGAAGAGTTGTTGTGCGTGTATGGGGCTACAGTCATAGTGTGGCCTCCGTGCTCTATGCTCGGGAAAGGAAAAAAATTGCCTTGAGCTTGAGTGGAGGAACCAAGAGAAGGGCTTGGACAGTGGCTGGTAGTGGCAACACTAGGACGTTAAAGATGATGTTTTTCGCATTTTTTCCGGGTGATTCGTGTGCTTGGTATAAGGGGTGGCTACTGGTTGTTTGTAATGTTCCTCTTGATTTTCCAGATTACATAAGAAATAGCATGCAGGGATATTAGGATAACAGTAGAATATTGATAGAAATACCTCAAATGTTCATACCCTTTGGGGTATTCGAGGTCCCCAATTCCTCCATAGAATTTATCCAGCTACAAGATAAAAGCTCGAGAATGAATTTGAGATTCATCCAGGCATGAAACTTAACTGCCTCCCCAAAAGGAAATTACTTAAAACTCTTTAGTAAAACAACTCTAAACTTAACGCTAGGCACACCGTTTTATACTAAGCGGTGCATATTACAAATGCTACATAAAGCTACGTCGTTCCTTTTTATTAATTCAGTGCTGTCGTTTGGTGTCTGGTGCTTTGCTGAAGCTACGTCATTTGAGGAATTGTTGAAGACAAAACTAAGTCCCGAATTGCCTTCTCCCATTTCGTAACCTGCAACTCAAACTCCCTGCTTTGAGCCCTAAAGTTCCAACCTTTACTTCCATAGAACAACCCATACGCAGCTCCTTAACATTCTCCCACCCATAGAAAACCTCGCCCACAAGGTGTGGATACAAAGCCCTAAGTTTCCAAAGATTTTCCCAAGTATTCTCCTCTTCCGAAAGCCCTACCCATTTAATCAAAACTTCAGTTGCAGCTCGTCCTCCGTGTTGTCTCATGCATCGGTCACATACCACTTCCGGCTCCTGAATCACCTCGTCGTCGCTGTTGGTGGGTGGGAGTGTGGCCAATGGCTAAATACGCTCGCCTACTTTCCTCTTCAAGCAGGACACGTGGAAGACCGGGTGGATTTGAGAAGACGGGCAGATCAAGCTTGTAGGCCACGGATCCAATCTTTTGCAGCACTTTGTACTGCCCATAAAAACCTGGAGCCAGCTTCATATTTTGGCGCAATGCCACTGTTTTCTGACAGTACGGTTGCAAGCGGAGGTATACCCAATCTCCCACACAAAAATGCCTTTCGGTTCTCTTTTTTTCTGCATAGTGTTTCATTCTTGCTTGAGCTACCGTGAGATTATTTTTCAAGAGCTGCAAAATCTGTGTTTTGTTGTGTAGTAGTTGGTCGACTGTTAAATTGCTTGATGTGCCAGGGATATAGTCTAGTAACCTTGGGGGAGGGTAACCGTAAAGAGCTTCAAAGGGGGTTAGCTTAGTTGAACTGTGATATGAACTGTTGTCCCACCATTCAACTAGTGGCAACCACTGATACCACCCAGTAGGTTTAGACCCTGCATAACACCTCAAATACCCTTCCACCACCTTATTTACCGCTTCCGTTTGACCATCACTCTGCGGATGGTAGGCTAAACTGTAGTTGAGGGAGGTACCCTGGAGGACAAACAACTCTTTCTAGAATGAACTCAGGAAAACCAAATCCCTGTCGGACACGATGGTTTTTGGAAAACCATGTAGTTTAAAAACTGGCCCAAAGAATACCTTGGCCACCTCCTGAGCTGTATAGGGATGTGAGAGGGCCATGAAATGCCCGTATTTAGTGAAACGATCTACCACAACAAAAATTACCGAGTACCCCTTGGACTTTGGTAGTCCATCCACAAAGTCCATCGAAATATCGACCCAAGCTTGTTGAGGTATGGGCAGGGGTTGTAGGAGACCTGCTAGGGCAGCGTCTCATGCTTCGAAACTTGACATATTTCACACTCTTTCACCCACCTCTTAATGTCTTTCTTCATACCTAGCCAATAGAAGTCCCTTTTGGCCCTTTGATAGGTTTTTAAGTACCCCGAGTGACCTGCAATAGGGTCAGTGTGAATGAACTAGAGAATCTTTAGTTTGAAGAGTGAATGTGGCACTATGAAAATTCTGCCCTTCCTCAGGATTATCCCTTATTGTACTATTGTCCCCTTAGGGACCTCTTGCTGGTTCACCCATTTCTCCAACAGTTCAGAGGCCTCTGTGTTGTCTTTATAACTCAATTTCAGCTCTTCCACCCAATCTGAAGTGGGAAATGAAATTTGGGCAAGCAACCCAACCTCTTCATTATCAATATCCCCCTTTCTCGATAGTGTATCAGCCACAACGTTCTCCCTTCCTTTCTTGTACTCGATCTTAAAATCGTAGTCTATGAGCTTACTCACCTATTTGTGTTGCGCCTCTGTTCCAATTTTCTGCTCAAGTAGAAATTTCAGTGCTTGTTGGTCTATTTTAATGATGAAGAACTGCCCTAAAAGGTAAGGTCGCCATTTTTGTACTGCTGTCACAATGGCCTGAAACTCATTCGCATAGGTTGAGAGTAATAAAGCCCTTCCCTTTAACATTTTACTCAAAAAGGCAATAGGCTGACCCGATTGCATAAGGACAACACATATTCCCTTCCCGCTAGCATCACACTCCACTGTAAAGGGCTTGGTAAAGTCTGGTAGCGCAAGGACAGGTGGCCTCGTCACCGCTTCCTTCAACTTATTAAAGGCCAGCTCTGCTTCTTGGGTCCACACAAATCCATTTTTTGTCAAAAGCTGAGTAAGTGGAGCTGCTAACAATCCATAATATTTTATAAATTTTCTATAATATCCCGTCAACCCCAAGAAGCCTCTCAAGGCTTTAGTTGTCTTAGGGGTTGGCCACTCCAACATTGATTGAATTTTTGAAGGATCCGCCTTAACACCTTGTCCAGAAATTATGTGACCCAAATAATCCATTTCCTCCATAGCAAAACTACACTTGGATTTTTTTGCATACAAGCAATGCTGTTTCAACACTGTTAAAACCTGTCTCAAATGGATCTCATGCTCCTCTTAAGATTTACTATAGACCAAGATGTCGTCAAAAAAAAACCAAAACAAATTTCCTCAAGAAGGGTTTGAATACATCATTCATTAACCCTTGGAACGTGGCTGGAGCATTGGTGAGTCCGAAAGGCATCACCAAAAACTCGTAGTGACCCTCATGAGTACGAAAAGCCGTTTTAGGGATGTCACTAGGCACCACTCTCACTTGGTGATATCCCGACCGTAGGTCAAGTTTAGAGAATATCACCACTCCAAAGAGTTCATCCAGCAATTCATCTATCACTAGTATAGGAAACTTTGTCTTCATCGTTTCCTTATTAAGTGCCCTATTATCCACACAAAGCTGCCAACTGCCATCGGCTTTATGAACTAGCAAAATAGGGGCAGAAAAAGGACTAGAACTAGGCCTAATCACTCCTGCTGCCAACAACTCAGCCACCATTTTCTCAATCTCTGTTTTATGGTAGTATGGGTATCGATATGGTGCAATTGCCACAGGTTGAGTGCCCTCCTTGAGGACTATTTGGTGGTCATAGGAGCGGGGGTAACCCTTGAGGTTCCTCAAATACCTCTTTAAACTCGTCTAACAAATTTGAAAATGTTTCAGCCACCTTCCCATCCCCTTGCTTTTTTTCCTCCACACACATAATCTGTAAGAGAATTCCCTTCCCTTTAGCCATAGTGGCCTTGCAAACCTTTTCACTGTCCTCTACAATCGAAGGGCTTAGTTTCAGCCCTTTCAATTCAATTGCCTTCCCTTCCAACCCAAAACTCATCAATAACTTAGCAAAGTCCCAAGTGATAGGGCCCAAGGTTTCTAGCCACTGGACTCCCAACACAATGTCACAACCCTCAAGGTCTAATAAATGAAGAGGGGGTTGTAGCAAGTTACCTTGAACCTTCAGCTACACTATTCTACATAACCCTTCACTGCTTAGGCCCTGTCCATTAGCTACCCGGACCTTGAGATTTACTGAATAATCCACTGGCAGCTGCAACTTGGAAACCAAAGATGAATCTATGAAGTTATGTGAGCTGCCTGAGTCCACTAGGATCACCACTTGTTCCCCCTGAATACTTCCAAGCAATCTCATAGTTCTGACAGTAGGGGTACCAGCTATGGCAGCCAAAGAAATTTTCAGTTCTTTCTTGTTACTGGTTGGAGTGGCTGAATTGTCAAGTGTTGGTTTTTCTTCAATTTCTTCCACCTGTAGTGTTTCTTCATCCTCACAAAATTCCTCACTCACATCCAAGAGATAAAGGCGAGGGGTTTTACATTTGTGTAACGGATTCCACTTCTGATCACAATTAAAATATAAGCCCTTGCAGCGCTTTTCATTGATTTGCTCGGAAGAAATGTGTTTAGCCCCCCCCCCCCATAGGTCTCTTCCACTTGTTGGTATAGTCATTAGAAAAGGAACCGGCAGAAAAATTTCCTCCTCCCATGGGAGTCGGCTTATCCCCCATAGATTTAGCAACCCTCCGTATAGGAAGGTATTCCTCTTGCATCTTTGCCAACCCATACGCAGCATTTAAATTCACCGGGTTTAACAACCGGACCGGAATGTGGATTTCATCCTTCAACCTGTTGAGAAAACAACTCAGCTTATGAATATCCGAAAGTCCCCTTAAGCGGTTGGATAATGTTTCAAACTGCGCCATGTAACCAGCCACTGAGGTGGTTTGCTTGAGCCTAGTCAAAGCTTCCATGGGGTCGTCATATGCGGTTGGACCAAAATGAAGAAGTAAGGATCTAGAAAAAGCATCCCAATCTCGGAATAAGCCTCCAACTGTTGCATTTTTGAACCACACAAGAGCGTCTCCTTCCATGTGATAAGATGCCATCAACAATCGGTGTGGTAATGGTGTTTGGTGGAAGTCAAAGTAATGGTTGGCCTTAAAAAGCCATGCAGTAGGGTTAACACCTTGAAAGTGAGGAAAATCAAGTTTGACCCACCTGGGATTGAACCTTCTAGGATCTTGATTGTCATGGTCTTGAGGAATTTCATGGTTAAGGGGAGGTAGAGGGGGATTCTGATTGTGTGGTTGGGCAAAAAAAGTGTGTAACATATCTTTAATTTCTTGTATATCCACTTTCACCGTAGCAACATCAACTTTCAATACACTGACATCTACTTTTACTTCCAGGATTTCATGTTGATGAAGTTCCACTTGAAGCTGTAAATTCTCGTGCTGCTGGTGCTTGGATCTGGTGTTGTCCGCCATGGAAGATGGTGCTGTTTGGTTGATTACTTGGTTGGAGATGGTGTTGTTTGGTTTATTTCTGGGCTGTGTATAGTGCTGTTTGGTTAGTGTTTGGCTTGGAAAATATGTAGTGAAGGCTGAATGGATGAATATGTATGTAAGAAAATCAGTAGTAAAAAGATGGTGCTGTATGTATGAACGCAGGCTGAACGTGTCTGTATGGATGAATGTAGGCTGAACGTAACTATATGTATGTGCTTGTAATGGCTGGTAAGGGAATGACTAGGTAAATGAGAGGGTCTGTTTGGATGGACTGGGCAGGATCGGTGACTTGATACCACTTGTAATGTTCCTCTTGATTTTCCAGATTACATAAGAAATAGCATGCAGGGATATTAGGATAACAGTAGAATATTGATAGAAATACCTCAAATGTTCATAAGCTTTGGGGTATTCTAGGTCCCCAATTCCTCCATAGAATTTATCCAGCTACAAGATAAAAGCTCGAGAATGAATCCGAGATTCATCCAAGCATGAAACTTAACTGCCTCCCCAAAAGGAAATTACTTAAAACTCCTTAGTAAAACAACTCTAAACTTAATGCCAAGCACACCGTTTTATACTAAACGGTGCGTATTACAAATGCTACATAAATCTACGTCGTTCCTCTTTATTAATTCAGTGCTGTCGTTTGGTGTCTGGTGCTTTGCTGAAGCTACGTCGTTTGAGGAATTGCTTAAGACAAAACTAAGTCCCGAACTGCCTTCTCCCATTTTGCAACCTGCAACTCAAACTCCCTGCTTTGAGCCCTAAAGTTCCAACCTTTACTTCCATAGAACAACCCATACGCAGCTCCTTAACATTGTTGCCATGTTTGCTGGGCGCTTCTTGGACATGGAGACATGGGAAGGAAATGTGCACACTAAGGGTGGTGGTGGCCGTAACAAGCTTGATGGTTTGGGTTATCTTCGGTGCAATGATGTGCATGGAAGGGGAGCTTCAATGGAGATTAGCGCCTAAGGGAGTTTCCACGTGCATGAGAGGATATATATATATATATATATGGCTAGAAACCCTAGAGAAGAAAGAGGAGGAAGAAACGTGCATCAAATGCTGAGTAGTTAGGCCTTGGCTTTTAGAATAAATTCTTGGGCCACTACAAAAATAAAAAGGACTTGGTTTATAAATTATAAAAATGGACTTTAACTGTTTGATTGAATCCAAAATTATTTGCTAAACCCTAATGGGTCTTAAAATAAACTTTTTGACTCTTAGGCCTAATTAAAAGTCCCAACTAACAAAATATTATAGCTCAAGGACTTATACAAGATGATCCAGTAAATCTCAAATAAAATATTGGCCCATTAAACGTAATTTATGAGAAAAAAATCTATATTCCACCAAAATAAATTTTGAGCATGTGGCTTATTTAAAATTACTCGTTAAATCTCAAGTGAGCTACCTTTACATATTAATTTCAATAAATTAATAGTATCCAGGCTTGGCCAAGCTTGGTGCTAGCCTGGATGCACTTGGATGTTACACTTTGTGGAGTCTTAGAGTAAAATTATATTGTAGTTGTTATTTTGAACCAATGAGATCTATGTTTCATAAAGACTTTGGAGTCTATATATTATGTTGTTGGGAGATAATTTTAGGTGACAAGAAGTAACTTCCTGACTCTCTGGATATGAGCTGTTATATTGGGTATAGCTTCATTTGTACATAATGCAGTTAGACAAATAGACTTATTCTAAGTTTCATTATATTGTTAAAGCAAATTGCTAATAACCTATGTGCATATCATTACTCACTACAAGAAATATGGGTTTTTCCCATGAATTTTGCTTTCCACAATCTACCTCCGTGGCAAATACTTAGTTTATAACATGAAAACTGTCCGTGGGAAAGAAGTATACATTTTTCTACTAGAACACATCCGACGAGCGTTAATTTGTGGGAAATACTTACTTAATGTTACAAACAGCGTCCATGGGGAAAAGAAAATTACATTTTACCCCGTAATCACGTTCTACGATCGAAAATTCGTGAGGAAAGCCACTTTTTGCGACGACATGAAGTCGCAGAAAATAAGTAGTTTTGAAAAGTTTAATCTCCACCGTTGGATCACTTAGATCCCTAATTCCCTGCATATTTGCTCCTCTCACCTCCCTGCCTCCAAACACCAGCGTATCCCCTTCTGAAAAATCGAAAACTCCTCTCTCTCTCTCTCTCTCTCTCTCTCTCTCTCTCTCTCTCTCTCTCTCTCTCTCTCTCTCTCTCTCTCTCTCTCTCTCTCTCTCTCTCACACACACACACACACACACACACAACCGCCACGATAGATGCAGCGCCACCACCACGAGACGCTCTCTCTCGTGTGTGTCGCCACGACAGATGCAGTGCCACCAGCACGTGACGCCACTCATCCATCTCGGTTTGACTCTCCGTCTCTCAGATGTCTCTCCCTTCCATTCTCTTCTCTGTCTCTCTCTCTAGACTAGGGCTCTGCCGCCGCCACCTCCATGGCACGACACCATGGTGACCCACAGCTCCTCGGCGTTCTTATCTCACTTTCCCCTATGCCGATCAACCCACACTCACCCCCAACGCCTCCCTCAAGCCGACAATGTTGTCCCTCCCTCGCTGTGAACTTTCCACCATGAGACGGTGAGACCCAACCGAGGCCCCCAACGCCAACAACCCAACGCCTCAGAAGGTCTCGTCTCTCCTCTCTGATTTTCACCCAGGTACAGTACTTCATCTCAATGTTTGATTTCTAAATTCCATTACCAATTATAATAATGTTTTATTTTTATGTATGCATTAAGGACTTATTGTAACTATAGTTGCATACAAAAAAAAAAAAAAATACTTTGATGTAGTCCACGGAAACTTGAATGTTGTTACCCAAGATGTATGCAAACAATTTATGCGCTTATAAATATTGTAGCATTAACATGTTACCCAAGAATCTCCAACCCATGGTAAAGTTAGGAAAAGGAAGAGCTTCTTAAATGACTACATTAAAAAACTAGGTCCTCTAACTAGATTCTTTTATTAATAATTTGATTATACCTCATATAATCTTCATATGTTTTATTTGTTCAAATTGTTTCAGCAAGATGTGCAATCTAAGCACAGGTGTGGAGATGCATCCCTTACCGAAAATGGTATGTATCAATGTTAAAAGCTATTAGTTTCTGAGGTATGCTTTACTAAATTAGACATACATGGTCAACATTTTTAGGCATGAATGCAAGTACTTGAGCTTATGCTTGTTGTCTTACTATATGAAATTATCTTTCCCATTAAATAAGTTATTTAGTCAGTTGATCTATTTTTAATTTTCATTTCACTCATTTTCATGGTGATGGCTTTTGAACCTTGTCATGGTCCCAAAGTACATTTATCAATGTTGAAATACACATCTATTTAGTTCAACTAAAGGCTAGTTGGTTTATTGAACTCCTACATTGTCTTAGTAGTCTTTTGTGTGCTAGAATCCTTACAACCCTTGGCTCTGAAAAAGATGTAAAATATGGGATTTCTGTTCAAAGTAATTGTTATATAGCGTAATAGTTTCCTTTCCTTGCTTGTGAATGCTAAAGTTACTATGATAGAGACAATATCAACTCCTAGAATGGCAGTTACCTATCTATACAGCATAAGAACAAGGAAAGGCATTAAAAATCTCTTTTTACCATATTGCATTGGCTTGGTGTAGCATTAATACACCTTACCAATCTTTGTTTCTGAATTTTAGTCTTAACTTTATGATGGTAACCTGGATGCTTCTCTTTAGATGTTGAATTTTCACTCACGTAACTAGAAAAAAGAAATGTATAAATAGTTTCAATGGTTTGATTTTATCTTAGAGTTAATTTTTCTGTTTCTAGCATGTAGGTATGGAACCATGCGTGATAATACCCTGTGATATCTTGATTACTGATTAAGCCTCTGTGATATTACCCCTGTGACATTGATATGATAGTTTCTTTGTGCTCGTACATGATGGAATAAGTATGGCTGGCCTTTTATATTCTTATATTTATTCTATATTTTTTTCATGTCTTTTTTTTTTATAGGTAATGAAGAAATCATGTGCAGGAAAATGGTGATGATGATGAACAAGATGATGTTGAAGACAGTGATATTTGATACAGCTGAGCTATTTCTAGTGAGCTAATTATTATATTTTTTTTCCCTTCTCATCTGGTTCTGGTGATGAGAAGCACAAACACCAATTAGTATAAAACTTTTTAGTTATATATGGCATGAAAATCTTATTGTAATGGTTGCACCTTGTAAGACTCACTGTTATTTACCTAGTCTCTGTTCTTCTGCTTATGCCCTAGATCTTTTAGCTTGTATTTTGCTGCTCCCACCTGCTCATTTAAGTCTTTGGATTTTAGTTAAATACAAAGCTGACAAAGACCCTTCACATTCAGTCCTTTTTTGGCTCAAGAGTGTTGCCCAAATGACTAACACAAGAGGGAGGTGAATTGAGTTATATTAAAAAAATAACAATTATAAATCAAATATACAATATAAAATATAAACAAAATGTGAAACAGTAATAAATATAAAGAGTAAGGGTAAGAGAGAAGCAAACTCAGTATGTTAACGAGGTTCGGCCCCACTGCCTACGTCCTCGCCTCAAGCTACCCCTTGAGTATCCCCAAATTCACTATTCAACTTCCTTCAGGTGGAGATAGAAACCTATTACACCTTTGAACAACACTGCTACAAAGGATCCGTGTAGAACACCCTCTACACTTGCAATCACCTTACACGTGGTGATTCAACTATTTCCCATGTAGAACACTTTCTACACGCACAAGGGTTATACACACCCTTTTTCTAATACAAGAGCTGATAGTGGGTAGGTTATCAGAAAAAACTCCTCAATGAGTGAAATAACAACAATACAGCGCAAATTATATCTCTCAAAATGAACAAGGATTAAAGCTCAATGCTTAGAGAAGAGAGAATGAAAGCTTTGAATGAATGTTGTATGCTCTGGATGTTGTGAATGTGAAGCTCTCAAATGATCTATTTATAGCCATATGAGATTTCATATTCAAATTTAAAAAGATTCAATGTCAAAGACAACATCATTCACTTTTTCCAAAAAATCAAACATAATCTTTTACTTTTGGCATATGACAAAAAGAACACACTTTCCTTTTCAAAAAATTCAAACCTAATCTTTTACTTTTTGTATATGACAAAAGGAGCACACTTTCCTTTTTCAAAAAATTCAAACCTAATCTTTTACTTTTTGTATATGACAAAAGGAGCACACTTTACTTTTCAAATTTTTCAAACAAAATCATCTACCTTTTGTATAAGTCTAAAAAAGCATCAATCACTTTTGAAAATATTCAAATAAAATATGCACATGTGAAAGATGACAATCAATCATTTTTAATATTTTCAAAGTTCAACCCTTTAATCAAGGCATGCACATGTAAAAGATGACAATCAATCATCTTTCAAAATTTTTAAATTTAATTTTCAAAAAAATTAATGCACATGTAGAAAATGTATTTTAATGTTTTATGATAAAATATTAATTTTGAGCATTAATCCTAATTTCAAATTTTGAAGAGATTTACAACATTACTCTATAACTTTAATGTGAACTTATTCCTTTCTTGCTCATGCTTGTTTCCTTAATGTGCTTGACTCCATTGTGTAGACAACTTGAGCTTGAGACTTCTTTATTCTTCGAATTCATTTGTTATCATCAAAATTCATGTGTAGATATATAATTACACAAAACTTGAAACCTTGGGTTCAACAATCTCCCCCTTTTTGATGATGACAAATACTTGATAGAACCTGAAATCTGTATTGATACTTAAACTCCCCATCAGAATGTGCGTTAGTTTTTCAAGCAAAAGTATAAATATAATTCTAAGCATATATAATAAGTTTAGCAATTCAAACAATGTTAATGTTCTAATCTAACACTTCTCCCCCTTTTGGCATCATTAAAAATGATCCGCAACAAGTAAATGGACCTGAACAAAACGGTGCGTTAGTAGACACTGTAGATAGTTGAAAAAAAAATAAATAAATTTGATCCGTCCGTGACCCGACAAATGTGGCTGGAGATTTGAAAAAATCACCTGATGTTGTTGAGAAATGAGATTGAAGGCTTCGAGTTTCTAAAAAATGTCATTTTTACCGATCGGGAAAAAAAATCACATTACTCTTTGACTTGGATGATAGCTCGTCTGGTTCTTTATGCTATCTCTATAAAATCAGTCTTAAAGTTCATCCAATCCGCATCAATTTTTCTTCTCATCTCTATAACTCATCTGCATTCTTTCAACATTCTCGTTTTAAGCCTTCTATTCTATTCTCAATGGCTCATTCTTCTAACATTTCTCTAGATCCATCCATGAGGCATTCTGCATCTCAACCTCATGTCCTTTCTGCAGCTGCCATTGGTGCCATGTTGCAGCAAGAAAATAATAATCTGACTAATAAGTCAGATTCTGATGCTATCTATGACTTGGTGAGTCTTGGGACTTGCTACTCTTCCTCTATTGTTGCTTTTTTCCAGTGGCTACAAGCCAAAAATCATGAAGTTGAAAAGTTCAAAGAACAAATTGTTGTACTTCAACGAATTGTTCAAGAGTCTCACACAAGGGAATGAATCATTCGGCAAAAGAATAAACAGTTGAAATCTTTATTAGATTCTTCATTCCGCTTGCCGATTCCCATGAATAAGAATGACATGATATTATATGAAGAGAATGAACGTCTCAAACATGAGGCTAAGAATCTCAAGTTTATTTAAAAGTATTTAAAAAATTTATCTCTATTTTTATTGACTCTGGTCTATCTTTTAAGAGATATTCATAGCATGCATCATACATATTTCTCTTCTGATCATACATAATCTATCTTCTGGTAAAGGTTTTGTGAAAATATCTGCTAACTGATCGTGTGTGTTTGTGAACTCTAGTATTATATCGTCTTTCTGCACATGATCTCGAAGAAAATGATATCTTATTTCAATATGCTTAGTTTTAGAATGTTGTATTAGGTTCTTTGAAAGATTTATAGCACTTGTATTATCACATTTAATTGGAATGTGATTATACATGAGTTTAAAATCTTCAAGTTGTTGCTTCATGTAGAGAACTTGAGCACAACAACTACCAGCAGCAACATATTCTGCCTCAGCAGTAGATAGTGTAACAGAATTTTGTTTTTTACTAAATCAAGAAACTAGTGCATGACCTAAGAAATGGCACGCTCCACTAGTGCTTTTTCGATCTATTTTACAGCCAGCATAATCTGCATCTGTGTAGCTGATTAGATCGAAAGATGTGTGCTTAGGGTACCATAACCCTAGGTTAATTGTACCACTAAGATATCTAAGAATGCGCTTAACTGCAATTAAATGTGATTCTTTTGGAAATGATTGAAAGCGTGCACATAAGCACACACTAAACACAATATCTGGTCTACTGGCTGTTAAATATAATAAGCTACCAATCATACCTCGATATATCTTCGAGTCAACTGGCTTACCGGATTCATCTTTATCAAGTTTAGTTGATGGGCTCATTGGTGTTCCAATTTCCTTAGCATTTTCCATCCCAAACTTCTTCAGTAATTCCTTAATATATTTTGATTGATTGATTAATGTCCCACTTTTTGCTTGCTTAATTTGCAATCCGAGAAAGAATGTAAGTTCTCCCATCATGCTCATCTCAAATTCTTCCTGCATAGTCTTAGCAAAAACTTGACACATATTTTTATTAGTAGCACCGAATATTATATCATCAACATAAATCTGAATCAAAAGAATATCATCATTTTCATATTTAATGAAAAGAGTTGTGTCAATTTTTCCTTTTGAAAAACCTTTTTCAATCAAGAAACCACTGAGTCTCTCGTACCAAGTTCTAGGAGCTTGTTTAAGTCCATATAGTGCTTTTGTCAGTTTGAAAACATGATTTGGAGAAATATGATTTTCAAAACCTGGAGGTTGCTCAACATATACCTCTTCATTTATAAAACCATTTAAGACGGCACTTTTAACATCCATTTGAAAAAATTTGAAATCTTTATAATAAGCATATGCAAGTAGCATTCGAATAGCTTCTAATCTTGCGACTGGTGCATATGTCTCATCATAATTGATTCTTTCTTCTTGATTAAAACCTTGGGTTACAAGTCGAGCCTTATTTCTAGTAATGACTCCGGACTCATCTTTCTTGTTTCTAAAAATCCATTTTGTTCCAATAATAGTATGATTTTTAGGTCTAGGAGCAAGTGTCCAAACATCATTTCTTTCAAATTGATTCAACTCTTCTTGCATAGCTAGAATCCAAGATTCATCAAGAAGTGCGTCATCAATATTTTTGGGTTCAATCTGAGATAGAAAAGTAGTATGATTGCAAATATTTCTAAGAAATGATCGAGTACTTACACCTCGTGAAGGTTCTCCCAAAATTTGTTCCACTAGATGATCTTTCACAAATTTTCACTATTTGGTTGCATCTTGTATTAAATTTTGATAATCTTTCCTCATGGTTCCATGTTGAACTTCTTCTATTGTGTTCTCTTTATTGAGATTGAGACTTTTCGTGTTATTTATACCTCCTGCTTCTTCATCAATAGATTTCTTGGAGAGTGGAGAATTAGATTCATCAAATACTATATGCATAGATTCTTATACAGTTAAAGTCTTTTTATTGAATACTCTATAAGCTTTACTATTAGTAGAATACCTGAGAAAAATACTTTCATCAGATTTTGCATTAAACTTGCCTAAATTATCTCTGTAATTCAAAATAAAACATTTGCATCCAAATACATAAAAGTAACCAATGTTGGGCTTTTTCTCATTCCAAAACTCATAGGGGGTTTTATCTAATTTAGACCTTAGCATAACTCTATTTATAACATTACATGCAGTACTTACTGCTTCGGCCCAAAAATAACTAGGCAAGTTGTTCTCATTGAGCATTGTTTTTGCCATCTCTTAAAGAGATCTATTTTTCCTCTCTACTACCCCATTTTGTTGAAGAGTTCAAGGAGCAGAAAAATTATGCACAAAACCATTTTCATCACAAAATGTTTCAATATTTTTATTAACAAACTCTTTTCCCCTATCACTTCGGATACTTGAAATAGTATAGCCCTTTTCATTTTGAATTCTCTTGCATAACTTGGTAAAGGCATTATGTGCCTCATCTTTATGAGCAAGAAAGATGACCAAAGTATATCTAGAGAAATCATCAACAATAACAAATGCATAATATTTTCCTCCTAAACTTGCAACTCTATTTGGTCCAAAAAGATCCATATGTATCAGTTGCAATAGTCTAGTAGTGAAAATATGTTTCTTAGTTTTAAAAGAAGTTTTTGTTTGTTTACCAAATTGGCATGCATCACAAATTTTGTCTTTAAGAAAATTTGTTTTTGGTAAACCTCTCACAAGATCATTTTTTGAAAGTTTGGAAATAAGTTCCATGTTAGCATGACCTAATCTTCTATGCCATAGCCAACTAGTTTCATTTTGAACTGAAAAGCAAATAGCATCTTGTGAGGTAATTTCCTCAAAATCGATTATATAAACATTATTATTTCTAAAAGCAATAAAACAAATATTATAATCATGATCATTCAAAATAATGCACTTATCCATTTTGAAAGTAACTGTAAATCTTTTATCACATAATTGATTTATGCTCAAAAGATTATGTTTTAGACCTTCAACAAGTAGAACATCTTCAATTATGAGAGAAGATTCATTACCAATTTTACCTATTCCCACGATCTTCCCTTTCGAGTTGTCTCCAAATGTCACATGTCCTTCTTCTTTAGATTTAAGATCAAAGAACTTAGTCTTGTCTCCCGTCATGTGTCTTGAACATCCACTATCTAAAAACCACTTGTTTTTGCTTGTGGATGACTTCATGCATACCTATAAAAACAATTAAAATGATTTTTCTTGGTACCCAAGTTCTTTGGGTCCTTTATTTATTAGTATTAGAAAATACAAGATTTTTAGGTATCCATATGGCCCTAATAGTCATTGTATGATTTATTCTAATAGGACAAGTATGATAATTATGACCATTTCTATTACAAAAATTACAAATAGCATGTGATATATATGAAAAACTTGAATGATTATAATAATATCCTTTTTTGACAAAATTATTTTTATGAAAAGAATTTTGAATATTAGTTTTTGATGTAGAATGATTATCAAAGAAATTTTTATAAGGTTTGTATTTTTGTTTTGGGATATCCCAAACCTGCCTTGTCAAAAACACATCTTTGACTACCAAGAAGTTTTTCAAAATTTCTTTTTCCATTCGTAAAGTTTTAAACAATATTTTCTAAATCGGTTTTCTTCTTATTCAATTCAAGATTTTTATCTTTCAAAATAATACTTTCTTTTCTTAAAATTTCGATTTCGTTTGTTAAAGAAGAATTTTTCTTTTTCAAAGCAGTATACTTGATACCCAATTTTTTCAAATTCCCCATATACCTCTTCTAAAACATTTTGCAATTCTTCATATGCAGGATCTTCAATATTATCAATATTTGTTACCTCAATGTCATCTTTAGCCATAAGACAAAGATTTGCTAATTCTTCATTACTTGCTTCACTATCTGAACTACTTGAATCATCATCCCATGTAGCTTTCATTACTTTCTTGCCCTTGTTTCGATCTCTCTTTAGCAGAGGACAATCTGGTTTGATATGACCAGACTTATTGCATTTATAACAAATTAAAGTGTCATTTTTACCTGAATCTTTCTTGGAAAATTTTTTGAAAGATTTCCTCGGAGGAGTTCTATTTTTCTTCAAGAACCTCTGAATTCTTCTTGTTATCATCGCAACTTCTTCATCTTTATCTTCATTTTCCTCATCTTCATCACTTTCACTTTCATAAGGAACAGCTTTAAGTGCTAAGCTCTTCTTTGGCTTTCCTTTTTTTTCTCCTCTTTTCAATGTGTACTCATGGGTGATAAGTGACCCGATGAGTTCATTGACTTCGAACTTCTTGAGGTCTCTAGCTACAAGAATCGTTGTAACTTTTGATTCCCAACGTTTTGATAAAGAGTTGAGAATTTTTCTTACCATCTCCACCTTGGAATAAACTTTGCCAAGAGCTGTTAAGCTGTTTATGATATTAGTAAAATGAGTGTGTATACTAGAAATAGATTCATCATCATTCATCTTAAACATTTCATATTCATGAGTAAGATTATAAATTTTTGATTCCTTAACTTGCGAAGTTCCTTTATAAGTTACTTCCAAGTTATCCCAAATTTCCTTTGCTGTAACGCAATTTATTATTCTATTAAACTGATTTCTATTAAGAGCATTATATAATAAATTCATAGCAGTTAAATTTAAAGTATAAAATCTATCATCTTCACAATCAAACTCTTATTCTTCCTTTTTGACCTTTACTCCAACCACTTTTGTTGGAATATAAGGTCCATTTACAATACATTTCTAGAGTTCTCTACCTTGAGCCTGAAGAAACATTCTCATTCTAACTTTCCAGAATTAGTAATTATCTCCACAAAAGAGTGGAAGCTCACTGCTAGATTGACCTTCACCAAATGAAGCTGCAATGTTAGCCATACGATCTTAACTCAAAAGATAGTTAATCTTATAATAGAGCTCTTAGCTCTGATACCAATTGTTACTGATCATAGGCCGCACCTATGTCACCTAACAATTGTACCTACCAGACTAGCCGACCACCGTCTCTACCGGTGCACCGTCACTCATGGTCGGAGAGTCTTGTTTCGGTGACACAGTCACAAGCGAGAGTTCCCATGACTGATATGCTTGTATGAACAGTACAGGTCAACTAGCTCTGATACCAATTGTTGCCCAGATGACTAACACAAGAGGGTGGTGAATTGAGTTATATTAAAAAAAATAACAATTATAAATCAAATATACAATATAAAATATAAACAAAATGCGAAACAATAATAAATATAAAGAGTAAGGGTAAGAGAGAAGCAAACTCAGTATGTTAACGAGGTTCGGCCCCACTGCCTACGTCCTCGCCTCAAGCTACCCCTTGAGGATTCCCAAATTCACTATTCAACCTCCTTCAGGTGGAGATAGAAATCTATTACACCTTTGAGCAACACCGTTACAAAGGATCCGTGTAAAACACCATCTACACTTGCAATCACCTTACACGTGGTGATTCAACTATTCCCTGTGTAGAACACTTTCTATACGCACAAGGGTTATACACACCCTTTTTCTAATACAAGAGCTGATAGTGGATAGATTATCAGAAAACACTCCTCAATGAGTGACATAACAACAATACAGCGCAAACTATATCTCTCAAAATGAACAAGGATTAAAGCTCAATGCTTAGAAAAGAGAGAATGAAAGTTTTGAATGAATATTCTATGCTCTGAATGTTGTGAATGTGAAGCTCTCAAATGATCTATTTATAGGCATATGAGACTTCATATTCAAATTTAAAAAGATTCACATATCAAATACAACATCATTTACTTTTTCAAAAAAATCAAACCTAATCTTTTACTTTTGGCATATGACAAAAGGAGCACATTTTCTTTTTCAAAAAATTCAAACCTAACCTTTTACTTTTTGTATATGACAAAAGGAGCACACTTTCCTTTTTTAAAAAATTCAAACTTAATCTTTTACTTTTTGTATATGACAAAAGGAGCACACTTTATTTTCTAAATTTTTCAAACAAAATCATCTACCTTTTGTATAAGTCTAAAAAAGCATCAATCACTTTTGAAAATATTCAAATAAAACATACACATGTGAAAGATGACAATCAATCATCTTTAATATTTTCAAAGTTCAACCCTTTAATCAAGGCATGCACATGTAAAAGATGACAATCAATCATCTTTCAAAATTTTTAAATTTAATTTTCAAAAAAATTCATGCACATGTGGAAAATGTATTTTAATGTTTTATGATAAAATATTAATTTTGAGCATTAATCCTAATTTTGAATTTTGAAGAGATTTACAACATTACTCTATAACTTTAATGTGAACTTGTTCCCTTCTTGCTCATGCTTGTTTTCTTGATGTGTTTGACTCCATTGTGTAGACAACTTGAGCTTGAGACTTCTTTATTCTTTGAATTCATTTATTATCATCAAAATTCATGTGTAAATATATAATTACACAAAACTTGAAACCTTGGGTTCAACAAAGAGGAATGGACGCTTCTTGCTTGGCGGCTTTCAACCATCCATAGCAAATCTTAGTCTGGTTTGGTTTTCATGTTACCTTTTATCATCATCTTTTACATTTGAATTTAAATTTGAAACTTGTGATTTCTGTTCAAAGTAAAATGTGGGATTTCTGTTCAGAGCACATGTGAAAATTAATTAATGGATTGCTTTGCATATTGGTAGGGATTGAATAAAGTATCTTGCTCACATGGGTGCTTGTTCTTTGGAACATGCTATGACATTCTAACAGTTTATAGGCCAATGTCTTTATCACAAATACTGACTTATTAGCTTACTAACAGTCTATAGGCGAATGTATTTATGTCGTGTGTAATGAACACATTTCAAACACTCAAGTATTATTTGAATAAAATATTTACTTTTGTGTTGGATTGGATTACATGGGCAGCAATCATGTTGATATGACTTACAATACAAGATTTTGAGTTATATATATTTATAGATTGATATATAACAGCTGGACAGACTATGTTGAAAGTGGTTTTATTGCATTTCATTGGTGTGTCGGTTGCTATGTATTCAATTTTAATGGATGGTGGTTTATTGCATTTCATGGTTACGTTGGTTTGTATATAAATTTTTGGCTTATATTAGATAACTTTTTACTTGAGTTTTGGCTTAGTCTCATCTGTTTTTGCTTTTAAGTAATTTTTTTTTTCTGAAATCTTTTAGCATTTTGCATGAAGACAACTCGTGGCAAATACTTTTTTTTTTGCTGATAGAAGTTTTTTCCCACGAGAGGTACTGGTGGGTACTCGTGGCATTTGCTCCTATTCTCACATTAACGAAAATGGACGTGCTTTGTCAACAAGCTTCATAAGCTCTTGCCATGGGATGTGTCATGGGAAAAAATAGGTATTGCCCACAACTTAAACCTTTCGTGGGCAATAATACTTTTTGCAGCGAATTTTACGCTACGAGCTTCCCACGGGCCGAATTAGTGAGAAACAGAGATTTTCCACAAAAAAAACGACTATTTGCCACGAATCCCCTGCTTGGAAAAAACCAAAATATCTTGTAGTGAGTACTGGTGGGGGCAAATCTTATCTTATGGAAAACAACATTATAACACACTTTGAACCAAACTCTTTTCTCTCACTATTTTCTTCTCGTGCAGCCCCTTTGCACCAAGACACACCAAAGAGGCATGGGTTTGAGAGGTGGAGGTAAAAAGGAAAAGTCCCCCTTAAAGGGGGGTGACCAAAGTGGGGACTGGGAGCACCCGTCCTCCCATCCCTCGAATCTCGTTTCATGTTCTCGGAAGGATTATGCTGGGCTCTTATGGGCTGCTCATTTAGTGTGGATAGGTTAGTCCATTGGTGAACGGGTTTTCCATTTTAGTCATTTCAGTAAATTAATGGGCCAAGGTCCATTCAAATGGAAAAGAGTTGCACCATCATTAGGAAGCTCGATCTGTGGTTGAAAAGCGAAAGTCAGAACTTGGCTTGAAGCAATTTTGTAAATCATCATAAATACTCCTACAGCTTCTTTATCTGTTCTTAGAATTCTCTTCATTTTTTCTCGGAAAAAATAACATCGCCAAACCCGAACATACATGCATGTTAATTAGAAATGGAAATGGGAATTTGGGATTATACGAGAAGAGGAGCATTAATTAAGAGACTGCTGATAATAAAGAAAGAGTAGCAATTAATTAGTCTGAATTGACTTAGCAGTCTGTCCAAAATTCATAAGCTAGACAGCTTTTCATAACTCCAACGTCAATTATATGCCTAAAACAAAAAGATTAATGTTTGAACAGTAGCTGAGCCAAAGATAGGATGCCACGTAGGAAAAGTATACTGATCTGAAACGCGTGGAAGTCATGGCAAGAGCCGTGGAAGAAGATGCAGTTGTCCCTTGAGGGGGGGACTAGTTTTTACAAGTACACCATGACCCCTCCCCTATCCTTTGACGCGTGTGTTGCAGATGATCCATCGGTCAGGGACAGATCGAGAGGGACTACTCAGTGCATCCCATTGGCTGCTAGTACCAGGTACCCACTACACTGACTTATGCTTAAATTAAAGAAATTTAAAGCAACAAAAGCTTACCATTTGGTCTGCTACCAGTGGACCCTTTTTTTCTTTGATAGTGCCCGAACGCTGGGTTCCATTTCATTATTCATAAAACACGAGAAGATATAAAGCTTTCTCGTTTCTGCAATATTTTTAGAAATGATCTATCGATGCAGACTATTGTGACAATATTACTGGTGCTTTATGTATCATGCACGGATAATATCATTTATGTGGACCTCCGTTTGGCCGGCTTTGTTTTTAATTTGTTTTCTTTCTTCTTCTTTTCTCTCCTTCCAGGCTAAACGTATGATCATCGCGCAATGGAATCTGTTTTAATTGAAAGGAAGAGATGCAAACCATGCATGCGTATTTGTTTAGAGTATGTGAGCAGGTTATTGTACTGCTGCTGCCTGCATAGTTTTAAAAAAACCAGAAGACAGAGGTTGTTGGTGCATGTTTGGGATATGAATAGAGCATATATATATATATATATTACCATCAATGAGAGAGAGAGAGAGAGAGAGAGAGAGAGAGAGAGAGAGAGAGATCATTACGATGTTTGGCATAGAGTTCTGATGGCAGAATGAGTTGGTGGATAAAATTTATTTCTGTTGAGAACCAAATGCTGGTGGCGGCTTGAGGGAATTCTTCAAAATTACCACTCATGAATCCAGCAAAATTTATCCCCACGACTCATCCATTAACGATTTCTAATTGATCATTGGAGTTATATATATCTGTAAATCAGAAAAATTAATTTAGAAACTGAGCTAGCTGTTCTTCTGATCACTGCGCTTAGCTGCCTCAAAAATATTACCTCTTCTTCATCGATTCTACTTTGAACTAAAACTGATGATTCCATTTTATATAAAAAGAGTCATAAATCCTAAATTAAGCGCCAGCTTGCTCGAAAGCAATACGTTTAATTAGCAATGTTCTGCAATCCCGGAATGAAGAGATCAATGTGACATTCCTTAAAAGTTTGGCCTTTTCCCTCACTCGTACAACAGTGACTGGCTGGTTCCTAACTGCACTATGCACCAAGCAAACCTACAAAACAAACCCTCGTAGATTTCGGAACTGGGCCATGGCCCACCAAAATTGCTACCCTATTGAATGAGCATGTTGCAGCTAGCTGGTTCGTACGTAAGTAGTGCAGTCTGAAATAAAGATGGTGGTACTCTTTCAGCATGTACCATCTTTTCCAACGTATTCTCTCGATCGAAGTTCCCCAGCTGTTTGGGGCCCAAATACGCTGGGCCTGCTGCTCCCTGAGGATGGAAGAGTAGAGGTCAGAATCTAATCCACCATTCAGACCCAAACAAAAAACTGAAACTGTGTGAACATGCAAATATATATATATATATATAGCCCCAGTTCCCATATATTCTATGTTCTTTTTCAGATAAGCAGAGAACGAAAGCGAAGAAAGAGCATCCCACTTGCACTGGACATGCCCCATGTGCCATCACTCCACTGCCAACGTGTGTCTCTCTCTCTCTATATATATTTTCATCGAAGTTGTCATCTTTTTACAAGGTCAAATTACTGGCGGTAATGTTTTGACATGAAAGAATGGTCGACAGACATCGGTGGAGACAGTCTTTAAGAGTGGAAAATATAATGAAAATTATAATCATAAACTTTAAGAAATATACAATATGGTTGGTAGTTAGGGGGGAAGATGCGAGGTCTCTTTGATTTGTTAGCCCTTATCATTTCTCTCTCCCTCTCTCTGATCTTGCGCACTTCTGTTGTTGTTTGTGTGAGAGAAGGAGAGAGACATGGACGGGAAAAAAAAGGGAGGGGACAATCTCAGTGTGATTAGATGAAATGTCCCTATCTCTTTGGTACCCTGCAAATCTCAGTCATATTGTCCTCGAGCACAGAGCGTTAAGATGCCTATTCCATCTCTCTATGATTGTGAGTCTCTTTCAATGCTCTGTTGGCTAAAGAAGCTAGCATCATCAAAAGCTTTCCCCCACCCCACCCAAGTGCTGCAATCATGCCCTATCTCACACTAGACCACCAAATAATATATTTGAATAATGACATATCATCTAACGATCATCAGCTTAATTCCAAATAAGAGACAAATTAACAAGCCGTTTTTCCTGTTAATCTTAAAGTCAGATTAAGTGATAATTGCAGCTGAATATATGATTTGTAGATAATGTAACCAAAACCTTTCCTTAGGTTTAAGGATATGATTACAGCGAGAAGGTGGACCAGCATAAACTAGTTGTGTCATCGTTGTCGACAGGTCTGCTTTATTTATGATGTTGATTGATGATGATAGTGAAAGGAGATGGTGTTGACGGAGAGCTTAGCAAAAATCTTTCTAAGCCTCACTGGAAAGGGTTTCAAACATCTGTATTCACAATAAGGGTGCTAGTTGGATCCTCTTGTCGATCGTCCAACAGATTGACTGAGATAGTGGTCCTATCTTATGACTTCGATCGAGGGTGGAAAAATGATCGAAGTCTATAATTAATGAACTAAAGGTTCTAATTAAACCATCTCGGTTGATAAAATCAATAGTTCGAAATGTTCATATCGACTTATACATGGATCCCGATGTTTTATGATGAATGGCTCGGATTGATATGGCAGTACTGTTCATGTTTGAGGACGTACAGGTTTATGCCCATGTTGAGGTACTTATAATGTGGGGACCTTTTTGCTACATTGATGACTTGGAAAAGTTGTTGTGGGGGTGAGAGTTCAGGGACGTTACTGATGTTTTGGAAAGAAAAACTTGGTTTTTGTTCCCTTTTTTTCCTTTTTACTTTTGGTTTTTGGATAGGTACAAGCTTTTTTAGTCTAATATTGTGACCGGCAATTCCTTTTGATCACTTGATGCATGCCTTCTACTTTTTTTTTTTTTTTTTTTTCTCTTTGATCCAAACAAAATTTGTAGTGTTTTCACGCATCTGACAAGCTTCTGATCTCACCGCCCACTCCAAATTACACCCTCTTTGTGAACATTTGTCTTCACAATTTCTGACGCGCTCTCTCTCTCTCTCTCTTGATCTCTCTCTCTCTACAAGGCAATAATACTTGTACTCTAGGCCGGGCATCCTAATCATAGTAAACGTGTTACGTCTTGTTGGTCATTCTGTGTCGTAAATTCAAAATCTTTATCATTCCTTGGCTTTCTTTTCTTTTGCTTCCGGCCTTACGCAACAGTACTTTGTTATTATTGGTGAGATTTTTAAGCTAGATTGATGGAAAGTCGTGGCTTCCAGCTCTTCCACGATCATGCCTTTTTCACTTGGAAAAACCTCACACACTTCGTAATCAGGCCATCATATCTATAGAGCCATGGAAGCTGATAACTAGGGCCAAACATAAAAGCAAACCATTCGTTTTTCAAATATATATGTCGGGTGAGGTTCTAAGACCGGAAGTATATGGGTTCTAATACACGGCCTGCATCATGCATAATTCCATGACATGCATCAAGATGCATTAATATGCATGCATGCATTCATTCATACATGAATAAGGGAGTATACAAAATACATCGGTCGAAGACATACACCGAAGAAAAATTGATATATATATATATATATATATAAGTAGAAAGTCCCTACAATGTATATACACGAAGAACATAAGTACGTAGTCGACGTTGGGAAATGTGGATCCCAATTAATATCGATCGATGTGAAAACAAATGAGTTTGTTATGTGGGTAAGATATTTCATCACTCCAAGAAACACTGAAATTTAGAGCTTGGGACATCAGAGATACCTAATCAGTAACCACTTGTAACAAAACCAGGTAACTCATGAGCTTTCACTATAAGAAAAATAAGTTTTTGTAATCAATTTATAGCAATAAAAAAATTATTTTAGTTATTAATAGTTTGTTCGTTATTATAAATACAATTAAAATAATATTTTCGTTACTATAAATTAGTTATAAAAATCTATTTTTCTTGTAGTGTTTAGTTTCTCATGTTCGGGTTTATTTAAGACAAAAACTGCAATCTAACCCTATTACCTCTCTCTCATGCATATAAATATAATACAATTTCAAACATTCCTAAACGATATTAAATTAGCTAGACTACTTGTCTACCATTCTTTGCTCCCTGGCCTCCCTAGCTAGCTACCAACTTTTTTCCTAAAATATTATGCTATATTTGTGGAGTGGTGGAGATGGAGATCGATCATTTGCCTGCATGCTTTATGGCATGCATTAATTATAAGTACGTGCTGTGTTTTATCGTATGATTGTACTCTCTTAAATTTAAAGGCACGTAAGCTTACAAACATACTTTTTGAACCAATTCTTTTGGTTCTTTCTTGGATTGAAAAATTTTATATATCAATTGGGGCATTGGGAAGGATGGGACGAGCAGAGATTCCACTTCATTCCTTTTTTGTGCAAAAAAATTGAAAATTGAAAATTGAAAAAAAAGAAGGATGGGGACTAGCTAGTCAACACCTGTTATCTTGACCAATTAAGACTCGTGCCATTCTTTCCTCCCATACCACCTCTCAATTCCATCAGAAATATAAAAATCTTGGGAGGGTTATTAGAAAATACCAAAAAGGCAATATAAAATGTTCACTGCTAGCTACCATGCATTACCACCATCAATAAAATCCAAACATCTTCAAATTGTAGCTCCAAACACCCTCATTCTGCTTACGTCACTACCATCAGATTCTGTCCCCAACTTATTCTTTTACACTTTTACCATGCCTTAGGAAGAGTACAGACATGCACCGTAAAACATTTTCATGTAAACTAACAGACCCATTTATGATCCCCTGATCTTTACCTCTCTCTCATGGCCAGAGAGACAAATGGGGTTGCCCTCAAAAGATGCCAAAGATCAGAAAATGATGAGCGGCAATGTCTGTCACAAAAAATAATAAAAATAAAAACTAAAAGACGAATATAAAAACAAAATGAAGGTGGCAAATGCCGGTGTACATTGAAAATAAATTCATTTATTACATTTGATAATGAGAGGACAGTTTTTGTATTATCAGACGGTCAAAGAGAGAGACTATGATGATGGATCTGTCAAAACTCTTGATGTCAGGGTGGGGAAATGAATGCACTACAATTTCCTCCAGTCATCATTGAACTCAGAGAGAGAGAGAGAGAGAGAGAGAGAGATCTAGTGGGAGAGCCTCAAAACCCAAACTTCATGCATGTATAAGATGCAGTACTACAGAAGATAAGTTTAAATCTAAATAGTGACATTAAGCTCTTAATTTTCTTATCAGAAGTGCATGCTTAATTATAGAATAACCAATATTCCAATTAAGGGGGCCATAACCCCAGATCGAGATCCATCACTGGATACTCAGAGATCAGATGATCCGTACGTAGTAGCATCATATCGTTCCACAAACCAGAAAGAATCATGTGGTTCTTGTGCTTTAATTAGCTCTTTCTATTGGCATGGGGTCCTCGCAGATAGCTAGTGATGCAAACTTTCCGTATGTGTGTGTGTGCGCGTGTCTCCATTAATCCGGCAAATTCAGTGTATTATCTATTTTTTTTTCTTCCTTTTTACAGCCAACTATATTGAATTATGGTGCACCAGGTCCTGTGCCCATAACATTATCAAAACAAAATGCATTACAGTTGGACTTACCTAGTAGGCATCCATCTAGATAAATTAACTCTTTTGATTTTTGTATTTAAAACGATTTTTGCTTCTTTCTTTTCTTCTCTTCTATCTTTTTTTCTTCACTTTTACTTTGCGTGGACAAACTTTTAGACTTTTACCCTAACAAAGCTTCGAATGTTTTTTTCTAATAAACTCTGTAGCAATCAACCGCATCGGTTAGTCTAGAAACGTCTAACCTGAAACACATGTACGGTCTCTTAGTTAGCTACCTCGTAAGTCCATCAATGTGTAATATATATACATATATATTCATGCATTTTTGGCAGATCTTATTAGTAGCTAAATGCATTCATTTCTATATATTAACTTCTGTTCGGTTACTGATTAATTAATTAACTAAAAGCAATTGTTTAGAACGCGATATTTTTTGGACAAGTGGATTCTAGGAAACTCTGCCACGTACGGATTTCCTCCCTGGTAAAATGTTTCTCGTCTTGTACGTAGGTGCAGATTTAGATCGGAGTAAACATGATCTGCCCAAAACTGATAGCTATGCTGTTTGTTCTTTATATTTGGTAGAATAAATCAAAGCGGCAGTAAATAAGTTTTCCTAGGACTGAATAATGAATGGTGATACCTTAGCGTGTCAGAAATCCCATTTGTAAGAAAACAAAGAAATGAGGAAAAAAGTACAAAAGAACTGCTCATGTTTTATATAAACGGATCAAAGAAATGGAGCTGATCAATATTACTCATGATGTAGTCTGAGAAAAAAAAAGGGTTGGTACTCTATCTCTGATAATTCAGAATTGGGATGAGAGTCGGAGGGAAGAGAAGTAGTACCATTGAAGACTGATATTGAATGGAGGTTGAAAATGAGAGTACTGTTGGGAGTCGGAAAAGAAAAAGAAAGGTCTGGAGCGTGATATAATAAATTTGAGTGATATTCTTGATCTACAGCATCCTTAATTATATTTGTGATAACACATCTTAAATGGTACTAATTAGTGTCTTAGTGATTGAGTTGAAAAGAAAATATACTTCAAAACGCGTATGGTATACACGTACATACGCCGGCGGGAGAGAGAGGGGTTATAAATGTCAAGAAGAGCAATTTACTGGATGGTAGGCGAAGAAAATAAAACTCCTATAGTTGGCAGGCATATATAAAATAGTAGGATGTTTAGGTTTCTATCTCTTCCCCTAGAAGATATATAGAGATTGATAGAGGATCGGCAAAGGAGAGGAATAGTGGAAAGTGAGTATTAGTGTGAGGAGTCGTTCGATGGAAGAACATCTCAGTTCATTAGCTGTCACTCATCTCCTTCAACACACCCTACGAAGTCTGTGCATTCATGAAAATTCTCAGTGGGTTTATGCAGTCTTCTGGAGGATCCTACCCAGAAATTACCCCCCACCCAAGTGAGCAAAAACAAAGATTTCACCAAGAAAGAACAAAATATTTGCATGCATTCATACTCCCATATTAATCCATTACATTTACAGAACAATGATACTCCTTATTCCAGTCTTTCTAAATGTCATGCTATTGCTTTTACAACAGATGGGATGGTCAAGGAGCATACGACAGGTCAAGAGGGAACAGGAGAAACTGGTATTTCCTTTGAGTTTCCAAGTAAAACTGGTGTATAATTAACCTTTCGTATTGCATATTCTTTGGTATCATTGTACATAATTGATTTACCTGTCAGGATATTGGTCTGGGAAGATGGTTTCTGCAATTTTCCTGCCTCATCAGCGGCTGAGACAAATTCGGGCGATTGTCCTGGCTCATCCGTTTATGGCAACTGTGAGTTTCGACACTACCAAGGGCTACAACCAGAGCTCTTTTTCAAGATGTCCCATGAGATCTACAACTATGGAGAAGGGTAAGCGACAACAATAAATTTTCTTAATTTTTTCTCATGGTCTTTTGTGATTGGAATCAATTAGCCGTATACATGATCTCTTAGAAAGAAGGGAAGTTAATTTGGTTCCATGGAGCAGTTTGATAGGAAAAGTGGCTGCAGATCACAGTCATAAGTGGATATACAAAGAACCAAATGACCAAGAACTCAATCTCTTGTCGGCATGGCACAACTCAGCCGATTCGGTAAGCATGCTTATCCTTAGAACGGCACAAGTTGTGATTTCATGTTATACTTGCTTGCAAAAAAATGAAACAGAATATGTCTACTTAAATTAAGTACTTATGGTTTCATGGTTCTTAAACATAAAATATGTCTTCTCCAACTGAATATGTTTGTTTTATTTTCGATTTCTATAGCACCCTAGGACATGGGAAGCCCAGTTCCAGTCCGGTATAAAGGTATTACATTTAAAACCGACAAGTCTCCGAAAATTTTAGGTAGACCTACTTTCCTGCTTTGATTCAATTATCCTGCAGACCATAGTGCTGATTGCAGTTAGAGAAGGTGTTATTCAGTTAGGAGCCATCCAAAAGGTCCTCTCTCTCTCTCTGTTAACTGGCTTTCAGTTTTTTTAAGTTACTAAAACTTTTAAGTTACTAAAACCATGTCCTTCAAGCTTTTTCCTTTTATTTTCTTTTTTTTCTTTTTTCTTTTTTCTTTTTTTTTTTTTTTTCATTTTTCGTTCTTGGTACATTGAAGGTTATTGAAGACCTCAGCTACGTAGTTCTACTAAGAAAGAAATTCAGCTACATTGAAAGCATCCCGGGCGTGCTGTTACCCCATCCATCTTCCTCCACATTCCCCTTCAAACTCGATGGATACAACACCCCGGAAACATGGCACATCCAAGGCACTCTTGCACCCCCAACTGAATTGTATGACCAATACAACCAGCCTTTGAAAATAACGCCTTCCATGAGCAGCCTCGAAGCCCTTCTCTCAAAGCTTCCCTCAGTTGTGCCGCCCACTGCACCGCCACAGTCACAGTTTATGTCATCTCAGAGGCCATTGGAATTTATTGGAATGGAAAAAGTGGCCAAGGATGAGATTGATGAGGAAGTATATAGGCCCGAACTAGAAGTGGGTGAGAGCAGCAGTTCCATAGCGGCCTATCGTCGACAACAGAATTTCCATCAGAACCAAGATCAGAATATAACAAGCAGCGGAACCAACAACAATAATATTGGATTTTAAGACTCTTAAAGTGGTACCACTTCATGATTTTCTTAGATTATTTAGGAATCAGGGGCTTGATTAATTTCTAACGCTTTCAGCAAGCTACCTTTTTCGGTTTCAGTATCGTTGTTGGGTGTCTCGATCGACTAGGCCAGGCTTTAGCCTTCAGCTTTCCAGCTAGTTAATGTGAATGCACGACACTTAAGTCCAACCTAGCTAGTATGATATATAGTTCGAAGAGTCTTCCAGTTCTTGTGAATGAGCATTACATATTTCTATCTGTTCGCACGCCACTACAAGAAAAACGGCCTTTTGCAGTTAATTTATAGCGGCGAAAAGACTATTAATAACCAATTTGTCGTTTTTATTGTAGTGCGCGCGTGCATTTGTGTGTCTGTGTTTGCATGTTTTGTGTGTCTGTGCACAGAGAGACTGGCTAGGGGGTTGGAGGGGAGATAGAGCTACTTAAGTATTGTGTATAACTAAAGTAGCTAGTTAAACTATGAACTTTTTTTTTTTTCCCAAGCAAGCAAGTAATCTTGATTAAAAAAGTAAAAATAATAATATATGAGGAGGTGGTGCGAATCCTTAACAAACACTCCAGAACGTACAATAACAATACAAAGTGATGGGAAAAAAAAACAATAATAAGTTGTTTGAAAAAGTTGCGAATAATAGAACTACCATTGGTGGTAGTGAAACCTCAACTGAAAGCGATGAGAGTGACGGGTGCACTGTTGTTTGTTGTTTTAAGATATTTTTTGAAAGATCTGTAGTCCCTTCTTCAAGATCACCGAATAGAAAAAGTGATAACATAGTAGAAAGCATAACATCAGGTGGACTGATCTGCAACCAGTAATCATCTGCATTCTCACGCTATGGTGACGGCGCAAGATAACCACACACTGGTGGGATGTAGATGAGGTACGTAGCCCATATCTGAAAGATCTTGTTAAGATAAAACTACTGATACGACGGGTGTAACCATTAGAAGCGTCGTACTGTGGCGGCACGCATGACTCCATTTCATCCCAGCAAATCGGTAGCTATAGGATGGGGGTGGTATGGCACATATAGGCCAATGGCAATTGAAAAAATACGACTTTGAAAATAGATACACAATGCAAAAATGGAAAGAAGAATAAGAGGACGGCCCTCCTCTCCGACAACGACTTTCGTTGAAATAGAATTTCTAGAAAAAAATAAAATAAAATAAGGACTATCTTTCTCTAAAATCATTGGACGGGTCCTTTTTTAGTTAAACTATGAACTATGAAGTACCTAAATAACAAAAAACTCATGAAGCTGTTTTAGTTGGAAGAAGCGGGGAACGTACTACGCATACAAGAGACGAGGTTCTTCTTCCCTGCCCTAGCCTTTTTCTTTTCTTCACTGACAAGGCTAGCTATGATTATTGAAAGTAATAAATACAAGTTCCTTGCAACTGCATGCGAACCGGGGATCTATGGCCTTATGTATGTCTCCCAGCTTACAAAGAAGGATTTACCAAGAGATAATTCACATCCCATTTATTATGATTTTTCTTAAATGTTAGCTAGAAATAATATTTCTTATAATTTTCTCTTAAATTTTACTCATCTTTAAAAAATCTTATATCTCATTTTCTATTCTTTCTCTATTCTATTAAAATAATCATTTTCTATTTTTTCTGTATTATTATTTCTACTATTTTATTTATATATCTTTAACTATTTTCTATAAAATATATATATAAATTGATTTAGAAAATGAATAGTGACTGATCTCCAAATATATAGAATCACTCTTCACATCCTAAACTTATATCTTAAAAAAGAGAACAGGATGGAGTCCAAATCTTTTGTCAAAAAGTTAATTTGACTCCCTAAATTATAGGGATAACAGTGGTTTAAGGGATAAAATTACATTGCAAGTCCAAATCTCACTGAACATGATGCATGCTCTTCGATCGGATTCATGCCGCATAAGTTCCATTAACTAGCAATCTCTTTTATTAGCTAGGTTGTTCGTGGAAAAAAATAAAAATAAAAAGTGTGTAAAAACACATGAAGATTGTTTTTATCATGAAAGCGATGGACTTCAAGAGATTCTCTCTCACTTATCCCACACCTTGACACTAATACGAATGATGCTAGACACAATTTTGTACAAGTATAGATCACTTTTTTTCTAAAAAAGAGTAAGACCTATTATTAAGAAATTAATTTTTTAATTTAAATTTCATATTTATTTATCTTTTTCAAAGGAAAACTTCCGCACCATATAACTCTAAAAATCATTTCTCAATTGAGAAATCTAGACATAGTGAACAAACTAATGTTGGGGATTTAAGGCTTAAATAAAAGCATTTCAGCCAAATTTTACAATTGCCAAGCAAGATGCACTTCAGGTAGCTGTAATCACCAAACACATTGGGAAATGCTTTTGCTGTAATTACTAGAAGAGTTAAACAGTCAGAAAATTGCTATTTTTTACATCAATCCTGCTAGATACAACCGACCTTGCGAAACCGTGATACAACCGACACGTCAGCATCTCTCAAAAGCAATCCTATGGCTTGCCATCATGGATCAAAAGTTTAAGTCGCGGTCTTTTCATGTTTTCATGATTATCCATCATCCTCCTAACTATTTGGCCTCTCCCTCCCTCCTCTCCCTATCCTTGTTTTCTTGCTAAATTAAATATGCAATTCAGAGTGGGTGATGGACATGATGGTGATGTAGGCGGATCAAACTAGAGAGGAAGAAATGCTATTATTGTAGGTGTCAATGGGAGTGAAGTTCCAGAAGGAGAGGGTGGTGAGGTTGACTCTGGGATCGAGGAGGAGACGTCGGAACAACGGGAGGAGGGGACTTTGTCAGAGGAGATGAAGTTGCAGAGGTAGCAGGGTCTGGTGGATGGGCACTGGGCGTAGAAGGTAGTGATCAATTTCCAATCCTACGCCAAATCCATGTTTCAAAACTTGAAATTGAAGAAATCACCAAGCTTTACCACTAGACCCCAAAGGCCCTGCAATCTCCATTCTCAGCTCATAAAGCTCGTCCCCAACAGAACCCAAATTGGCCAACTAAGTTTTGAGCAACAGCCAGATTACTAGTCACTTCTAAAAGCAAAACCCAGATGGCCTATTCTTCCAAAAGAATAATCTGGATCATCAAGGAGGGTTTTTCAGCAAGAACGCAGATTAACGAACTCAACAGTAAACGAAAATCTATGAAATCTTATCATACTGAACAGATACTAAGCTACTCTAAGGTTTATCCCAACTAGGACTTCGGAATAAAGTTACTAAAAAAATATCATTCTGGCCTCTTTTTGTAAAACTGTAGATATTCATAGGAATTAAATAATTTGTATTGTTTTTATTGTTTTTTCCTGCACCATAGTAAGTTCAATGAACATAATAAGCAAATAAATTATGCAACGTAAACACATTGCCGCATAATTTGTCTACTCTCTCTCTCTCTCTCTCTCTCTCTCTCTCTCTCTCTCTCTTATGTATTGTACTCAGTGAAGGAAGTTTAAAGAGATCACGACAATGTCACAAAGATGAAATTGCGAAGATGAATAACTCTATTTGGGATTCTCGCCGTCAATTCCTATTTCAGATCTGGAGAGAAGAAGAGGGAGGAGAAAATAAATTGGAGAGGGAGAGGGAGAGGTTCAATGGAGATAGAGGGAGGGAGAAATGAAATTTCAAAGGATAGAGATGGGAAAGAAATGGGAGGGAGAGAAAAAGGAAATAAAAAATTAATAAAAAATACCAAGTGGACAGCCGGTTGCACGCCGGTTATATATTGCGGTTGTATATATCATTTTTCTTTTTAAATTTACTTGAGGAGCCAACAAGGTAGGTAATTCATCAAAGGCAGTGGTAGGGTCTCGGGATCTGTGTACATGGATCCTCACGTGAGTAGTAATTTTTTACAGGCTTTGTTAGATGCAGTCGACAAATGCAATCGACATGCAAACGACTGTACGGAATGAATAAAAAAAAATTATAAAAATAATTTTTTTTTTCATAGCTGTACGGAATGAATAAAAAATAATTTTAAAAATAATTTTTTTTTTTCATATAGGTCCCATATTAATTCATTTTTTTCAAAGCGACTGCACACCGACTGCATTTGCCGACTGCAAAAATCATCTCTCTCTCATACTCCGTTAATGTTCTGTCCTTCGTTCAGAGTTGTTACTGCTTGCCAAGGAAAAAATAAATAAAATCTGGAAAACCGATATCACCAGAGATGGCTTAGCGTTCATTATCCAATAAGTTTTTCCGTTCCACTTCTAACGGATTTTTCCTTTCCATTCCAATAGCTGAGCTAATATACTCGTCGGCACGAGAAACAAAATAGCATACAGCCACATGCAAAAACCATAAGCATGACAGTAGAAAGTGCACATCCTTTTTCTATAGTCCCACGAAGGTTCTCACTTTGTATAGAGTAAGAAAACAAAAAACTGCATACCTTTAATTGGGAGAATAAAGCACAAAAGAAGAATTGAGGGTACAGTAAATCAAAGTACAAGAGCGTGCTAACATTCTGATACAAATGAAATGAGATGCACCTGTTAATAACTTTATGAAAACAAAAATCTAATGGAATGCTGCAATTTCTCCCTCAAAGTGCTTCAGAAGGCTCTCAATGCTCATTACTGAATGATCTGCCTTGTCTCTGACTCGTACACTCACCTGGAACCATAAGAAATCAAGGATTATTTAGCTAAAAATATAGCTTACACATAATACATACATACATACATTCTGTGTGTGTGTGTGTATCTAGAGAGAGAGAGAGGATAATATAACCTATGTCAGTATTGTTCATTGTGGGCCAACTCGTGCCACAATATAGCTTTATCATTTATGCAATGGCAGAAAAAAAGAAAAACAATTCTATAGAAACCGAGAACCCTCATCCCAGCTTTTAGTTCTACATATCTTCTTCTTTTAATAGGGAATTAAGTTAATTTCTTTCCCAACTATTTAATGCTTATGTTTGATGGTAATCAAAATACAGTTGAATTGTATTATACTTCCATAAAAATGCGCACATGAATAATTGAACCAATTTGCAGGCGTCTAGTCCTGTGATTTGCATTTCTAAATTATTTTTCCATTAAGAAATTTTATTACAAAGCCAAGGTAGTTGTACTGCTCCAGTTCCCATACATACAAAGGTGCTTACAATATAGAATCCGAGCAACTTTCTTCTGCTTTTCTTCTTCCTATTACTCACGGAATTAATATTGGATTCTTACATGCTTCAAGATCTTATTTTCATTTAAGTTCATCCAAAAAATTCATGTCGGGCTAAAAGTAGCCTATATTAATTCTTCAATGCCTATTTGTTTCATTTAAATGCAAATTTAGGTAAAAAAATTCTTTAACATATCGATTTATTTTAATTTATCCAGATTGGCCTAAAAACAAGATTCACACGTGCCAAATACTCAGAACGTGGACACTTCACATTCAATCATAACATGGTGCATACTTCATGTCTAAAAACCCAGAGAACAAAAGAGTACACCAAAATTCAAACAAGAGAGCTGATTTCCGGCAATGCAAATGCATGCATCTATATGGTAAGTGAACTGACTATCTATAAAGAACACTGCAACAAATAGGAATTTTACACAGATAGTAGATAGGTAAAACCTGTCCAGTGTTGGCTTCCTCCTCCCCAACAACCAATATAAAGTTGTACTGTGCCAATTGAGCTTCTCTTATCTGCCGGAAGCTAAAAGTATCAGTAATTGAACAGATTCTCCTACAACGTTATTAGCAAAGTAGAAGCAATCCTTTTTTTCGCGGAGGGGGGGGCTCAAAACCACAATAGAGGAGTTCCAAAAGGTAAAGAGAGTGAAAAATGGACAAATCTTTTACATAAACCCCATGAGGACCAGAATATTGATTTTGCTTGTGGCATTTCATGTATTCTTTCTAATTAATTAAAAACAGTTCTTGGGTATGTAAAAGATCAACAAAACATGTGAGGCAGGAATTAGGAATGAACCTTTTTCTGGATCTTTCTATCAGTAGTATCAACATCGACATGATAACCAGCTCTAAATATCTGATCTTGCACCTATAACAAAGCATTGGCAAAACAAAACAGAGCCTCAAATAATTCACAGCTCGAAATGGTAATAATAACTTAACAACTCTATCAAATGAAGTATCCAGTAATTCTGACAGCTATTCCACTGTGATATGCAGATGCAATTTAATATGCTTATAAGAATTAAATTATTCAGCAACTACAACAACTGCTAAAAGACAAAATTCATTACAAAGGCCAAAAAAAAAAAAAAGACTCCAGCAACCTACTGCTTGTTTGTGTTGTGAGCCCACATACACAAACATGCTGCTTGACTCGGCCATAACTTTTACCTAAAAGTTTGAGCACCTCAAATTTGACATGTGATCCACTTATTAAGTTCTAAATGATCAGCTTAAGATTATATGTAACACCCCAAGGGAAGCCCAAGCCACATCTTAGTCATTAACCAAAAGGACTTGTCAATGGTACAATTGGAGCCCACTAGAATCATTATAAAGAGCAAGAACCTTGTCCCTCCCAAGCAATGTCTCTCATTCAATACCTATACTCGTTCAATATTATCACATTATTGCTTCAGCTACCAACTACTAAGCTAATTTGGGCTCGTTTCCAGCCATATATTTACACAAAACACAAAGTAATAACAGTAATGACCTTTAGCGCGTATGGCTGAGATTTCTCCGACACTGGGCAAACAATAGCTTGACGTGGACTAAGCCAGAAGGGCCATTTTCCTTTGTAGTGCTCCAAGAGTATGGCAAACATACGCTCAACAGATCCTAGAACAGCTCTGTGTATCATAACAGGGGTCTCCCTCTTGGCTTCATCCTCTGCTGAGTAATACAATTCAAAACGAGCGGGAAGCTGGAAATCCAACTGCAACCACAGACATTGACCTATTAAGTGCTAATTCTGCACTATCAAAACGGAAAAACATAGTGAAAGACAAAATACAAATACAAATGCACACCATATACCTGTAATGTTGCACATTGAAATTTCCTATTCAATGCATCAGATACACTGATATCTATCTTTGGTCCATAAAATGCACCATCTCCTTCATTTATCTGTATAACACAAGCATTGAGAGAACAGGGATAATACATAGACTACTGCTAAAAACAAAGACTGATTGAACTATAAGCATTTAGTCCCTTTTCATCTAATCGGTTGGGTTCAAGCCATCTGGTTGATAGAGGACCCTCTGAAATCATTATATAATTATTAGAGTTCTGACGGTTGAGGTATCATATCATTGATTTCATTAAAATGCTGGTAGGAATGTTAAAAACATAAAATGGATCAGTATTTTTCAGCTACATTTTCTATTGCTTAGGCTGACTTCAGCATGATCAAAGTTTCAAATCCAGTTTGGGCCAAGCTCAAAGCCCAACAGGAGAAGAAGTTAATGCCTGGCTCAAGCTTAGGTGCAGTTGAAGTGTAAGAGGGACAATGTTACCTGCCAGGGCTTTCCAGACTCATCCAATGCTTCTGCAAGTGCAGCCTCTGCTCTCTCCCATGTAGCCAAGTCTCCTAAGTACTTCTCAGGCCTCTACGATATTGGTACCAACAGAGATATTGAGTCACATGTTATAAAAATTCATTCCACTATATACTCCCATGCACATTGAGAGGAAAAGGGTGTGTTTTGGGAGAGAGTGTATATTCAACTGAAACAAATGACACCTAAAAGACATGGCATCATAAAAAAAAAAAACTAGAAATAAAGAAAAGCTATATGAACTGTGCATATGCAACTTTGAGATCAAGGTCTTGAAATGACCAACTAAAACAAAAGTGGGAAATTGCAGGCATAGAAAAATTCAAAAGGACATACAGAGATGAGATATTCAACAAAAAAGTTCAATAGTAACGGTTCTGCTCCACAGAAATGCAAGGACCCTTCCTTGATACACAATTGACATCTAATTTCCCTGAGTTAATTCTTTTGGATAGGTAAACAGAAATTTTATTGAAGTTTCCCTGTAAATTCATCGCAAGTAAACAGTGTATCTCCTAAAGAAGCCATTGAATTTGTCCCCATAGGGGAGATGAAATTTGTGATTACACAAGAAGGAATACTCTGGCTTATGTTTGAAAGAATTTTTGTTGATTTACAAGTTCATAGAAGTAATCTCAATTATAAAAATCATTGTTTATGGTTTAAATCATTGTCTTTAACAAAAAAATTAATATTATTCAGCAAAATCAATAACAACATTGTACCCACCAGGGACATTGTTTTTGAGAAAAGACTCGTTAACAAGAAACTCCAACTGAGGCTTTGAAAGCCACAACAAAATTACTTAAAGTCTTGTAGCTTCAAATAAAAAGTACTACTGTGTTTCAAACTGAATTAATAAGACACGAAGCCTAATCAAGAAGGAAAATCAACAGCAGCATGTTAAACTCAAGTTAGAAACATTGTCAATCAATAGGAACAAAATTTTAGTGCAAATAGCATACCGTGGATAGCTTCAAGTCAAAAGTGAACCCAAAAACATCATAGACATGTTTGATGAAGTCTAAGACACCCCGTACTTCTTCTTTTATCTGTCAAATGAAGCACATTAAAACAACAGGCATAGGAAGCAAAAAGAGATTAACAGTTCTATCATGAGTCAATTATTCAACTCACCTGGGACTCCCGGCAGAAGATATGAGCATCATCCTGTACAAAGATTTGAACTAATTTAGTCAAAGTTAACTTTTCCCAGTCACCTCAGAAACGATTAAAAATATAAAAATGTCCACCTGAATGATTGACTGTGTTGGACCAAGGCACTTCGAGCCCATAGTAAAATATGTGTGTGTTTGTGTGTGTGTGTGTGTTTGAGAGAGAGAGAGAGAGAGAGAGAGAGAGAGAGAGAGTGAGTGAGTGAGTTCTATGATTAGTGTGGGAACCTAATTAACAAAAATAGAACAAGAAAGGTAAAAAATCCAACCAGCCAGATGCATTTAATCACAAAAAAATAAAAAACAAAAACAGTTCATTAACAACCACAGCTAAAATGGTACCTGCTGAAATCTCCGGACACGAGTTAATCCAGTGAGTGCGCCACTGGCCTCATTGCGGTGCAAAACCCCAAAATCGGCCAGTCGAAGTGGAAGTTCTGTAAAACAAATCATAAACAATCAGGACAGTGAAGGTGCAAATAAGTGACATAAAGGTAACTGACTAATAATGGGGTTAGGAATAGAAGAAAATAGGATGATATGTTCATCAAATCATACATAAGGTTTTTGGTTGAAAGCGTTTTTTTATTAGTACCTCACTCAACTTCATAAAAGAAAAAGTGCAAAGCGTGCTGCCCAAGTACATTGGGAGTATGCATAGGAGAACACCTAGTTGAGGGGAAAGGGAACAAGAATTTAGAAAATCTACAAATGAAGAAAAGCCAGTTTCATTGTGGATGCTTAAACATTTATACAGAGAGTTGAGATAGAGGTTTCTAGCTCATGTAGCATTCGCCTGCAGTGTTTGAAATTGCAGGTGTAGAATTGATTACATACACACTAGAGCCATCCTCCATATGTCCATATTCACAAGGCTCTAGCCACCTCACAATGAAGCAACAAATGGACAATAGTGTCACCACACCAATTCATCCCCATAAAACGTCTTCTCCTTATATTGTCCATAGAATCTTTCCTTGGGCACCTTATGCTGATGGACTGGTGTAGAATGTGCAAGAAGAGTGGCAAACTTATCAACCATTTGTTGCTTCATTGTGTTGACTAGGGCCTTGTGACCGTCTATTTTTGCGCCAACAGGTGTAGTTGTATATCAGAAAAATAGTAATACAACATTAGTCCTCTCGATCATATAACTTCTGCCTCGTATGGCGGACCCTTAAAGCTACAAGTCATATGTAATATGCACTTCAACAAATTAAAAAGAACAGAAGGGGCACAGATTGAGGGGGAAGAAAGGGCCAGCTGGAACACAATAAGCATGAACCAGAATTAAAATCATCTTTATTGAGGGCACGTTCATGATTTGGTAGTCTTTTTAAAAATTAATTTCACAATTCAGTAGTTATGGTACAGAAATCTTGTTAGCAACAAAACTTTATACTTCTATACCATATGCAAGCAACTTCAAGTCTACACCAAAACAAAATGATCATAGATTCATAGTTTTAGTAGCTTCAATTTAAGGCAACCTGTGCCTAAAATGAGTCCTCCATAACAAAATCATGCATTCAAAACAATACATCATATAACTAATTATGTGTCATTTATAGAGCAATCAGTGATATTCAATTAGTGATGTAGTCATACTTGATCATTCTACAACTCAGAAATAACACCTTGTCCCTTGTGGTATGACATGAGTTATTTAGAAAGAGAATCCTAAATTCATTTTTCATCCACTAACATTAATAGAAAATAAATAACAACTTCACAGATAACCATGTGTCGTCTTTAATTTTTTTTTTTTTTTAAATAATATATCTTTTGAAATTTAAGTAGTTCATAATCTAAAAAACAGATTTTAAATTTTTTTTAAAAATATTAAAAACAAATGGACAGACAGCCCGTGGTATTGTTTCTTATATTTTTAAATTTAAATCTTTTTTAAAATTTATTTGACTTTTTATTGTTAAAAATATAATTTTTTTTTTTTTTTAAAATATAAAGATGACAACTAAAGATGACATGTTTTTTCTGTTGAGGTTGATGGACAGAAAAATTAACAAGAGATTTTCTTTTAAGTAACTCATACCGCAAGAAATATTTCTTTAAAAAACCGTACAGGGTCATGAACCTAAGTACCCCATCACACAGGAGGCGTTTGAACAAAATTTACAACAAAATATGTGCTGTATACTAGAGAAAATGAACTTACCTCTATATGAGCGAACTCTATGTTGAAACATTAAACAGTGCCCAGGGCAATTCATTGGTTTCAGTCCAAACTCTTGTTTTTCTACCTGTGAGAGTAAAGGATATCAAATTACCAAAAAAATGTGGATATTATAATATCTTTCATCTACCAAGCAACATGTGAGCATTTGCTACACATTAAAAAAATAAATAAATTGTGAACGTACTTCATGTGACTCACAAAACACAGCTCCAACAAAAACATAGCTTTATATTTTCATTATCACTTTGTGAACAAGTCAGTTTCTTCCAATACCATCACATACAACTACATTCCAAAATAACACTTCTCAACAAGAATATATCGATATACTATAGCAAATATTGCAAAAAAATGCCTGGTTAGTACAACCCCAGATGGCAGACATACATGTTTTTAACCAGAATTGCTACTTACCAATCCCCCCTTGAAAAAAGGCCCCACACACAAGAATGAATATATTACAGAAGCCTTTAATAATCAAAATTTTATTTTTTTGCCCATTATTTTTTGCTCCCCTATTCTTGGTGTTCCAAGTTTTCTCTATAATGAGCAGAGATATGAAGGGTTTTTTACAATAAAAATTCATAGCCGTACAGCATATACAAATCACACCTCAAATACAAACATATTCTCCTTGTAATTTGCAGCATGACCAGATGTTTCCCAAAGTTGCATATTGTACATATTTGGTGACAGAACCTGCCAAAGTCAAGTGAGTTAGGGCTACATTTACAGTTCTTAAATATCATGACAACACAACACCTTAATCATTGACTATCAACCTCTTGGTATCCTCTCTCCCTATATTGACTGCGAATAAAATCCATTAATTTGTTGTATATCCGAGCCCCATGAGGAAGGAAGAACCAACTTCCCGGGCTGACATTTACAAAAAATTGTCATGAGAGGTCATGATCATAAAAAGCAAAATAAAGCATATTAATCCAAACCCTACCTGAGTGGATGACAAAAGAAAAGCTCTTGTTTTGTACCCACTAGTCTATGGTCATATTTCTTTGCTTCTTCCAGCTGTTTGATATATTCCTGCAAAAAAGATTAACGTTGAGAAGACAGACTTGCATCATTGAGAACAATAACCATATCCATATCGCACCAATGCCACTTCTCCCAACAAGATACAGTGACTTGTCCTCCATATATTAATTCCCTGACTAAGGCTTTTGGGATTATTCTCCATGATCCCACAGAAACATATAATGATTTAATGCATCACAGCTCCTTTACAGAATGCCACAACAAGCAAGGTGTATTGCCCGATGCCCGATGTTGGTTAAAGTGCTTGACGCATTTAAGTGCAAGAAAAAAGCTACACAACCTCCACATACCACACTTTTTTTAATTTTTATTATTTTTTCTTTTATCAAATAGTTAATATATGAATAATGAATAGAAGAATTCACTTAGTTTAAGAAGAATAAACTCAAAAATAAAAAATAAAAAATATTAAAAAAGTTAAAAATTTAAAAAAAATGTGGTGTATGGAGGTTTGAGAGGTTGAGTAGCATTACTCAGATAGTAAGTAAATGCTACACATCACACCCTCATCCCACCATATAAAATGTGGCACTTTTATCATCCTTGGATCATTTTTTATTTTTTTAAAAGAAAAATTCAAAGGTGGATAATGTCTACTCATCATGATGAGAGATGTGAGATACGAGTGTGGTATGTAGAATTTTCCTAACTCAACATATTAGAGTTTTATGCAAAATGAAACTCAATAATCAACTAATTATATGAAATCAAGCAATCAACTAATTATATAAAATTTAAACATAGCATTTTATATAATTTTATTGTGCTTTACTAAATATATAGAACCCCAAGAAGTTAGCCCAAGTGGTGAAGGCCCTCTTGGGGTACCACTACCTTCAAGGTTCAAGGTTCAACACCTCATGGGTGCAAACAATCCTTTGGGGCCACACCCCTTGGTAAAAAACCAGCAATTTAACCAATTCGGTATAGGAAAACTTTCGAGGGGGTGGTGCATTGGACCAGGGTTTAGTTTGCAGGAGTGGTTCCGAAGGGCCTTGCCTTGGAGAGGTTCCCCAACATAAAAAATAAAAAATAAAAAAATTTATATATATACACATCTATACCAAACAGGCCATGACTAAAACAGCTCAAGAATTGTAGGTGCTAACTTCTATGCTAAAATAAGCAATCAAATATCAATTCATCTAGAAAGCCAACTAGTGCTAGTGAAAGCGCTATGTGTGTGGATTTCTGAATAGTTGTATAATAACAAAAAAATCCATAAAATACAATCAAGAAAAGTTTAAAAAAGCAAGATGGTAGTATATTGAGCCTAATCACATGAATTTTTTTTTTTATAGTAACTCTCTTGTACTTAACAAAATATACACATCTATAATATTCGAGAGCAAAATCAAATTAAAGTAGAAAAAGGTCATGAAAAAATAAATAAACTCAAGAATCGTAGGCATTCAAGCATACATGTATGTGATATCCCATATGATAAGGATAAGGGTGGGGGTGGTATATGGGATCCCACATTACTTGGGAAAGAGAAGTTATTGCTCTTTATAAGGTTCCAATGAAACTCCAATCATATTATTGACTAGTCCTTTTGGAGTATAGACCATGTGGTTTGGGCCTTCCATTTGAGCGTTACAAATGGTATCAAAGCCAGGTTCTAACCAGAAATGTATGACTTGAGCCGTGTCAGCTATGACAGATTGGCCCAATGAGGATATCGGGAATTTAAGGGGGATAGATTGTGATACCCCATGTGATAAGGATAAGAGTAAGTGGTGTATAGGATCTCACATTGCTTAAGCATGAAAAGTTCTTACTCTTTATAAAGTTCCAAGAGGGCTCAAATTATATCATTGACTAGTCATTTTGGAGTATAGGCCAGGTGGTTTGGGCCTTCTATTGGAGCATTACAATGCACACACGTCACCATGATACATAAATCCTTCAATATCTACTAAATACCTACGAATATTTATTTACATCATTATCAGGGTCATGAATGAATTTTTATAATTTTTTTTCAAATTACATAAGCGAGTTTTTCTAAGCTTGAAGCTCACACATAAAGAGTCAAAAGCACACTTTGGTAAATGCGCTTCGCTTTTGGTAAGAAAAGAGATTCAGCCTTCAGGCTTTGCACTTTCTACTTCTTGCTTTTTGCCAATACTGAAGTCAATGTGGCCTATTTTTTTTTTTTTGGATAGGTAATAAGAAATTTTATTCCGAGTAAATAAGCATAGCCCAAGTAGATAAGAAGTTTAGAAGAGAACACACCTAAATACAAACTAAAGCAAAACAAAATTAAAGAACAGCATTACAAATATTCATATCCCTCACTAGATTGTTCACCCAAAAATTTAAAGTGCTAAAGAAAAAATCCCTAAATTCCCCCATAGTTCACAATCTTGGTAGCACCTCCCGTTACTCTCAAGCTATAAACACCAAAACAAACACGAAGGAAGCATCCTCCACTCAGCTTTATTGCCTCCACAATCTGCAGCACCTTCCCAACTAGCCAAGAAATCCACCACATGAAAAGGCATCACCCAAGCAATGCCTACCCTTGAGAATAACTCATTCCACAAAACAGTCACCATTTTGCAATGAAGAAACAGGTGGTTAACAGATTTACCATCTTTTTTACACATGGAGCACCAATCCATCACATATAAACCCCTTTTCCTCAAATTATCAGTAGTTAAAACTTTCTCCAGCAACACCAACCAGCAGAAAAATGCAACTTTACTGGGCACTTTAGCTTTCCAAATGCATTTCCAGGGGTATGTTTTATTACCATGACTATTTAAAACCTTATAATAGGAATTCCCAGAGAATCTGGACTTATTATCATTAACCCACAGCATCCTATCCTCCCTGATCAGATCAATCTTCGAATTATTATTAACCCACAGAGAAGTCAATGTGGCCTATTACATCAGGTTCAAAGCATATGCATCATATTTGACATCATATGGTACCATGTTACATAAATGATTTTCAATATCAACTAAATAATTTTTTTTTTGATAAGTAAAAGATTTTATTGATCCACGTAAAAAGGCAAAACCCGAGTACACAGGGGGTATACAAAAGAGAGCCTAGTTACAAACTAAGTGCTACGAATAGTAGCATAAAAGTCATGAAGACTTGTTCCGTTCAATACAATAGAGGAAGCCCAAAGTAATAGGGTATGAAAGAAGAAAGCCCTGAGACCGTCGAGGGAGCGTTCCTTGTTCTCAAAACAACGTCTATTCCTTTCGATCCATGTGCACCACATTAAGCATAAAGGTACCATCTTCCAGACAGCAGCTATCTGACGATTGCCCCTCATCCCTTGCCAACAAGATAATAAATCAATCATCCTCCTAGGCATAGCCCATGCAATACCAAGCCTTGATAGGATTTCATCCCACAAGATCTTAACTACTTCGCAGTGAAGAAGGAGGTGGTCCACAGATTCACTGTCATGTTTGCACATGAAGCACCAATCCAATAAGTAGAGTCCACATTTTCTTAACTTGTCTATAGTCAAAATTTTACCATGAGAAGCCACCCATCTGAAGAAAGCTACCTTAAGGGGAACATTGCACCTCCAGATGTTCTTCCACGGGAAGACATTGCAGGGGTGATTTGTCAAGACCTTGTAATAAGAACGGACTGAGAATTTCTTATTTCCTGTGCATATCCAAAGTAAGCAGTCCTCCCCTCCAGCCCTTAGCTTCATTTCATATAATGCGCTGTAGAAATCAGTGATGACTCCCACCTCCCAATCCTGGGCAGCTCTAGAGAATCTCACAGACCACTGGGTAGAGTCAACAGCACTACACATATTATCGGCCACCGAGGAACCCTGATCAAAAGCGATCCTGAAAAGAGAGGGGAAAGCATTTTTCAGGGCAACATCCCCACACCAAATGTCATGCCAAAAGCGGATGCGCGTGCCTCTTCCCACCACAAATTTGCAGTTACCGAGAAAGTTATTCCATCCATTCCGAATAAATTTCCAGACTCCCACGCCGTATGTCCCTCTTGCTTCTTTAGTGCACCATCCTCCCCAAATGCTCCCATATTTGGCATCTAAGGTATGCCTCCAAAGAGCATCTCCCTCAAGATGATACCGCCATAACCATTTCCCCAGGAGTGCCTTGTTGAAGGTTCGCAAATTTCTTAGGCCCAAACCACCACAAGACAACGGAGTGCATACTTTATCCCATTTGATCAAGTGACATTTCTTTTCATCCTCTAACCCACCCCATAAAAAATTGCGGAAAATCTTCTCTAATCTGGTCGCCACCCCCGTAGGCACAGGGAATAATGAGAGGAAATATGTTGGGAGGTTAGAGAGCGTGCTCTTAATAAGCGTGATTCTTACCCCCTTGGACAAGTAAATTCTCTTCCACCCTGCTAGTTTGCTTTCAATTTTCTCAATCATCCATTCCCATATTGCTTTGGATTTATGAGGGGCTCCCAAGGGAAGTCCAAGGTATTTCATAGGCAAGGAAGAGACCTTGTAGCCCAAGATGGCAGCCACTTCACTTAAGTTGATAACCGAGCCAACAGGAACTACCTCCGATTTTGCTAAGTTCACTTTGAGGCCAGAAACAGCTTCAAAGCAAAGAAGAAGAGCACGTAGGGATCTAAGTTGGGCTAGATCCGAGTGGCAGAAAATCAAGGTGTCATCAGCGAAGAGGAGGTGGGAGATTGTCAAGCTTCCATGAGGAGAACCACCTACCGAGAAGCCCGAGACCAAGCCGCTTTCCACTGCCTCTTCCAGCATTCTGCTCAAGACATCCATTACAAGAATAAAAAGAAGTGGGGAGAGAAGATCCCCTTGTCGCAAACCTCGAGAGTTGTTGAAGAAGCCTTCCGGAGTGCCATTGACCAAGACCGAGAATCTGACTGTTGAGATACAATGCTTTATCCACTGGCACCATCTTTGCCCAAAATCATACCTACCAAGGATATACAATAAGAAGTCCCAATTCACATGATCAAAAGCCTTTGCCATATCCAATTTTCACAAGATACCTGGAGTGCCGGATCTGATTTTGCTTTCCAAACATTCATTGGCGATGAAAACCGAGTTTAGAATTTGCCTTCCTTTCACAAAAGCATTTTGGGACTTCGAGATGATTTTCCCCATGACACCACTCAGCCGCTTCGCCAAAACTTTGGAGATGATCTTATAAACCCCACTGATCAAGCTTATGGGGCGGAAATCGTTCACTTCCACCAATCTTGCCCTTTTGGGAATAATGAAAGAGACATTTAGGCTCTTCTCAAATTTCATATAGGAGTGAAATTCGATAAAGACCTTCATGAGATCCTCCCTAATGATATCCCAGCAAGCTTGGAAGAAAGCCATGGGAAAGCCATCTGGACCTGGGGCTTTGTCTTTGTTCATACCTTTTAGCACATCAAGCACTTCATCTTTGTCAAAAGGCCTCTCCAACCAAGCCACACTTGTGTGATCAATGGAATCAAGAGCTAGACCGTCTACCTTGGGTCTCCAAAAATATTGTTCTGTCAAAAGCTTATCATAAAAGTGAACAATATGGTCCTTTATCACCTCTCTACCTGTTATGACCCTGCCCTCCTCGTGGAGGACCTCTATGGCATTGTTCCTACGGTGAGAGTTGGCAACTCTGTGGAAGAACTTTGTGCTTCTATCCCCTTCCTTCAACCAAAGTGCCCGTGACTTTTGCCTCCACGAAATCTCTTCCATAAGGGTAAGTTTCTCCAGCTCCACAACAACAGTTAATCTTCTTACCCCATCATCGACCAACAAAGTCCATGTCGCTTGTTTTGCATCAAGCTGCTGCAACTCTAGGAATAGGTTGTTGCGCTGGTCATTAATGTTTCCGAAGACTTCGAAGTTCCATTTCCTTAGATCCTGCTTCAAAGCTTTTAGTTTCCCTACGAGAACAAAACTAGGAGTACCCGTGAGTTGATAAGATGACCACCACGCTCTAACTTTCTCAAGAAACCCATCAACTTTCAACCACATGTTTTCGAACTTAAAATACCTCTTTCCCTCATGGAGACCCCCCACAATCTAACATGATGGGAAAGTGATCTGAGCAAAGCCGGGAAAGTCGCTTTTGACATAGAGTGGGAAAGTGAGCCTCCCAAGAAGAGGAGACGATGAACCTGTCCAACCTCGACCAGGCCCTTCCGTTTGACCAGGTAAAATCTACCCCTGCCAAAGGGAGGTCCACCAAGTCTAGGTCAAAAAGGAGTGAGGAGAAATCAATCATGGCTGAGCCTGTGTTAGAAACCCCGGACCACTCACTCGGAAACCGCGTGATGTTAAAATCGCCCCCAATACACCACAGGATGTCCCACCAACTGCATAGGCCAGCCAACTCATCCCAGAGAAGTTTTCTACTACTGTCATCATTTGGCCCGTAAACACCTGCAAAGCCCCAACAAAAACCATCGTCCACATTGGAGAAGGAACAAGCGACAGAAAAATCACCGATGCAATCCTCAATACAATTAACCATTCTCTTATCCCACATTACCAAAATACCCCCTGAGGCGCCCTTAGAAGCGAGGGTGGTCCATCCTGCATAAGGACAATTCCACAAACTTCTAATGATACGCCTATCAATAAGCTGTAGTTTCGTTTCCTGAAAAAAAATGACATCAGCCTTCCATTCCCGTAAAAGATTCTTGATGGAGAGACGTTTGTTCCGGTCATTCAAGCCACGAACATTCCATGCTAGAATTTTGGGCTTCATGGATCACCAAGGTTCACCCTATCCTTGTGTCGCCCTCTACCCACGCTGCCCTCCCGAGCGTCATAGTTTATCGAACAGGTCAATCTCTTGAGTTCCCTGTCTTTCTTGCCTTCAGATCTAGCAAGAGAAGGCTGGCCAGCTTGGATTGCTAAGAGGAGAGCTTGCATCTGGTCATCGAAGCCTTCACAGGACATGCCCAAGCAATGCCGCATATCATTGACCTTCTGAAGAACCCACTCCGGGTGTAAATCAGTCCATGTATCAGCTGGTGGCAGTGAACAAAGAGGGCTTAGGTCCTCGGGTTCACTTGGATAAGCTGACAAATTCTCAGTCCCTAATTCCTTGCAAAAAAGCTGTAAATCTGACCCATAAATTGACCCTTCCTCCGAGGACCCTCCTTCCACAGAAGAGGCATCAACCTCTCCCATCTCTGTGCATAAAACCTTGGATAAAGTTTCAGAAAGACCTAAGGAAAGGATCAGATCTTCAGAGACTACCCCCACAGTTGGACCGAGTGTACACGGTACCCCCGATCCCTTAGAACTACAGTCAGTGGGTGTCTTTGTCTTCAAAAAGCATTCCCCAGGTTCGTCGGAGTCGATCGGCCTGTTCTATGTCGACGGCGAGACACCGGTGGCCTGGGATGCTCTGGGTTGATCCATCACAGCCAAGGAGGGTTTCTCGGCTCGTAAAAAGGCCTTCGAGTGCTCCAGCACTCTTGTGGGTGGCTCGCCGGCGACCGGCGTGATGTTCTATGTCGTCGGAAGGGGGGCCCTGTTTATCGCCGGCGGGGAGGACAGGTGCTCGCCGGAGGCCGAAGGCTCAATAGCCTGTTCAGAGAGGCCTAGCACACTGTCTGAAGGGCTTGGGGCCCATGGCCAGTGAGTGGGCCTGTGACCCGTGAGTGGGGCCTTGGGGCCTGTAACTGAGGGACTTGAATTCCTGGTTGTGCAAGATGGTTGGGCCTAGGCTCTGTCATATTCTTCCCCACTACCCGATCTTGCAAGGGCCTAGAGGATGTGTTTAAAGCAGGGCCCAGCCCATTAAACCCATTAGTCCCATTTACCCTCCCTTCCTCTCCCCTACCGTAGGCTGTTCAGCAACCAGGGAAAAAGCAGAAACCGTAGACTGTTTCCTCCCACCACCTACGTTGTCCAGTCCCATCACCATGTTCAGACCCAAATCAACCCTTTTCATCAAAGAGGAAACTTCTTGCAGTACTCCAGTAAGCTGAGCTCTGACAGCCCAAAGGACACCCTTGACATCCCCCATATTTTTACAGCCATCAGAAGATACTCCTAATACTACTAGGCAAGAATCAGGTATGATGGGACCACTGGGTAAAAGGTGTTCTGGCAAAGAACCAGCCAAAGCAGCTGCGTATGAGGTTGTTCCTGCCTCCACGACAGTTCCATCTCGTTTCACAATCTCCGAGTGAGGCACCACTTGCTCAGCCACCTTCCTAAGGTGATAAGAGAACCCCTTCTCCTACCATTAATGAATTCCTCCAAAAGGAGGTAACGTCCCCTAGAATTTCTAAGTAGTTGCAAAGTGAACAGCCCATTTCCCATTCTTAGTTTCTTAAAAAAACCTTCATGCAGAGGAGCATCAATGGCTTCCATGACCATTCTCACAACCCAAGAGGCTGTAGCACCATTAATGAGTATGAATAAAACCATACGTCTGTTCTTCTCAGTAATACGAAAACTGTTAGCTCCTACCTTCGAGAAAAAGAAAGATTTTGACTCCACCATAAAACGCCTAACTTCATCCATCCGAACAAGAGAACTCATGACTGCTTGCCATGAATTTTCTTACAAAACGAGAGAACTGCTAAAAAAATAAGCTGTAGAAAGCCCAACCAAGCATCATCCTTTCAACTAAATAATTAAGAATACTTGTTTATAACAAAATACAAACTACACTTTGAAAATTTGCTTTTCTTTTAGTAAGCGAAGTGCATCAACATTGGCGTTTTGCACTAAAGTACACTTTTACAAACACAGCCAATGCAATTGAATTTTTTTTTGGTTTCTTCAGGTCTCAGTCCATAGAGATCAATAAATTTTTTTGATAGATAGTCCATAGAGATCAATAATGCATCCCATGAACTACTAACAACCAAGCTAACCACTCATTTCATTTGAATTTTCTAGAGATAACCATTGCTCTGGCTTTAAAAAAATGCATTTTTTTTTCTTTTAATGAAATTGATTACTTTTTTCTGGGGAGGGGGAAGTTATTAGGAGAGAACATTTTCGTTGGAGATTTTTTTTTTTTTTTTTAAAGTAACATTTTCACTTGAAATATTTTGAGCCACTAAAATCAGTATTGGAGAAAAAATGGAAAAGTAATTAGGTTTAGCACAAAAGATTCAGTATTTCAGCTCAAAGGAGTTCTTTCAGTGGATCAAAATCCTTGTTGGATTCAACAATGAAGCCGTACCTAATCATATTAATTGATTAAATAAAGTTTCAAACATGTGTCCAATGCGAATGATTTAATTAGCTAACAAAGTGGCGTCCATAAGGTACTTTCAATCCACTAGTGGATGTACTAGTACATATACTTATCTGAATACAATACGGGGGCCACAAATTTTGAAGGCAATATCATTACACATAATCCTATCTCGTAAGGTAAGTGGGCCTATGTTTATCATCAACCATCCCCATGAATAGAAACATTCACATTAGATTGACTATATGGATATATACAAAATGTTAGACAACAAAACTACGAATATCATTTATAATAATAACTTCAAGTTGATAACAGGAATGTCTTAAATTTTTCCACTAATCAAACATCATAAAATTCCCAATTGAACAAAAGGAAAAGATAAAACATACTCAGCAGTCAAGCCAAAGCATATACATGAGTTGCAGGCAAATGGGAGAAAAGCAGAGAGCATTTAAAGGGGCTGAAAATATAGATGCACCTGAAGCCGTTTTTTATCAGGGTAAGAAATTCCATAAACTCTTTGTAAACTCTCACGATCTTTATTCCCCCTCCAGTAAGCTGATGAAGCCTGGAATTAAAAAATATATGTTAAGTACATCTGAAAAATAATGCAAGCATGTATCACTAAGCAAAACGCTAACAAATTATTCTCTTAGTTTGATAAGTGCAAAACACTAACAAATCATGAAACATGTCACCTTCAAGCAAGCAATTGCTTTGACAAAGGATGTGTTTGGTATATGCGGTCCACGACACAAATCAACCAGGGGGCCACATCTGTACACTGTGATTGTCTTGTCTGCAGGCAAATCATTTATGATTTCGATCTGATTACAATATTTGGAAAAACTATGTATGTCAGAAATGTAGAACTATGAAATGAAAATAGGAAATTATTGAAGAATTATACAATTTTTTGAGTCAAAATAAGAAAGATTTACATGCCTTGAAATGATTTTCAGAAAATATCTGAAGTGCCTCATCTTTTGATACTTCAATGCGCTCAAAAGGCTGTTTATCCTGAAAATTTTAAAAAGAAAAAAAAAATATGCTTTACTGACAACAATGAGCATCCCTCTTAATGGTGTGGGGATTCAGCTCTCAAGTACATCTATCCTAATTTATTTAGGATTGCTAGAGATAAAAGGGCTGCAGTGGCTGAGTCTTATAAGATTTCTAATAACATGCTTCAGTGGAATGTGGATTTCAACAGAAATGTGCAGGACTGGGAAGTGGGTGAGGTATCTGACTTTTTGGGAAGATTATATGATATGAAAATTGATCAGAATATAGAGTGGACAGCCTGTTGTGGTTGCATTCAAATAATTCGAGATTTACTGTAAAATCTTTTTAGAGGGCATTAATTTGTCAGGGAGTTAAAGACTATCCCTGGAAATGTATTTGGAGGGAAAAGGTGCCTAGCAAGGTTGCCTTTTTCTGTTGGCTGGTGTCTCTCAGGAAAATATTAACCACGGATAATTTCAGGAAGAGAGGTTTATTTGTGATTGATTGGTGTTTTATGTGTAAGAAGAATGGTGAATCTGTTAACCATCTTTTTCTTCACTGTGAGGTGGCGACAATTTTGTGGAATGAGATTTTAGTCAGGATAGACGTTGCTTGGGTGATGCCTATGCATGTGATGGATTTTTTGGCTAGCTGGCAAGGTTCAGCAGGATGTAGAGGCAGTACAGCAGTGTGGAGGAGGATTCCATTATGTTTGTTTTGGTGCTTATGGCTAGAAAGAAATGGGAGGTGTTTTGAAGATTGTGAACATTCTATGGAGTTTAGGGATTTTTTTTTTAGCACTTTAAGTTTTTGGGTGAAGAATCTTGTAAGGGGAGGAAACATCTGTAATGTTTTATTTTAGTTCTATTTTGCTATAGCATGTATTTAGATGCACTCACTTGTATACATCCTATGTACTTGGGCTATGCCTATTTACTTGAAATAAAATTTCTTATCATCTATCAAAACAAAAAAAAAAATGAACATCCCTCTTACTGAGAGAGAGAGAGAGAGAGAGAGAGAGAGAGAGGTCCCAGCCTTTTTTAAAAGGTCTACTACTCATCCAAGATGGAAAAGTATGACCAAGCCAAGAGGCAACCCACCAAAAGTGAAGTAAACAAAACATGGTCAGATTATAGTTTTAAAAGTTTTACAGCATTTCTAATGTAGTTTTTTTTTTTTTTTTTTTGTGATATATAATAAAACCTTTTTAAAAATCAATTAATGAACTCAGTATTTTTATCAGTAAACAAATTTTTATTGATCAAAAGAGTAGGCAAAAGCCCAAGTATACGGAAGATACACAAGAGCCACGCCTAGGCATGCTAATTTAGTTACACCACCAAACTAAATTAGATCAAGCTCTGTTACCAGTATAAATTACGTCAAACCCACCGAACTATGTTAAAAGTATGAAGTGCAAATGAACCCATATTAAGAACATCTCATCATTAGGACCAAACATCTCAGCTGCGCAAATGCAGCTGACCACACTTCATCTTCATCCCAACACTCAAAGTTGAAGGATTTATGGCTACCCAAAGACAATTCTTTGGCTTCTCTCCAGCATGTGATCATTTTATACCCTTTACCTTTACTGACTTTCTTCTTTTATACTGGTAATAGAATAAGCAAAAGTATTTTTGTCTAACAAGAGCAGGAACAACAGTTTCTGTTAAGCTTGACAACGGAACGAAAGAACAATAAACAACACATATTGTCAACAAGAGAGAGCTGGGGGAGAGAGGGAGAGAGAGCAATACCGCAACAGCCTTCATTGCCGCTGATTCAATTTGCTTGAAGTGATCATCATTCAAGCCCAAATCACCATAAAATGCATCATAATAGAAACCCTGTAATATCATTCACACCATTACATAAGGAAATAGAAATAATTTGCACTTCATACTTTTAACATACTTACACCACCGAACAATAAGGTCAAACCCATACAATCGTTTTCAATACTAGATGTTCGATATGGCAAAATAACAAAAACTATATGATAATACAACCAAATTTGAGCAATAAACGAGCTTGTGGTATAATTATGTTAGCAGTTACCAACGACCAAATTGCCAAAGAAAACATGTTAATTTTACAACAGTATTGGCCCGTTACCTCTCCTCTTGTGGTACAGGGTCCAATGCACAGCTTGCAACCGTACTCCTGCTCGACCGACTGCACCACCATAACAAAAAGTTTAACGATCCATCGAGCCAAAGATTAGACCTTTTCTTTGTCTCCCCAAGAATCTAGAATTAGTTCAAATGCGCCAGAAAATATGGAAATGCCGGTACCTCGCCGAGAATGTGCGCGCTGGAATGCCAGAATGTGTCGCGGCCTTCGTCGCTATCGAAAGTGAACAACTTGAGCTCACAGTCGTCCTCCAAGGGCCTCGTCATGTCCCAGAGGACCCCATTCACCTGCGAAATCAACGCGTTCGCAGCCAGACTCTTTGAGATCTCTTTCGCCACATCCATCGGCGAAGTCACCCACTTCTTCCCCTCCTTCACAGTCCCATCCGGTAACGCAATCCTAAACGAAAAAGTAATTAAAAAAAGAAGAGGGAAAAAAATCAATGAATGCATATGTTAGTGGCGGAGAGGGCCGGGAATGTATTGTTTCCTACTTGATGGGATCGGCGGGGAGGGACTCGCGCTGAGCGAGTTGCCGGGATTGGATGGACTGGAAGAGCTGGATGCGTTTGGGGATGACCTTACGGAGGTACGCTTCGTCTTTGGGGTGATTGGATGCCATGGAGGCGATTGGTAGTGGCGTCGAAGAGAAATGGCGGGGGAGAGAGTGTATGTAAGGAAAAGGCGAAGGAGTGGAGGAGGAGGAGCGGCGGAATTGGATGGAGAGGGCAGCCCTGAGCCTAGTGCATAGCATACGGGAAGTGAGTTGGGTTTTTAACTCTCGTGCTATTGTTATAGAGAGGGTTTTAGGCGGCTAGAGATTCCTGTTGGAGGAGTGGTGGATCTGTGTGTTTGAATGGCGTTGGCACCAAGCAAAACGCTAATTGCCACTGGAGTTTGACCGGTTTTTATTTTCTTATTTGTCTCCCTTTGACTTTGGACCAAGGTCATTGGCAAATGATATTATTTCATCTTATAATTTATTTATATTCAAATACATCTTAATAATATTTATAAAATATTGAGTTGTTCTACCTACAATCCTTAAAACTAGCCCCGCGTACTCAATTGTTTGTCCTATTCTCCATGTTAGCCTAGGTCTAATGACCAAAAAGTCATGCTTCCAAATGGCCTAAATCCTTCTAGAAATCGTATGCGGACATGGAGATTTGATTTTGTTTTGCCGTTGCCCAGCTCGCGCAACATTTTTCTGTGCCGTTTGAAATCCGGCGTCATGCTCAGTTCCTCCACCACCAGCATTTTGTTAACAAGGACCTCCTTATTATACATTGGACAAGTAATCATTTCCCCCAACAAGTGACTTTCCGCAACCACATGTTACCAAGGATCACTCTGTCAACTGCATAAAGGAGCTACATTTCAGCAGCTTTTGAAATAGCACTTAAGGGTATTCTAGGATTACCCATCTCATGATTCTCATCCAGCACTTCTTGAACCTGTTAATATGTTTTATTTTTGTTAAGGTGAGATTTTACTTAGACAACATCAAGATACACAAGGAGTATACTTCAAATACCCCTATTAAGAGATGGAAAAGAGCTTGGGAAACTCCTGAATGCTAAAGTTAGGAATACAAAGGTGGCTGGCATCCAATGGAAGTATAGTAGAAGTGCAGCTGATTCATTGTTCAACACTTTTTTTTTTCTCTCTTTCCTTTTATATATTTATTCATTCAGATGTTTAGTTCCTCATGAGTAGGGGTGGGTCACTTCTGGAAAGCATGTCACAAGAATTCAAAACCTAAATACAAACTTGTATACAATACTGAATGATATTAAATTCTGTGAAGACTGCAAATACTCATGCCAGAAATTTCTTGAACCAAAGGAATAATAGAATTGGAGGGCCCAATAGTGCCCTAGTAGCCCAGTCATGGATTATGACGGTAGAAATGGCCCAAACTAGAGGTTAAGGACCCATGGAGACATGATAATCTGCCAGCTATTAGAACAGATAAGTACTAAGAAAAAATATAGTTGCAAGTACAATTGTGCACTAATCTGTGCACCAATGTAATGTGATTGGTCAAAAAGTAGATTTTATTGAAAACAGTGTTAATTTAAATTTTAAGTATGAATAAATCAATATTGGTACACAGATTAGTGCAGAACTATGCTTGTATATAGCAAAACTCAAGTACTAATATGGCGGGTAAATTACTCCTATTGTTTAGGAGTAGGATGAACAGATAATTATTGCATGGAAGCAATCCAGACGTAGTACTGATCTAATATTTCCCTACGGCTATATATATGGGTACCAGGTAACTTGCAAATATCTTTGATCCTATACTTAAATTACTATAAACTACTCTACTGACTTAAGCATTAGAATGGTTGTTGGCGTACAGTGCCATCACCCTTTGATATTTGCAAGTAAGCGATTATGTTCGGTGGTAGGACACATCCTTTATAGCTGTACCGTCTTTAGGATTCTATCTTCATTGACTTTAGTTTCTCATTGGACGTCCACGTGGTTCTCACATGCCGACCATAACTCGTTCTCTAGCAAATTGTGAACCAGAGACATTGCCTACTGCCATAGAAGCAAGACTAGCAGTGACAGAGAAAGAACTGAAGATGGCATTAGACGCCATGGAGACTCTAAAAAAGCAAAACGAAGATCTAAAGTTAAAGAACGTGGAGCTAAGTGACTTCGTCATGACCAGACACAATGAACAATGTGAGAGAGAAGCACATAGTAATGAGGGCCTGAACCAGAGGGATGAAGAGAAGAAGAAGATACATGATGAATTGCAGAGCCTGGCTAGGAAGTACAAAGAAATGGTGAAGAAGATCAGAGGATCTTCCTCAATAGAGTACTTGCTAAACTCGACTGACTTGCCATACAATGAGAAGATTATGGTCACGTCGCTTCCACCAAAATTCAAAATACCACAAATAGAGATGTAAAATGAATCCAAAGACCCAACGGATCACTTGGAGAATTTTAAGGCGTACATCACATTACACGTCTTTTCCAGAGAAATCGCTTGCTGGGCTTTTTCTCTAATCCTAAAAGGAATGGCGAAAGGATGGTTCGGAACACTTCAGCCAAGGATGAGAGACAATTTCGAAGAATTAGCCAAGCAGTTTTTAACTCAATTCATGCCTAGTAGATAGTGTTGGCGCCTAGCCGCTTACCTTTTGATAGTTAAACAAAGAGAAGATGAGAATTTGAAGACGTACCTCACCCGCTTCAACAAAGAAAAATTAACAACAAATTATCAAAACGAGAATATTACCCTTGTCGCCCTCTTGGATGGAATTTGGCAATGCAGCCCCCTTTCATGGCCGAATTTCCTAGGAAGACCTCTTCTACCTTGAGGGAATTTATGGATAAAGCAGACAATTTAGTCAATGGTGGATCCGAGGAAAGAGGAACATAGAACCAAGCAAAAAAACAACCATGGTGACAAAAAACCCACATTGAATCACTAAGACAGAAGATGAGAAAGGTGGCCAAAGCATCACAACAAATTGATACATAACAATCTGAATGTACAAGAAAATGAGGAGCCAAGCTAGAACAGGCTATCATTACTACAAGTATCACCAGGCAAGCTTATATTGGATGGAAGATTGCATGACCATAAAGAAAAGAGTTATAAACTGGCAGGCACAGGAGAGTTATAACAAATGGTCACAGAACATTCGAAGCCTAAGCAACATTATGAGCCGAGGCATAATTCCATAGGGAGTAGCAGTCCTGATAGGTGATGACAACATTGGGATAATACTCGTGGCAATGGTAGAGATAGGGTGCCTCGAAAAATGATAGATACAAGGCGCTCATAAGGAAAATTTGGACTATAGCGAGTGGATTTGGTAGAGGCGACGTCTCGTCATCTAGCAGAGAGGAGCACGCACGAAGAGCAAGGTATGAAGAAGTATATATGGTGGACAGGTCCCCCAAGTTTCAGAACCTTGACACTCAAACAACCATATCCTTCAAGGAAGAAGATCGAGGAGTGCTATACCCACATGACAATGTCTTAGTAGTCACTCTTCTAGTTGCCAACTACACAACTAGGCACACATTTATTGACACTGGCAATTTAGAAGACATATTGTTCTGGGAGGCCTTTGCCAAAATGGGTATAAGTGCAACTAAGTTAAGACTCTCCCCAACATCGCTGAAGGGCTTCTCCGGAGATACGATACAACCAATTGGCGCCATCACCCTATCGGTGATGGTTGGAACAGGATCACATTCAACCACCACCACGACTAACTTATTGGTCGTAAAGGCCCCATCTTCATACAACACCATATTAGGGTAGCCAGCGCTTAACAACCTTAGGGTAGTTACATCCACCTATCACTTCAAGATGAAGTTCCTAACCAATGGCGAGGTAGGCAAGGCATGAGGCAAGCAGGACCTGGCATAAGAGTGTTATATACAAAAGCTAAGAAATAATAAGAATGAAGTGTGCACTGTCACAAGCAGCGGCGAAAAGAATAGCCAAGGGTGCCACCAGGAGATCTTGCCACCACCCTTACACCAACCCTTGGCAATTCCCTTAGAAAAGATGGGGGAGGTTAGGGATGAACAAAACCTACAGTAAGCCAAATCCAATGAACCATTGGAGATAGTGACATTGTATCCTGACCACCCCAACGCCACCATACGCATTGAGACCCAAGCCCCTCCCGAGAATAGAGAAGCCTTAAAGCAATTGTTGGTTTAACATCGAAATGTGTTTTGCTTAGAGTCATGAAGAGATAAAGCATTATAGAGCACCACCTCTGTATTTGCTTACAGTTTAAATCTGCTGATGTATCTAATAAAACAATTGTTGTAAAAAAAAAAAAAAGTTCTTTGTTAATAGAGATAGTTATTTCAATATACCATTTTTGAAAATTTATTTTATTAAGAATATTAATTAAATTATTTGGTTCTTCTTTAATAACTATTGCTAAGCTTTCTCCTTGTTCTTTTTTAAGAGAATTATAATTATTATTTTCAATTTTTAGTAGAATGATTTTTTGTATCAGTTGTTCATTTGAAACTTCTAATTTATTATTAGAGGTTTTGAGATTTCTAATTTTTTTCTTTATTTCATTAATTTCTTGTTATTAATCTTTTAAAGTAATTTTTTGTGTTTTTGTTTTAAATTTATTTACTATTTCTGAGAAATTATATGATGAAGGTGTTGGGGTAGGTGCTAAAGTAGTTTGATTAGTAAAAGTATCTTTTAATTTTTCTAAATATTCTTTTCTTTCTTGTGGATTACTAATTTTATTTATTAGTTCTAATATAATATTTTCATGTGTTGACAATATATTAATGGTTTTACAAATACAATTATTTTTATCTAAATAATCACAAACATGTACCTTATCATCTTCTAATTCACTATCAAAAGATTGTTCTGAGAAGCTTGATTCTCTTAATTGATATATATATATATATATATATTTTCTTTTGAAGAGCTTTCCTCTTCTTCACTTCAATGTATTATAAAAATATTTAATAATTTTTCTTTTCCTATTTCAGGTAAATCTAATTCATTAATTTATTTTTTAACTTTACAATTTGATGAATAGTATCCAACTTTTCCTCATTTATATCAAACAATTTTTTTTTTCTTTTTATTAAACTTTTTTGTATTTTTTATAGGTTTATTATATATTTGTTTATTATGTATTTGTTTATCTTTTATCTTTTTATAAGGTCTTTTATATTTTCATTTTTTATTTGTGTAATCTTTACAATTTCTTTTCACCTTTTTCTGGTCATCTAGATGGGGCTAATAATGAAGTGTAACCAAACTGTTCACAAAAAGTACCCAACTCTTTTTTAGCAAATTTCTTTTCTTTATCCATTTGTTTTTTTAATCTTAGATCATTACACATAATTAGCCCAATTCTGTTAATAGTAGTTATTATATCACCATATGTAAGATTAATAAAATCAATAGTACCATCTGATTTTACTAATAATTCTCGTGCCTTTTGGATGAAGTAATATGGAAGTCCAGTTATAAACTTTTCATTCCAGTATGATTGTTGACCATCATTTCTGATCATAACTTTAATTAGAAATATATCTTTATACCATATAAAATCAAATAATTGATTTTAGATTAATAAATCACTAGTTCTTTCTTTAAATTGAATAGGATCACCAATACAGTGCTTGGTTAGTGTAAATATTAAAGTAAAGTATTAACAACATCTTCTCTATGTTGACCATCTTTTGTTTTAATTTCTTGTATATTTTCATCATGTTTATACTAGCTTAATATTCTTAAAGTGATCACCTCAAATTTTATTTAATTGTAAATCTTTAATTTGATTTTCAATATTACTAATTTTAAAATCAGATAAATCAGGTGAGCATATTTTATTTAATACATTAATATGAGATTGTCTGGAAGTTGATGCAGTATTAATACTTAATTTTTCTAATTTATTTGAGATCTTTTCTAATAATTCGTCTTTAGTTTTAAAAAAAATTAGATTTTAAATGAGAATGAACTTCATGGGAAATAAATAAATGAATTTATTTTGTTTCCTTGATGGGAATATTGATAGGAGATATTTGATTTTCAATTCTTTTTAATTGTTTACTCATGCTTTTTAGATATAAATTAGTATAATTATTTTGTTGGATTATATTATCAGTGTTTTTACTTTCTAATATAGAATTATATTTCTTTATTGGAGAGTCTAATATTTGAGTATTCTTTTGGTTGTATTTAATAGCTTCAAATGGAGGGTATTCTTAATAAATACTTTAATTATTATCTTTTTTAGTCCATTGATTAATAGTTCTATTTATGGTTGATAATTGATTTGATTTATATATTTCAAACCATGTAAAGAAAGGTATATTAATTTGTATACTTTATAAGTATTCATAATATTTTGTTTGGATATAATCTCTTTCTATTTATGTGAAAGTAAAGAAAAATGCTGATATTTTTTGTTTATTTTCTTCTTTCATATAATCTTGTTTTAAATAATCTTTATTAATTTTAAATTCTTTTTTTACTCAGGGTGAATATTTGAGCATCATCTCTAACTACTTGTGAATATATTAGAAAAGAAGGTTCTTTACTTTGTTGGAGATTTTGAGAGATGAATGTTGTACCAGGATGATTAACAGTATATATTGGTGTATCAATAATATTTCCAAAAATAATTCTCTGGATCTAGGTATCTAGATTTTGAGATCTGATGTCAAAATTTTGAGATCTATTTCTAGAAATTGAAGTAAGGACATATCTGAGTGTATGATAACTAGAAGATGCTGGTAAAGAATAATGTGATTGTGATAATGATCTCCTAAAAGGTTGAAATGTAATTTGTATTGTTCCGTTCGTTTTTTGATCTATATAATCTAAATCATTTTTAGAATTGTTTTCTATTTTGGATAATGAAATAATATTTTCTAACTACCATTTATTAGGGAGAGAAATTTGATCCCAATTTATTTGTTTAGGAATTTGTATACTAGAATTTGGTTTGCTAGATTATAATAATAATATGTAGCATTTTGGACTAGTAATAAGAGCTTGTGGCTCTAATATTGTTTTCATTAGTTTAAAATGAATTCTATATACTACAGTTAAAGGATGTGATGTTTTCATCATATGATAACCATTTGTTTTAATATTTAATGTTAAAGCATATAAAATATTCGTATCAAATAATGAAAGTGAATAATTAGAATAACAATTGAAATAAACTAGACCTCGAAAAAGGTTTGAATCTACCATTCCAAGTAATGAATCATGAAAATTATAATGTTTTCTGTCACTTAGATAGAGTAATACCAAGGCATTTAATCCACTTCTAGTGAATGGTTTTATAGCCACTTGCACTAATCCAATATGTATAAAAGAATATTTTTGTTCTTTATTGTATTTAATAGCTTCTTTTGTTAATAATTTTAATGATTCATAATCATTATTTAGACTAATAGTTTTTTTTACCGTTTTAATAGTATAATTAGTAAGAAATGATAATTTAAAAATGAAAGTAGACTGTTTGTATATTTGATTCTTAGGAACATTAGGAATAGTCCAGTCTTATAAATTTCTTTCTATAACTTTTTTTTTTTTAAGGAAAACATATTTCATTCATTGAGAATCTATACAGCACTTATCAAAAGAAATAATTGAAATAATATGTGGAGGACAATCCTCCATCCACACATGCTCAGAATCTAAGGATAGGGCCAACTTTGCAACGGCATGAGCAACTTTGTTACTAAGTCTGCTAAAATAAGAAAGAAACCAACAAGAATGTGCAGACATCCTTGACTTTATATCATCTGTGAGCTGTCCCAACCAAGAATGAGATGTTACTCTACCATTAACTGTATCAACAATAGTCTTCGCATCCCCCTCAAATTCAACCTTAGTCAGTCCCAACTCACCAGCTAAAACCACAGCCCTTAGCAAAGCATAGCCTTCAGCTGCTACTGCTGATAACACAAATTTTCTTGGTGCAGCAAGAGTAGCCACAAGATCCCCTCTGCCATCCCGTATAACAATTCCTATTCCCATTTGTGATTTATGTTTGTCAAAAGTAGCATCTACATTAACCTTGACATATTCATTTATAGGCTGCTTCCATCGTTGCAGTTGAGCTGTACTAGATGGTTTGGTGTCTGACTGATTTGCATCTTTGTTCCCATGTTGTAGTTGTTGAAATAATTCTACCTCAGTCACTGACCATTGCCACAGCATAGTAGGGTCTTTAAATTTGTTATGAAAAATAAACTCGTTTCGTCTTCTCCATAAACCATACATCACTGTTGCCACCTGATCCAATTGAGCATCCACCAATTCTGTCTGCAAAACTGTCCATAAAGAAAAGAAATCTGGAAAAGTAGAAGTCAATTTCTGAACAAAGCTATTCGAGACCCCCCACACATCACCTGCAGCTGGACATTCCCAAAGGGCATGTACTACAGTTTCCACCTCTTGCAGGCATATTGGACAGAGAGAGTTGTCTGTGACAATTCATTGGAATAGCTTATCTTTTGTTGGCAGAATATCAGTTAGTGCTTTCCAGATCAAATGTTTTACCTTCCCAGAAGTTTCCATTCCCCACACTTTCCTCCACATAGCATCATGCTGTCCATCTTGAGAAGATTGTCCCTTCAGAGCAATTTTATGCTTCAAATCAGTAAAGTAGGCACTTTCAACAGTAAATATGCCATTTTCAATAAAACCCCATATGACTGTATCATCAGCTCCACTGTAACTTATAGGGATATAGCAAATTTTAAGAGCTTTCTCCTGACTAAAAATAGCTTGAACCAAATCTGTTTTCCATGTCTTCATCTTAGAATCAATTAAAACATCTATAGTAGCATGAGGTTCCAAACGCTGGATGGGAGACTAAATTTGAAAAGTACTAGTAATAGGAACCCATTTATCCTCCCAAATATAAATACTCTTCTCATTCCCTACTCTCCAAAACATACCTGCCTTTACCAAATCCATCACTGATCTTAAACTTCTCCATATTTGAGAAGGACAGTAGCCAATCTTTGTCTCAACCATAGTGCCCGTATAGAATTATTTCTCTTTAAAAATCCTTGCAACCAGAGAGTTAGGGTCTTTAAGTAGCCTCCAACCTTGCTTAGCTATTAGTGCCCTGTTGAAACAATTAAGGTCTCAGAAGCCCAATCCTCCCATGTTCTTACAATAGCTAAGACTACTCCAAGCCTTCCAATGCATACCCTGTCCATCTCTGGTGTGAGACCACCATAAATTTGCAATAAGAGCCTCAATCTCATGAAGTAACTTCTTTGGCAACCTGAACACACTCATGGTATAAGTAGGTATTACCTGCAACACACTCTTTATTAATATCTATTTTCCTGCAAAAGACAATAGCTTTGTTTTCCAGCTTGAAATCCTTTTTCAAATCCTCTCCTTAAGGCCCCTGAAGGTATTGTATTTAGATTTTACCTACAACAATAGGTAATCCTAAATACCTATTCTAATTTCCGCATGTTACCCCTCTAGCCACTTGAGTGATATTATGCTTTGTTTTATCCTTTGTGTTGGAACTAAAAAGAATAGAGGATTTCTGACGGTTTAAAGTTTGACCTGATGCCTCTTCATACTGTTTGAGAATAGATAGAACAGTAAACCATTCCTCCAATTTTGATCTACAGGGAATCACACAATCATCAACAAATAGTAAGTGGTTGACCCGTGTACCACCTCTTGCAACTGACACTCCTTTAATAATTCCCCTCTGTTCAGCTTGATTCATTAGCATACTAAAACCTTCAGCACATATGAGAAAAAGGTAAGGGGACAAAGAATCCCCTTGCCTCAATCCTCGAGTAGGAACTATAACCTCACCAGGAGCCCCATTTAGTAGAACTGAATAGCTCACTGTTTTTACACAAGTCATAACCAGCTTTATCCAACCTCACTAAACCCCAATTTGTCAAGCATAGCTTCCAAAAAATCTCATTCAACACGATCATAAGCTTTGGACACATCTATTTTAATGGTCATACTTCCCTCCCTACCTTTGTGTCTTGATTGCATAGAGTGAAGAAGCTCATATGCAACCATGACGTTATCCGTGATTAATCTCCCAAGAATGAAGGCACTTTGGTTCCATGAAATGATTTTGGATAATACATGCTTTAATCTATTAGCCAAACCCTTTGAAATAAGCTTATACCATACATTACAGAGACTAATAGGTCTAAAATTATGCACAAATTTGGGAGAATCAAGCTTGGGAATAAGAGCAATAAGAGTATGATTCAAACCTGGAGGCATCTCCCCACTGCTTAGAAACTGGAGCACTACTTGAGTCACATCAGACCCTACAATCCCCCAATGATCTTGATAAAAACCTGCACTATATCCATCTACTCCTGGAGATTTGAAAGGAGACATGTGCTTTAAAGCAACTTCAACTTCCTCTCGTGTAAAAGCCTTGTCAAGTTGTACACACATATCCTCATAAACTTTATGTTGAAGTCCCATAATACATTGCTGAATTGCACAACATGAAGGCTGAGAGGACTTGAAAACCTGAGAACAATAGTCTCTGAAACCAGCTGCAATATCTTCAAAGGTATGCAAAACCTGTCCAGCTCCATCCATGATCTTAGTAATCAAGTTCTTTTTCCTTCGTTGTTTAACACATGCATGGTAGAACTTAGTATTTCTGTCTCCTTTTGCCAGCCAATGTTTTTTAGCTCTTTGTTTCCAAGTTTTATCCTCTTGTTCCAATAGAAAACCCAAATCACTTTGCAATCTCTTCAACTCCCCCATATTTGTAGCACATTCATTAGATTGAAGCTGTTTGACAATCTCTGTCTTCTCCCTAATAGCCTGCCTTCTTTATGAGAATAAATTCCTACTCTGCGATTGCAACCTTTTTTGACAACTTTCGAGTTTCCCTTGTAAACCCCTTTGTGCTGTTGAAACACCACCCTGTCTCGCCCATACTTCCTTTATAACATCACTGCAGCCTTCCTCCTTTGACCAATTTACTTCATATTTGAACTGGCACCCCCTCCATATTCTAGTACTACCTGCCTTCATGAAATCCAACAATATTGGCTTATGGTCAGAAACAATTGCAGACAAAATAATGACTTTGAAACTAGGAAAGTAGTCCATCCATTTACTATTTATCAATGCTCTATCTAATCTCTCATTAGTAAAAGTCTCACCCCCATGTAAATTTTGCACCCTGCCATCCCAGATCAAATAGATGGCCTTCATCTAATACACTACTAAAAAGAGCCATCTGAGAGTCAACTCTCACCCGACCCCCAAACTTCTCATCAAGGTAAAGAATTTCATTAAAGTCACCTATAACGCTCCATCCGATATGTTGGGGTCTAAAAGATTTAAGAAGGTTCCACACCTCCTTCCTCTTGTCTGTCTCTGGATGCTCATAGAAACAAGTAAGCATCCATTTGGTGTCATCATCCTCAGTTTTAATATGCATATTGATATGCCTATTGGAGTGGTTAACTAACTCCAAGAAGACTTCCTGTTTCCACATAACCAGCAAACCCCCACTCTTACTAGTAGCCACCACTTCCACATAATTCTCAAACTGAACCTTCCTAACTACCTTTGATGCCTGAAAACTTGTAAGCCTAGTTTCCATTAAAAAAACCACTTCGGGACCTTGTGCCTTTATAAGAGAGTAAAGGCTTTGAACTGTACGAGGGTTCCCAAGCCCCCGACAGCTCCAACTCAAGATTTTCATGGTGCCCAGTGGGGCTGGCAACCAGCCTCCGCTGATAAATTATCAAATGGTTGATCAATAGCTTCATCAATCAAACAAAGTTTCTTACCTCGTTTTTAAGCCTGTTGTACTTGCACCAATGTCCTATGTAGAGCCCTTCCGACATTTAGTTCCCACTCTAGAGTCAAATGGCACTGCTCTGCCACTAGATACTGTCGCACGTCTTTTCCATTTGTTGTCCCTGTTGCTAGTAATCTGTGGAGACACCTGCTCATGAACAACACCATGCTCTCCACGTAATTGTTACGAAGAAATGGGCTCAAGATAAGGCCCAGAACCCATAGCATTCGTGACAGGCTCATCCAATACTTTTGGCCCATTGTCCTGGAGATAGATTGCCCGCGAAACCACCTGGTTTTGAAATTTAAAGTCAGCCGGTAACCCATTCTTTGAAACTGTATCCTTCAGGTGCGGAACAGTTATGCCCAACTCCTTAACCCCTTCTTCCCCACTACACTGCTCCATCACACTCATTGGTGTAGCAGCACCGATTTTCACTCCCTCACTACCACGCCTATGATAACTGTCTTTACCCCTTGTATTCCCAACTTGCCCTTACCCTGAATCCCCGAGAGATCCTTTTGCCGCCGTACTGTCCACCGAACCAGGTGTCTCAAAGTGAGACGACCTTGTGGTAGCGTCCTTCAACGTAATTTCTCCCATACCACCAGACAAATCTTCTGTAGCCCATCCTGAATTGCGAAGTCAAAAAGTTTCCTCTGCACGAAGCCAGACACCAAATTGTGGACCCACATTCGGAGTTCATTTTCCCGCCAAACATCCTTGTTCGCCATGCAGAATCCAGCCACAGTCAAAGCAAATCTTTGGAAGCTTTTCATACTTAAAATGCACCCACTGTTTTTTCTCAATACCCATAATAATTCAACCACGTGCAATAGCCTGCTGTACTGGAAATTCAACCTTTACCCTAAGGAATTTTCCCCAACCAATTCCATCCTCCGCCACGTCAATCTCATGCACTATTCCAACCGATTATCCTATTTGTTGGCCCCATTCTTTCGTCATAAAACCAAGAGGAAGATTGTGGATTTGCATCCAAAACTGTGCAATCACGAACTGCATTTTGGCTGGTTGGGATGCTCCATTGTAGGGTTAAACTAGAAACAGAGAGTTATCAAAAAGCCATGGAGTGCCGTCCAAAATCTACAAATGGTCTGCATGGGTTGCAAAAGTGATAACGAAGACATTTCTATCAACCTCTTGAAATATAGCCTTCTTACTTATCCTCCATATCTTTCTCATCATTGCAGCTATGGTATCCTTACCAACCATACGATTGGAATAGACTTTACCAACAAGACTTCTCTCCCCCTTACGCCGAACGTCAATTTGATCACTAACTGGTGCTTGAATGATCACTTCCTCCTCCTCCGATAGCCTAAGATTGTTACAAAGGTCCTCAATTTCCTCCATGAGGAACCTCCACTAGACCCGAACACAAGACTAGCAACGAACCAAACTATACTTCTCCTCTAGCAGTCGCCTCCAGAGAGAAGACTATTCGAAATTTCTTGATATTTTCTTCCTATAACTATTATACTATAGTCTTCTTGGTTAATATTATCATGTTCAGATTCTATAGATATATTAGTAGTGGATTCTTCTAACTTAAATAAAGAATTCATTAAGACAGATTTTTAAAACAACGATTTCCTATATTCAAAGAGAAATAAGTAGATCGAGATCTTGAGAGAACACCACCGGACCACCCTTAAAGCTTTCTTGGCACAAATGAGCTGACCGGCGGATTTTCATGACTTACCAACACAAGATTCCCAATATACTCAATTTTCTTTTATATGGGTTATCATTGTTAAAAAATCCGTATCAGTGGATTTTTACCTTTTTTGTTATTATTGTTTTTTATATAAAACAAGAATACTTAGGTGATATCTTATACTTTTAATTTCTTTTCTTAAGAAGTCGCAATAATCTTCTAATATTTCTAAAACAATTTGTCTACTTTGATAAGTATGATATTTTTCCATTATTAAGCAATAATCTAATCTCATTAATGATTATTTTTCTTTGAGATGCTTAATTGTTTCTATTAAGTTACTCAATTCAAGTCTTAAATTATATTCTTCACATCTTAATTCATAAAAATTAGTAAAACCAACATTATGAGCATAATATTCCATTATGAAATTCAAATAAAAATTACCAATAAAGCAATAAGATTGCAAATAAAATAAAACAGAATATCAATATATAATAATCAATGGCTTTGATACCATATACGTATCACATGTAATATATAATAGCAATAATTAATTATTATAATAAGAGACGGTATAACCAGCCTAATAATATAAAGAAGATTGCAAATAAAATAAGACGTATTTTATTGCTATAATTATCTGATTTTAGATGGTATAAAATTATATAATATTAGTGTATCAATAATATCTGATTTTATACCATATAACAATTAATAACAGTAATTAAAGATGGTAATATATTGGTATGTCAATAATATTTCTAGGATTAATTTTTCGAATTTGGGTATCTAGATTTTGAGATCTGGTGTCAAAATTTTGAGATTTATTTCTAGAAACGGAAGTAAGGATAGATTTGAGTGTATGATAACTAGAAGGTGCCGGTGAATAATAATGTGATTATGATAATGATCTCGTAAAAGGTTGAAATGCACTTTGGACGGTTCCATACGCTTTTTTATCTATGTAATCTAAATCATTTTTAGAATTATTTTCTATTTTGGGTAATGAAATTATATTTTCTAACTGTTATTCATTAGGGAGAGTAATTTGATTCCAATTTATTTGTTTAGGAATTTTTATACTAGAATTTGGTGTGCTTGATTATAATAATAACATGTAGCCTTTTGGACTGATAATAAGAGCTTGTGACTCTAATATTGTTTTCATCAGTTTATAATGAATTCTATACACTACAGTTAAATGATATGATCACTTCATCATATGATAACCATTTGTTTTAATATTTAATATTAAAGCATGTAAAATATTAGTATCAAATAATGGAAGTGAATAATTAATATAACAATTGAAATAAATTGGACCTTGAAGAAGGCTTGACTCTACCATTCCAAGTAATGAATAATGAAAATTATAATGTCTTCCGTCTCTTAAACAGAGTAATACTGAGGCATTTAATCTGCTTCTAGTGAGTGATTTTATAGCCACTTGTACTAATCCAATATGTATAAAAGAATATTTTTGTTCTTTATTATGTTTAATAGCTTCTTTTGTTAATAATTGTAATGATTCATAATCATTATTTAGACTAATAATTTTTTCTACTGTTTTAATTGTATAATTAATAAGAAATGATAATTTAAAAGAGAAAGTAGACTGTTTATATATTTGATTCTTAGGAACATTAGGAATAGTCTAGGCTAGTAAATTTCTTTCTATGTCTATTATACTATAATCTTCTTGGTTAATATTATTAGGTTCAAATTCTATAGGTATGTTAGTAGTGGATTCTTTTGACTTAAATAAAGAATTCATTGAGACATATTTTTAAAACAAAGATTTCATATATTCAATGAGAAATAAGTAGATCAAGATCTTAAGGGAACACCACCGGGACCACTCTTAAAGTCTTATTGGCACGAATGAGCTAACTAATAGATTTTCATGACTTACCAACACAAGATTTCTAATATACTCCATTTTCTTTTATATGGGTTATTGTTGTTAAGAAAATCCGTATCAGTGAATTTTTACCTTTTCTTTTTTGTTATTATTATTATTTTTTTTATAAAGCAAGAATACTTAGGTGATATCTTATACTTTTAATTTCTTTTTTTAAGATGTCGCAGTAATCTTCTAATCTTTCTAAAGCAGCTTGTCTACTTTGATAAGTATAATATCTTTCCATTATTGAGAAATAACCTAATCTCATTAATGATTGTTTTTCTTTTAGATGCTCAATTCTTTCCATTAAGTTACTCAATTCAAGTCTTAAATTATATTCTTCACATCTTAATTAATAAAGATTAGTAAAACCAACATTATGAGCTTAATATTCCATTATGAAATTCAAATAAAAAATACCAATAAAGCAATAAGATTGGAAATAAAATAAAATAGAATATCGATTCCAAAAAATTATTATTACCTCAATTATCCAACATAATAAGATTGTCAAAACCATTATCTTTTCAGTCGTCAAAAGCATTATTTCCTTAAAGAGCAGAACAAGCAACTATGTCTATTATCTATTGTCAAATTATTGTTCAAAATCAAATGAATGATTGTCTACCATTGCAAGTCAACAATAGTAACTAACTAAAAGATAAAAAATGACTTTGTCTATACTAGAAATTATGATCAATTACTGTAGATAAAGGATGATAAGGCATACGAATATGTAAATAAGACAATAGACTTTGTTTATTGTAGGCGTCTACTATGCTAGTGTCAGGCAGCACATATTATTGATCTTTGTTGTACATGTATCTATATAAAGAGAGTCTGTATATAAAAGAAGGCATTCAGAATTTGAATATTTACTACTTGATGATTTGTTTTTTTGCTAACTTTATAAACTTTAGCTACCATAATCATTTCTTGGAAATGATTTAATATTTCATATTCAAATAATCTATCTATATTCCATTCATATAATACATCTGTTGAAAAAGTAGATTTTATTATATGTTCAATTTCTTCGAATTGCATATCCGGTGGGGTAGGCTTTGGATACCAATTACGAATGATTGAAACATGATGTTTATAGAAGGAAATGCCTGATTAATTGGTTCTAACACTGCTGCTGGCGATGCTGCTTGATGTAATGAAGATAATCTTGCTTGTTGTTGAGGATTTTCTTCCTCGTCACTGTCTCTGACTTGTGACATAGCTCTAGCCAATTTTTTCAAATATTTTTTTACTGGTAATTGATGCTAGTTGAGTTTGAAATTTACTCCATTGGACTAACACCTCAAGAGCTTTGTTAATCTTTGAAAACATTTTTATAACATGATCATAATTATATTTAGCCCACCATTTGATAGAAACTTAGCAGGACAAGAACATAATGTTTTTTAGAGAAGGATGGGGTTTAATAGCATATCACCACTTCATGATCCAATTTAATTTTGTTCAAGGAAGAAAAGAAAAAGTGGTGGACAATGTGATAGGGAAGGTGAATAATCATTTTGTAATGTAAAAATTTGGAGACTTTTCTATGTAATTTTAATTGTTATTATATAATTTTAATTGTTTTTATTCCTAAATTATAATTTTAATTGTTATTATATAATTTTAATTGTTCTTATTCCTAAATTATAATTTTAATTATTACTATATATCTTGGTTACTTATTAATTGATACCTATTTAATTTTAATTGTTATTATATATATTTAATTGTTATTATATATATTTTATTATAATTGATACTTATTTATTTCTTATTATTTATATTATAACTTAGTATAAGTTGATTTATTTTAATTACTTACAAAAATAAGCACATATTAGTTATAATTAGTTATTATGTCTAAAATGTTTACTGATATTTATATACTTAATTGAGTAAGTTATTTATTTATATAGACAATAAGTATATATAAATGTCTAATTAAGCATTTATTTGATCCTTATTTATTTATTCTCTATTTTATATTAAATAAAGAGTAATTTATTCCTTCCAAGTTTCCAACTCTCAACTTATTTGGTTGGTTCAAGACTTCTTTTTTGAAGAGTATTTTACTTTCTTTATATATATATATATATATTTAATAATATAATGATTTGGAAAGTCACAATGGAAGGAATATTTAATGTGTTATTATTAATTATAGTTATTATATGTATATTATACTTTATCTAGTTCCTAAGAAAGAACAAATTAAAAAAATAAAAAAGTTCACAAATTTATTTACAAACAAGAATCACAATAATTTCACATATTCACAACATATTTAATAAATATTCACAAACAATAATCACAACAATTTTACATATTCACAACATATATAATAAATATTCATTAACAATAATCACAATAATTTCACATATTCACAATATATTTAATAAATATTCACACACAAATTCATAATCTATAAACATATTCTCCACATATTCAATAAAAATTCACAAATAATAATCACAACAATTTCACATATTCACAACATATTTAATAAATATTCACACACAAATTCACAATCTATAAACATATTCCTCACATATTTATTCACAATGATATCACATATTTGTGCATAAATTCACAACAAAATTTAGAAATATACGTAACCCAACAATACTACTATCAAATCAAATGCTTCAACAAACTTCACCAAATAATCCTTCAAAAAATATATAAACAAAATTAGTTCAAATCTCACAATACATCCTTACAATAAAATAATTAACAAATAAAACAAAAAAATTAAAAGTAAAAGTAATTGTGACGCCCCCAAATCCCCACGCCCGAACACGGGGAAATTGAGACGTCCGGATGGTGACAACCCGGGTCACCATCCCATCGACGGGTGCCGAGTGTGTGTAAGGCAGCGGATGTGTACAGAGAAACACGCAGCGGATAATGAAAGTCATAACTAAGTACCAGAATTTTTCTTAACGTAATACAAGCTGTTTAAAACGTACATAGATAAATATTACAAAACACAAATACAGTTTTAAACAAATATAAAAGATAGCATCAGCAGCCCGGCGGAGCCGCATCCTCGGGCTTAGCCTCCTCCTCTTTGTCTTCTAACTCTGCACCAAAAGCTACGGAACCACGAATGGTACCGCAGGTAAGTAAAACCCAAACACTACCAGATAAAAAACACATAAAGCTCAAACAAGATGCATGAAACATGCCCAATGCACAAAGCCCATAAAACCCAAGTTTTTCCACACACGCCAAAAACCCATTTGGCCCAAAAGCATAACCTTTCTGAAAAATACGCCAAAAGTCCATTTGGCCCAATATCTCGCCAGAAGTCCATCCGGCCCAATATCTCGCTAGAAGTCTATCTGGCCCACGCCAAAAGTCCCATTTGGCCTCATAAACCATTATCCAATTTTTTTTATCGTATGCACCATGACCTCCCCTAGGGGTCACCCGCACACACTGGCTCCAGTGTCACACCGTAGAGTACCACCACGCATGTGACACCTAACGAGCGATGCCCAGTTCCGCGCCCCGCGCGTGCGTAGCCAAGCATCCTCTAGCCCTCGCCAGCGAAGGGCCACGGAGTCGGTGAGTAGGGCGATGCCCGGTTCCGCGCCCAGCGCGTTCGTAGCCAAGCATCCCCTAGCCCCGCTCCCGTCATCTCTCTCGACATTTCGGCTTGGGCTCGTGATACACACGCACCCGCAAAACCACTCACGTCAATACACGGGCTTTTCACACATAAACAAAAACACACGTGCATGCACCATGAAATGCCATATCAATGCATAATAAAATAACCAACCAACATAAATCAATAAAACAGACAACTCCGTCCTCCATCCATCCGACCCCCGAAACTCCTCGGACTCAGTCCGGAATCAACAACCAACAACAGTAAATAATTGAATGAGCAATATATATTAAAATCTGAAAATAGAGTTTGGAAAATACTTACAGCGCTATACGGCAATTTTAGAAAACAAGCGGTGTTGCAAACGGCGGAAAAACAGCAACGTCACAGTGAAAATTCACTGTGGCCGTGGGTTTGAAAAACCTACTTTTGAACGGGAACAAACTAGGACACGAGATTGATAGGGAATGGTCTAGGGATGGTTGTGAAGCTATTGGAAGTGGCGGTTGGCCGTGGGTGGCGGCGGAATGGCCGGAAATGGCCGGATTATCCCAAAACGGAAACTAAGCTCGTAGGAGCTGTTCCGGTGGTCGTTGGAGGCCGGAAATGGGTGGGTTAGGACGGCAAGGAGTCGGTGATGAAGTGGTGAAGAAATGGTGGCCGGAGGTGGAGCGACGGCGGCGGATCGGAGCAAAATCCGTGCGCCCTTCTTGGTGCTTTTCCGGCCAAACGGCCGGCCGGTTGGGGGTGAGTTTTGGAGGGGTGGTGCACCGGAGGGAGAGGAAGAGAATGAGACCGGTGGGGGGCCGAACGGTGGCCGGACGGTGGCGGTAGGGTAGAGAGAAGGTGACGCCGGCGTGAGGGAGAGGGAGGAGAGAGAGAGAGCACCGGGGGGGTTCGGTCGAGCGGGAGAAGAAGGAAAGAAAGAAAGAAAAAAAAAGAAAAAGAAGAAAAGAAAAAGAAAGGAAAAAGAAAAAAGGAAAAAGAGGAAAAAAGGAAAAAGATGTGAAAAGAGATGAGGTCCAATCCTCACTCCGGGAAAACGAACAAACCGCCGAAAAAGATTAAAACTACAAAACAACTTAAAGAAATAAAACACAACATCAAATAAATTAAATTAAATTAAAAACAAATTTTAAAAAACGCAAATAAATTAAAATAAAATAACTGATATATTAAATAAAATAAAAACAATTATTTCAGCGAAAATACACTTAAAAGCGGGTCATCACAGTAATCTCACATTACCCCTCTTGAAGAACAAACCAATTAATGCCAAGGAAAATTACTTTATAACTTTCTCTCTCACTCAAGCTCTTTCTCACTCTAACCCTCTCTCACGGAAACTCTCTCTCTCTAAACCATGACCCTCTCTCACCCTCTCTATCTTTCTTTCACACACGAGATGAAATAGAAATGACTATGCTTTTCATCCTGTGCGTGTTTTCATTCAAAAAACATTTCATTTGTCCTAATGTTCGAAGGTTTAAGTTATACGTTCGATTGTTAAATTGAAACGTACAGACATTCTAGCTCATCATGGAGCTGAGAAATCAAGCAGGAAATTTTTTGCTTTTTTTCTCACATTTGAACTAAATAATTTAACATTCGAACGTTGAAATTTGTACTCAAATTTCATTCATTCAAAACGTTAAATTGAAATATTTGGATGTTCATCTCATCACCCATTTAAGGAAATCGAGCGGGAAATGTTTTACATTTTTTTCATGTTCGAAAGTAAATAATTTAACGTTCGAACGAAAATAATTTAACATTCGAACATTTATAAATAGAGCTGAGGAAATGAGCGGGAAATTTCCCACAATTTTTTCGAACATTGAAATTTGCCCTAAAAATTTCTTCCCTTCACATTTGAATGTTAAATTGAAACGTTCGGACATTACATTTTCTATAACTAATATTATATTACTATAATATATTATACTATTAATATATTATATATTAATATGTTATGTTATAAATAATATTAGTATTAGTATATAAATATATAATATTAGTATACATTACTATACTATATAGTAATACTATAAATATAATTAATAAAACTAACAATATCACAATATAAATAAAAAAAAAATTACTTACTTAATCACTAAGTAGAAAAAATACTTTCGTGTTTTATTCCCTTTTCTCGATGGCATTGCCACATATTTTTTCTAATTTATTTATTTATTTCTGCTAGTCTTTGGATCAGTTGAAATAAATATTTGATCAACTATTAAAATGAGCAACCTCCGCTAATACAAAAAGTTCAAAGAAAAACTATTTGGGTTTTAAAAAATTTTCCATTATGCACTCAACTTTAAAAATTGTGGAAGAATATGGAAGATGAATTTTTTTTTTTTTCAACCACAATTGATCAAACATTTTTTTTAACCTAAAGGATGAGATTTTTTATTATGAAAGATGATTTTACAATTTCAAATGTGGTATAGTTTTTCTTCTGTTTAACCTAAATGATGAGATTTTTTATTATAATTATATGATCAAATTATGTAATATTTATCATAAAATTTTTGAATTTTAAAATTTAAGCGTTATATGTTTATTCTGGAAATAACAAACATTCAAAATACACTCTCAATTTAAGATGTTAAGAGTAGTAATAATAAGTGGAATAGTATATTCATAAAGTTTTATAAAAAAATCAATTATAACTTCTTAATATTTTAAATATATAAAATTTGGTTTTTACTATTTTATTTAGACTGGTGTGAGAATGTTAAATCAATTACTTTTTTAATTTTTAATATTTCTTGTACTGTTATAAAAAAATTGAAATCATTAAGAAATTTTTGAGTATTTCATTTTTGCGTCTTAATAGTTTAAAAAAATGGTTATGAAAATTCTTGAAATAAATTAATATGATATAGTTTTTATTATTAAAGTAAGAGTTAAACAATCTTTAGAGAGATGTAACGATGAAAGTTTTATTTGTTGTAGTAAATAACATGGTATAGAATATGTTAATATATATATATACACTATAACATTTGTAATCATTTATTTTTTGAAAACTTATATAATAGTGAAATTTTTTTATACATATTTATAAATAAATGTTTGATAATTACTAACAAATTATCTTCTCACAAAGAAGACAAGATTTAACAACATTTTTCAATAGTCTGTTAGTATAGTCCATAATTTAAAAATATTTTCTCCCATATAAATATGAATAACAAATCTTATATTAATAATATTGTTAATAGTGTTATTAATACCATTATTAATAAGAAATTTCATTTCTTGCAGTATATTATTTCGGTTAATTGTCTTATTTTTTATATTAATTTTTATATTAGTATTGATATAGATATTTACTATGATAATTTTGAACTTACATATTACAGTATTTAGTTTCAAATAATTTAATAATATCATTATTAAATTAAGAATTGAAGAAAATAAAATGCTACTCAAAATAAAATGCTCCTTAGAAGAAACAATCAATATTATAAACACTGTTAAAACATTAATAAAATAGGAAAATTTTTTAATTTTAAATTTGTAATTACTATTAATTTGTAAAATAATTAAATTTGGGTCCCAAATCTGTAAAGGTCAAACCACTCTTACTGTTTCAATTTTCTGATTTATTTTTCTTTAATTATGTTCAAGGGCCTAATGAGTGCTTAGATCACTTTTTAAATTATTTTTCTCTATTTTAAGTTTTGTTTTAGGTCTATAGTGAACTGATGATTTTTTAACTTTTTTTTTTATTTTTTATTTTTTAATTTCTATTCTAGGGTTCCATGAATATGATATGATTAGTTTTTAAACTTAAAAAGTGACTAAAATCACTTTCATTTATTGCACGTCAAAGCAAACAAATAAAATAATAACAATATTTACCTAAAGACCATTTTATCTTAACTAACTTAAAATAAGGCCTAACTTCTCCCTTTCACATAAATAATAACTTTTTCTTCATCTAATGGTGGATCTCGTGTGTTTCAAAAAGCATATAAAAAGTTAAAGACAAGGTAAATTATCGCATTATATATCTATATCAATATTAATATGAAAATTAATATAAAAAATAAGGCAAAAAATAAAAATAATAGCAAATAGCAAATGAGAAGGTGAGAAAAAAAATTTAAACAAAAGTTAAACAAAACATAATACAAATGAAGGAAAAAATATGGAGTAAACATATAGTAAGTCAACGTCCTATTTAGATATATAATTATAATTGTTAAAAGTTTAATAAAAAGATATTCTAAATGTTTATGATGTTGCTTTAGTTACATATAGGTAGACATGTACATATATGGAGATATAATACATAAAAAATATTAGAAGCATTTATAGCAAAATGAGAAGAACTAAACATTTCATTCTAAATAAATTCATATAGATTACATAGAACAAATCTATTAAAAAAATAAGCTAATGAGAACAAAACTTATTTGTATAAGAAACATATGATGTCAACTATTTTCGCTGGCGAGGGCTAGAGGATGCTTGGCTGCGAACGCGCGGGACGCGAAACTGGATATCGCTCGTTTAGGTGTCATACGCGTGGTTGTTACCCGCGGTGTAGCACAGGAGCCAGGGTGTGCGGATGACCCTAGGGGAGGTCATGGTGCATACGGATTAATTGGTTAATGGTTTGAGTTGGATATGGGCCAAATGAGACTTTTGGCGAGTTTTGGAAAATAATATATTTTTAGGGCCAAATGAGATTTTTGGCGTGCGTAAAAAAAATGGTTTTATGGGACATGTGCATTGGCTTTTCTTTCATGCATATTGTTTGAGTTTTATATGTTTTTATCTAGTGGTGTTTGGATCTTACTTACCTGCGGCACCATTTTTGGTACCGTAGATTTTGATGCAGAGATCGAGAAAGAGGAGGAGGCTGAGCCCGAGGATGCGGCTCCGCTGGAGTTCTGAGTTGAAGTTAATGTCTTGTTATTGGTTTGAAAAATATTTGTGTTTTGTAATATTTTAATATGTATGTTTTGATCAGCTTTGTATTAAACTAAGAAAAATTCTAGTACTTAGTTATATGACTTTGCTATCCGCTACGTGTTTCTCGTGCACATTTGTTGCTTATACACACACTTGGCACTCGTCGATAGGGTGGTGACCTGTGATGTCATCATCCAGACGTCTCGATTTTCCCGTGTCCGTGCATGGGGATTTGGGGGTGTCACAGGTGGTATTAGAGTGGTTTGGCTCTGGGTAAAACCACATGTCCCGTAGGGAGTACCAGAATGTTTTTAAAGTTGTGTTTTAAAATTTATTTTAAGTAAAGATGCTATTTGACATGTTTGATTTGTTTTATTTATTTGAGCTTGTTTGCTTGTTTTTATTTATTTAGTTATGCTATTGCATGTTGGTTTCTTTTTGTTTTCTTGTTATGTGGTTTGGTTTGGGTTTTTGCTTTTATGTTATTGGTTTTATTTGTTTTTCTTAAAGGGGGTCAAAGGTTGTATTGTGACAGGAATGCGGTATAATCGAGGATACTATTATTAGGCATGAACATTTAGTGTAGTAGGCTTGAATTTTTAGCGATGTGGTTTGCTTGTATGATGTTGAGGTCTGAAGGGTTTAGGCAATCTTTGTAAGGTGGGAACTCACGTAGCAATGAGGAGAGGAATTAGCTTTAACTCGCTTAAGATGATTGAGGTCAAGGTTTTGTAGAATTTATGTAATGAGGCTATAGTATAGGAGAGTGTAGGTTCAACGAACTTTAAGGATATGTTTAAGGGAATTTTATTTAAGGTGTGGGGTCTTTTGCCACTGTGACATGGCAGCGCTTTAAGAAAGAATTTAATGATTGCTTCTTTCCCGCTTCCATGAGGCGGCAAAAAGCAAGAGAGTTCTCAAGTTTGGTCCAAGGAAGCATGACCGTGGAACAGTATGCCCGAAGATTTATAGAGTTTGGGCGATTTGATCCCCACCTCATCGCCACTGAGGAGATGCAGGCTGAGCGTTTTCAGGAAGGTTTACGACCAGATATATGCAAGATGGTAGTTTGCCACCGGATTATGACTTTTCAGGAATTAGTTGTTTTGGCCACTCTAGCAGAGCGTGAGGTTGGTTTGAGTGTGGACGCCCCTCTAGGCCAAAAGAGGCTGAACATTGATGGTGAAGGAAGCAATTCTGGATCGCCACAAAAGTTTATGCAGAGGATAGGAATCCGATCGTTGGCAGCCCCCGGTGTGCGTATGGGAGGCCGAGTTTCAGTTTGTGGAAAATGTAATAGAGCTCACGGAGGCGAGTGTCGTTTGGGTAGTAACCAATGTTTTGAATGCGGTTAGACGGGGCATTTTGCTCGTGAGTGCCCTAGTCGAGTTCAAGAAAGCCGTGGAACTCGTCGCAATGGTAGAACTAACCAGAGGCAATTAGCTCGGGTTCGAATGTACGCAGTGACTCTTGGTATCGTTGGAGGCAAGGTTACGGAGACTCAGAATGCTGGAGTCATGGCAGGTATGGGTCTAATCTAATCTTTAGTGATGAACGCCTTGTGTGGTTTGTTTTTTATCTTATATTATCGAGGCTTGGAGAGAGTGGCGTGATCTGAGTGATCTTTTAGGGAAGTAGAATAATTGAGTTCTTTGGTTCCGTGGAGTTTATGAGAATGGTCTATAACGTAATAGGTCGTAAGTTCAACAAATTTCGATATTAGATTTTATGAAGTTTCAGCAAAGTTTTAAAATTTGGGGCCTTATAGATTTTAGTAAAATAAGTTTATGGTAATTAAGGTGTTAGGTTCGACAAGGATTGGAGGGAATAATTAAATTTCAAATTTTAGATTTCGTGATTCGGGTGAATAATTTGGTGGCAATTGGGGCTTTAGATTTTACAAGCTTTTAAGGTGAATGTTTTGGATTAAAGCCACCAATCTTGAGAATTTCAGAAAATGATTTATTATCTATTAATGTTTTAGAATTTGAAAGATTTGAGAGTTGATTTTTCTTTTATTGGATGTAAGTTCCTTGATCTTAGAAGTTCCGGAAGATGATTCTTATTTGATTTAAGGTTTTAGAATTGCAGAGTTGAAGGACTGATTGATAATAAGGATTGAGTTCTTAGTTTTACAGACTTAGTGCTGTAGCTTGATCTACTCTAGTTAGTGATTAGTTTGTAACCATTAAAATGAGGGTGATTGGAGTTAAGTTATTGATATGAGAAATTTTCTAGAGTAGATTTCTTTGAGGATTGGAGGTAATGATCTAGTTCGTGTATTTCTTTGAGGATTGAAGATATCGAGTTAGTTTAGACAATAATTATTGTTAACCCGAGGTTGTAGTGGTAGATTTTAGGAAATGACTCTATAATTCGAAAGATATAGGTCCATCAGGGTGTTGGAAATAGTAGATTTTGTGTTGGTATTGAATACGACTGAATTTAAGGCTATACGATCCATAGACTTTTGGGAATGGATTCTTAGCAGGTCTAAGGTCATTCTCGGTACCAAACTTTAAGCAATGACTAGTTGCTGATTTAAGGATATAAGTTGAGTAGATTCAGGAATGATTCTTGTTGAGTTGAGGATATAAGTCCAGGTGATGAAAATGTGATAATGGATCACTTGTACGTTTGAATGATTTGTGGTGTTGGCTATGAGTACATGAGATTGATGAGTAGTGATGGTAAGTGCGTATGGATTTCGAGGAGTGCTGGTCCTAGTCTCATCTATTTTTGGCTTGGTAGGAGTTGAAGAGGAATCTGTGTGGTAATATTAAATTCAAGAGATTTTGGTTTTGAGTTGTTTGGTAAGTTGAACGGAATGTGCAGGCGAAGCGGCTTAACCATTGGAATGATGGTTTGAAACACTGTTGTGTTTATCTTGAAAATTAATTGTGGCTTGAAGTCATAGGAATTTAAATTGGTAAGGCTATACTTTTCTTTGGAGACCAAGTATCCAGTTGGGAGAATTGGAGATATGGTTATTTAACTTAAAAAGAGATCGTTAGGTCACCATGTGTGGTGTATGAAGTAAAAAATCTTGGAAGTTGAAACTTGTGCATCAACGATGGGTAGCATAATCATATGTATGAAGTAATAAAGCAGTAGGATCCATGAGTGTTGTTTAATAGTTTTTGATGGATTGAAAATTTAAACAGTATGACATGTCTTGAGATTTATTTGTGAAGTGCTATTGAATGAAATAGTTGTGCTAAAACTAGAGTTTGAGAGTACAAGTAGGTGGGTGAGTTACCAAGAGCGTTTCGATAATATCTAGGTGAAGTCAGTGGTAGTTTATAGTGAGTGAGTTATTGCAAGATTAGATATTATTCAAAATATAGGTAATGAGCTTGAAGTGTGGGATATCGGATAGAGGTTATAGGTGCTCTCGTTGGTTGGCCGGAAAGGACTTAGGCCTTTTGGAGATGTTCTTTATCTTTAGAAGAGACAGGTGTATATTGGGATGATGTTATGTGTTTTCAAATTGGGGCCTGGAGGTTGATTAGTACTGGTTTCTGTCATCAATCAATGGATGCGTTTTTGCAGAATGTAGGTTTTTGATTAGGGCAGCGATGGCCAACTGAGGAATGAGTAGAGATTTGTGGTTTTGGAGGTATATTATTTTCTATAGAAATGTGATAAAGGTTTTCTTGTGATTAGGTGTGGATTGAGCTTGTACTTTATGATATTAATTTTTTGAGGATATAGCCTTTATGTATTTTGGTGAGTTATCAGAGTGCGCGCGAAAGCATGATTTTTGGAGATACTTAGAAGTTCAAATCTTGTATCGATTTTGAAGAATTAGTAGTGATTCAAAGTTTTAATGGGAGATTGATCATTTGGTCGTACAAATTTCGTTTATTGATGGTTAACTTTGAAAGTGGCTATTAGGTTACCAAAGTTGGAATGAGATGAAAGTTTGGAAGGTAGAGCAGAGACGTCATTGATATTAGTAATTTATGGTGTGAAGATAATAACCATTAGATTTGTTGGAAGTTGTCAATGATATGTATCTCTCAATTATGTTCAAAGTTGTATCCTGTATCTTTTTGGCGGTGGTGTTTGATCTTGCAAATTTCGAGGACGAAATTTGTTTTTAAGGGGGAGGTTGTGATGACCTGCTTTTACGTGTATTTTCACTAAAAGAGTTGTTTTTAATTTAATTAATATATTAATTTATTTATTTTAAATTAATGTATTTTAATTGGTTTTTTAATTTATTTGATATTGTGTTTAATTTATTCTAGTCGTTTTACGGTTTTTCAAAATCGTTTACGGCGGAGTGAGGATTGGACCTCATTTCTTCTCTTTTCTCTTTTTCTTTTTCCCTTTTCCTTTTTCTTTCTCTTCTTTTCTTTCCCTTCTTTCTTTTTCTTCTTTTTTTCTTCTCCGGTTCCTCTCTCTCCCCGCGCGCAGCTCTCTTTTTTCCTTACTGTCGCCGTCCCTTTGACCGCCCGGTTCGCTGCCGTCCGGCCGCCGTGTAGTGCACCAGCCCCACCAAAATCTTCCTCTCCCACCAGAGATCATCCCCACCAATTTTCAGAGCCATCTAACCAGCCGTTAGCCGCCACGCATGGCTGGAAGTCACGACACCAGCCCTGTTTTTCCTCTCTGTCGCCGGTTGCTTTCGTAGCCCAAAACTGCCGCTCACCGGCGGCGTGACCTACACCACTACCCAGTTTTCTTCCCCTTCCACCGGTGAACATCCTCACCAAGTTTCACCTCCATCCGAGCCACCGTTAGCCGCCACGAGCTCCTCCAAGCCACGGTTTTTTAGCTTTTTCGGTGCCGTCGCACCACCTCTGGCCACCACTTCTTCACAGCTTCTTCCCCTACCTCTTGCCAGCCTAACCCACCCATTTCCGGCCTCGATCCGTTGCCGGAGCAGCTCCCACGAGCTCAACTCCGATTTAGCCTTTTTCTGCTTCCTCCGCCGTTTCCACTACCACCCACGGCCAAAACTCGTTTCCTTTAGCTTCATAAACACCTCAAGACTTTTCCTTATCAATTTCGTGCCTTGGTTTGTCCCCGTTCAAAAGTGGGTAATTTATGACCCACGGCCACAGTGTAAATTACACTGTTACATTGTTTTTCCTCCGCCGTTTGCAACGCCGCGAGCTTTCAAAAAATACCGTATAGTGCTGTAAGTATTTTTCCAACTCTAATTTTAGATTTAAATATATTTTGCTCTTAAAATAAATATTTGCTGTTGGTTGGTTGATTCTGGACTGAGTCCGAGGAGTTCGGGAGTCGGATGGATTGAGGACGGAATTACTTGATTTGTTGATTTATGGTTGGTTGGTTGTTTTGTGCATTGAGATTGCATGTACATGGTGCATGTGTGTACATTTTATTTAATTGAGAAAATCCTGTTTTATTGGCGTAAATGGATTTTCGGGTGCGTGTGTCTCACGAGTCCAAGCCGGGATGAGTTATTATCTCGGTGGAGCTCCTCTGTTCACTCGGGGGCGTAATATACTGAGTGATGTCCCCTGAGTTGTCACTGGGCGACAACAGGAGCGGGCGAGATGGTAACGCTCTAAGCACCGACTCCGTGGCCCTTCGTTGGGGAGAGCTAGAGGATGCTTGGCTACAAACGCGCGAGACGCAGAACTGGACATCGCTCGTTTAGGTGTCATACACATGGTCGTTACTCGCGGTGTGGCACAGGAGCCAGGGTGTGCGGATGACCCTAGGGGAGGTCATGGTGCATATGGATTAATTGGTTAATAGTTTGACTTGGATATGGGCCAAATGAGACTTTTGGCGAGTTTTGGAAAATAATATATTTTTGGGGCCAAATGGGATTGTTGGCGTGCGTGGAAAAATATAGTTTTATGGGACATGTGCATTGGTTTTTCTTTCATGCATATTATTTGAATTTTATATGTTTTTATCTAGTGGTGTTTGGATCTTACTTACCTGCGGCACTTTTTGGTACCATAGATTTTGATGCAGAGATCGAGGAGGAGGAGGCTGAGCTCGAGGATGCGGCTCCGCCGGAGTTCTGAGTTGAAGTTAATGTCTTGTTGTTGGTTTGAATAATATTTGTGTTTTGTAATATTTTAATATGTATGTTTTGATCAGCTTTGTATTAAACTAAGAAAAATTCTGGTACTTAGTTATATGATTTTGCTATTTGCTGCGTGTTTCTCGTGCACATTTGTTGCTTATACACACACTTGACAATAGTCGATAGGGTGGTGACCCGTGATGTCATCATCCGGACGTCTCGATTTCTCCGTGTCCGTGCATGGGAATTTGGGGGCGTTACAAGATGTATTATATGAATGAAATATAAATGGATTATATGAATACGAAACGTTAAATCATTTTCAAGAAATGATTATGACAGCTAATGTTTATAAAGCTAGTAGAAAGACAGATCATCAAGTAGCACATGTTCTGGTTATAGGTTTCATTGGCTAACTAGACAGTTGGTGGGATTATTATCTTTCACAAAAACAAAGAATAAGAATATTAAGCTCTTTTAAACATAATGAAAATATGCAAGAGATTAAAATAGAAGATGGTCAACCTATAGAAGATGTTATTAATACTTTAATATTTATATTAACAAATCATTTTGCAGGTGATTCTGTTTAATTTAAAGAAAGAACTAGTGATTTATTGATCAATTTAAGATGTCCTCAATTATCTGATTTTAGATGGTATAAATATGTCTTTCTAACTAAAGTTATGATCAGAGATGATTATCAACAACCATACTGAAAGAAAAAGTTCATAGCAAGACTTCTATATACTACAAGAAAAATGACTATTTGCGGCTATTTTTATTTCCGGCGATATAATTATGGTCGCAAAAAGCTCATTTTTTAACTTTGGTAAAATTTTAGTGTCAATAATAAAATTAGCCGCAAAAAGCACTTATTTCCGTCTGTTTTTGTTCGCCGGAAATAATATAGCCGGAAAAAACCCGTTTTGTAAAGCAATATTGTCATAACAAAGTGTCCGCCGTTATTATCAATTTGTTAAGGCGACTTTTTGTATTTTAAGTCGCCTTAATAGATTTTCTACACTTTACCCCTCGCGCCCATTATTTTCCCACGATTCAAACATTCTCTCTCTCTCTCTCTCTCTCTCTCTCTCTCTCTCTCTCTCTCTCTCTCTCTCTCTCTCTACACGGGGGTTTTGGTTCTCGGTAGCGGCGCCGTCTTCTCGCCATCGTCTCGCCACCGTCTTCGCGCCGTCGTCTCGTCGCCGTCTTCTCGCAGGTGAGTTTCTTTTATGCTCCATCACTCTCTCTCGCTCTCTCGCACTCTCTATCTCTCTGTGTCTCTCTCTGTAACTGATTCGTTTCTGAACGAAAACAATCGGTCGTATCGCTTGTAATTTTGGGGTTGATAGATGTATCTAGTTTAGTTGTTTTACGTTGTGGTCTTTGATTTTAAAATGTACCTCTCGTGATTTACACTTATGGATTGTATAGTTTGCTTATAAAAGGGGAAAAAATGGAAAAAGATGAAATTTTTGGCTACTGGTTCTGCTTAAGCACGATTTTCCTGCAACTATGGTGCTTCATTCCTACAAATACACATGTAAATGCATATACAAAAACTCTGTAATTGTTGCTGCCATTTCGGGGAGGTACATTTTTGAAAAAAAAAATACTTGCGGTTTATAATGAAAAAAAGGAGTGGTAAATGGGATGCAAATTGTTGCTGAGTGATAAGTTTTGCAGTTTATAATCATTTAAGGGACTCCAATGCTCACATTGATTAGTTCTTTTGAATTATAAATTCATATGTGACTTGAGCTTTCCTTGGATAGTTACAGGACAAAACTTAATTTTCCTGTGAAGTGATGAAAAGCTAGACACAGAAAATTGGAACTAGAAACTTGATTTATTTTTGCTAGGTGATAGTTGATTACCATGGGGCAATAATTGCAACTACCATGTATCATGCCTTATATCCATCAAAATAGATACCATAAAGACTGCATGTGTAAGTTTTGTTTTCCAATTTTAAAAGAAGATGGGGCTTCAAAAACTTAAAAAAATGAACTTCTCCATGGTGTATAAATCATGAATTGGAGAGCTAAGTGGAACTTCCCAGAAGCCTATCCAAAACAAAACAAAAAATGATGGCTTATCTAATAAATAATAAATATATTACTGATTTTTACTTATAAAATAAATAAATAAATTACTCCACCAGACCTCCATAGTTGAGACAAACTTAAAGTCAATACTAAAACTAGAAAAAGGAACTGGAAGTGAAGATATTCAAACAGAGTCTACCAACATGTTATAATAATCATGTCAAGTAAGGTAGGATTTCACACTTCCATTCTGATAGGATTGAATCTTGTTAAATATGTTTAGAAAAAGAACTATTTGATCTTTGTGGAAGTCTGTAGAAGTTCAATAGCATTGTTTGAAACGATTGTAAACTATTAATGAGAGAGAGAGAGAGGGAGAGATAGAGTGTGCATCTAACGTGCATATACAAAAATATGTGTCATCAATTAATATAATTAATAATAATAAAAACTTAAATTCAAAGTAGCATGAATATAGTCCAGATTAATAGTTAATAATATAACTTGTAGAGTTCGGAAACTAGAAGCATGCTACTTCAAACATAGATATACAAACACGACGACTATATTCTATTATTTTCTATTGAGGTACAAAGGAAGATGTGAACAAAAAAAAATAAAAACCTACAGGATAATCTCACCTAACGCTAGAATTTAAGCATTTAATACAGAAAATAAATTGGCCAGAACCAAAACATCTTTATAGATTACAAATTGCCTCCTCATAAAGAAATACCAACAAACCAAATTTATAGCTATAAAGGAAAAATATATTAATTAGACATTAATAGTTGACATTAGAAACTATGATTTTATATATATATTGAAGTAAATACAACCTAGCTATCTATTAATATCCCCTAGCTAGAAATCTGCTTTTGACTTATAAAACCCTAAAGTTATAGGCAAGGGTACTCTAATCTCAATCCTATCTTGTCCCACATGATCTTTGTTTCTTTTACTGAAATGAGGAGTCACTAACTTCCAAGAGGTTCAAAGTTCGATCGGATCATCATGTCTATGGCCTTATAATTAATTCTGGAGCCTTTCTACCACATATATGTTCTGTTTTCAGATTTGAATGTATTCAGTGAGTCAGTAATGCAGCCTATGATTTTATTGAAGTAATAAATTAATTAGACATTAATAATAGTTGACATTAGAGACTATGATTTGAATTGAAGTACATAAGCCTAGCTAATATCCCCTAGAAATCTGCTTTTGACTGATAAAACCCTAAAGTTGTAGGCAAGAGTACACTAATCTCAATCCTATCTTGTCCCACATGATCTTTGTTTCTTTTTCTGAAATTACAAGTCACTAACTTCCAAGAGGATCAAAATTTGAAAGGATCATCATGTCTATGTTCTTATAATTAATTCTGGAACCTTTCTACCACATATATGTTCTGTTTTCAGATTTTTATGTATTTAGGGACAGAAAAATATATGGTCATGAGATACCCAAATTTATATATGCCATTGTTGGATCGTCATATATTGTATCATACGATTAAGCTGCACATGCATTTGTCACACCCATCGATCGACCCGCATATATGCATGTCATCATGTGGGTGCTTGTCCTATTGTTTACCACACTACCCAAGTTTCTCACCACTTTGAGATTGATTTGATCGGTTGAATTATCCAATATTGTATATGAAAAAGAGAAGTGGTGGACTGAGCCGGATGTCTTTTTATTTCTTTTATCAAGAAAAGTATGGTAAAATAGATATTGGAATAATTCCATGGGGACACTAGCCAGGCCAATTCACCTAATTCTACTGAATCTGTTCTATGTGCAGTCAGGAATAATATGGACTAATAATAATAATAATATTTTGAATGGGTAGCAGCTTATACTTATTCAACTACTAAATAAAAATGAGTTTAGCTTTTAAGCCTTTTATCTAGATATTATTTTTGCCATGAAGTTCAGATCCTTTTGTTCTTTTCTGCTTGTGGAAGTCTTTAGGATCTTCAACCATCTTCCATTTCTTATATCCCTGATTATACACTTGATTTTGTTCTCCTTTAATACACACTTTTGGTCACAAAAAGTGTAATTTTTGGTGTGAATATGGTTTTATTATTATCAATTAAACCTAATTTTCTGCTTTGAATTTATATAATCTTCTTCTAAATTGGACTTTGTAAATCATTTGGGCATCCTTTCTGAAAATCATCCCTCTGTTTAATTTAGTCTTCTCAAAATCATCTTGTAAAAAGTGACTGCTGGCACTAGATAAATTAATTGAATCTTGACTATATATTCATGCATGGAAAACCCATTTATCTAATATTTTATGTATGCACATGGACCAACTTACTATATATTCAGATTAATATTTTATCTCCATTTCTCAGGAATATGTTTCAACAATACTACTTGCCATGTTGGATTTTTTTAAAATGGAGTTTACTCTGATCAGAATCCTATGTCACAAAAAACCGTTGGCTGTGTTGCAATAATTTGTAGGAGAAATCTTTAGATCAAGAGAATGCAGTACAACATTATTGTTCTATTTCTATCTCTCCCACTTTTTCCTCTTCCCATGTTTCTTTTTTTTTTTATTGTTCTTGCCAACTGACTTAACCTATAGTGAACGTGGCTTTGTGCTGCATTTATTCCTTATTAAACAACTCTTGCACCTCTACTTATTTCTAGATGGACAAGAGTTGGATGCAAATCACTTATAGATTTGGATCTAGGGAATATGCTAAAGGAGTGAAGGAGTTCCTTACCTTGACCCAAACTTATGCTACAAGTGTGGAAATTCATTGCCCATGTGTCAGATGTTCAAATAATTACTTCCTACCAATAACCCAGGTAGAGAGACACTTATTTATTAAAGGTATTGACAAGAATTACACGACGTGGATTTTTCATGGTGAAGAAGAAGATTTAATCATAAGTGATGATGATGATAATGTGCATGATCCTGATGAAGAGGATGACTTCATTGATGATGTTGATGTTATGTTACGAGATATTCGGGCTGCCGGATTTCCTGATGTTCCCATAAGCGATTCATTCCATGCTGCGGGTTCCACATCGATCGATACCTTTTCATCTCGGACTTTTGACCAGCTGTTGGCTGATTCCCGGCGTCCTCTTTATGAAGGTTGTACAAAGTATTCTAAACTATCATTCACTGTCAAGTTGCTGCACATTAAAACACTTGGTGGTTGGAGTGTAAAGTCTTTCGACATGCTTTTACACTTGTTGAAGTCGGCTTTTTCCAATGCCCTTTTGCCAAACTCATATCAAGAATCACGTAACTTGGAAAAAGGGCTGGGCTTTACTTACACCAAGATACATGTTTGTCCGAATGACTGCATACTTTGTTGGAGGGAAAATGTGGATAAAGATGAATGCCCGAAATGTAAACTCTCAAGGTGGAAATTCAGCAACACTAAGAAGAGGCGAATTCCTCAAAAGGTTTTAAGACATTTTCCGTTGAAGCCAAGGTTGCAGAGATTGTTTATGTCACAAAAAACATCAGTTGATATGAGGTGGCACAAGGATCAGCGTGTCATGCAGCAAGATATTCTAAGTCATCCTGCTGACTCTGAGGTGTGGACGACATTTGATCAAAAGCATGCTTGGTTCGTAGAAGATCCAAGAAATGTCAGGCCTGGTTTAGCTAGCGATGGTTTCAACCCATTTAATAATTTGGCTAAGCCTTATAGCGTATGGCTAGTGATTCTTGTCCCTTACAACTTACCTCTGTGGTTGTGCATGAAGGATCCATTTTTTATCACTTCACTCTTGATTCCTGGACCAAGATCACCAGGAAATGAAATCGACGTTTATCTTCAACCTTTGATAGATGAATTGATTGATCTATGGGATAATGGTGTTGATACATACGATGCAAAGGCCAAAGAGACTTTCAGATTGCATGCAGCATTGCTATGGACAATCAACGACTTTCCTGCTTATGGAAACCTCTCCGGGTGGAGTACTAAGGGGAAGATGGCATGTCCATCGTGCAAGGAAGAAACAGATTCGATGTGGTTGACATATAGCCGAAAGCATTGTTACATGGGTCATCGCCGATTCTTGCCACCAGGCCACATCTGGAGAAAGAAAAAGACTATTTTTAATGGCAGTGCAGAGCATCGTGACCCACCTACAATTTATTCAGGAGAAGATGTACTCATTCAACTCCAAAATATTCCTGATGCAAATTTTGGCAAATCCATAAAGAAAAGAAAGCATACCACAGAGGAGTTCAATTGGACCAAGAAAAGTATCTTCTTTCAATTGCCATATTGGTCAACTATAAAGATTAGACATAATCTAGATGTAATGCATATTGAGAAGAACATATGTGACAACATCTTAGGAACTTTGATTAATATCTCTGGCAAAACTAAAGATCATCCTAATGCACGTCGTGACCTTTCCACTCTCAATATAAGGGAGGATTTACACCTTATTCAGGATGGACAACGCATTAGTATGCCACAAGCATGTTATACGTTGTATGGAGCTGAGCGGACTGGTTTTTGTAATTGGTTGCATGGTGTGAAATTCCCGGATGGCTTCGCTTCAAACATTGCTAGATGTGTTAGTGTAAGTGACTGCAAAATCTCAGGGATGAAAAGTCATGATTGCCATATTTTCATGCAAAGATTACTTCCTGTTGCAATTTCTGGATACTTACACCAAGATGTACGGTTGGCACTAATTGAGCTAAGCACTTTCTTCAAAGAATTGTGTGCTAGAACATGTAAGAAGGAAGTCTTAGAGCGGCTTCAGACTGATATCGTCGTTATTCTTTGCAAGCTTGAGATGATTTTTCCACCTACCTTTTTCGACATAATGGTGCACTTAGCCTATCACTTGCCACGTGAGGCTCTGCTTGCAGGGCCAGTTCAATATAGGTGGATATATCCTTTCGAGAGATATCTCAGAAAATTCAAGAGATATGTTAAGAATAAGGCCTACCCGAAAGGTTCAATAGCTGAGGCCTATATCCATATTGAATGCTTGAATTTTTGTTCCATGTACCTCCATGATGTTGAAACTAGATTCAATCCTCCTGAACGTAATGTCGACGAAGGAGAAGAGGGTGTACGAGAGGGACTATCTGTTTTTTCCGCGAAGGTGCGACCCATGGGTTTTGCATCACGTCACCAATTAGACGATGATGCTTTTATAAAAGCCAGATGGTATGTTCTTAATAACTGCACAGAGATTGGAGAATACCTAAAGTAAGTAACCAAACTAGTTACCAACTTAGACACTTTCCATTCTCAATATACTAATTTATGTTGCATACCCTACATATACTTATTAACCGTTGGATGGGCTTTTGTCTAGTGAGCACTACATGCAAGTGAGTGAAGAGTATCTCAATAATGCCGATAGTATGCATGCTACAAAATTTCCAGACTGGTTCAAGTCACAATTATGCAAACTCGTTTGGAAGTTCAGCCTTATTTTCTTTGGCCACATATGTTTGTTTAATGCGAAAACATGTATTGTTTTTACTTTATTTAATTCCTTATTTGAACTTGTGATAGATTCAAGCTAGGCGTGCTGATAATCCCGAAGAAGTTTCGGATGATCTATATGCCTTAGCATGTGGTCCTGACCCTTGGGGTGCGTCCTATTCTGGTTGCATAACCAACGGTATAAGATTTCACACAAAAAAAGGGGAAGAACATCGTCGCACCCAAAACTCCGGTGTCATGGTCATTAGTGAACAACCAGGATCTGAAAAACTTGAGTTCTTTGGTAGACTAATAGACATTTTGGAATTCTGCTACATGGGTTGGCGTCGTATTTACTTATTCAAATGTGAATGGTTTGACATCTCTGATTCCAAACGAGGGATACGTATGGAACCACATCTTACTAGTGTGAATATGTCGTGGACAGCTTATAAGGATGATCCATTTGTTTTGGCGTCCCAAGCATCACAGATATTTTACCTAAAAAATCGCAGCATCCGTGGGGAATGGTATGTAGTCCAAAAGGTCATACACAGAAATGTCTATGACCTTCCATGATCATCCCTTATTGAAGATGACGAATCTGATTCTAGTGACGTTGATGCATACCAAGAGGATAATTCTGGTGATGCTTACGTGAGTGTCCATGCTGATGACATCCCACTGCAAATAGACATGCACAGGCCGAATGTTGAACCGGAGCAGGTTGATGTTGACACATTGGTAATGCAAAGGTCTAATTGGGACCACTTTGAGCAAGGTTTTATCAATGACGAAACCAGCGAAGACAATTCAGATCACAGCGCCGAACTAGAGGGTAGCATAAAAGAAGATAGTATCTCAACGGAGGATGAGATGAACTAGCGAATTGTGTGCTGGTAATAACCTCGTGATTCCACATAACCCATTGTGTTTATTTCAATCTGATATCATTTCGCCACTAATTATGCTCTTGTCTTTTCCCACGTTTCTTATCTAATGCAGGAGTTATTACCAGGTTGATTGCAGTGTGGCAATATCTTATTGTATTAATGTTTGAATGCCCTTGATTCTTCAAGTGATACTTCAAGAATAGCAGATATTCCATTGAATGGATGTGTTGCACCCTTTATGTATTTCTATTGAATAGAAGACTTTTATGCCTTTAGTATCCATGTTGTGTGTTGTGCTTGACAATATATTAGTTTGTTATTTTTCAAAGAATTTGACAAAGTTTATTCGTATATTAAGTTCAAATAACAACTGAAGAATCCCCACCCCCCTTTATGCCCATAATTTGACACTTGTTTATTGGTATGGTTGTATATACTTAGTGTGATTGCAGGGATACTCTATTGGTTGCCTTCGCCTTGGATATGCCGGTCACTGGAAGAGGTAGAGGTCGATCACGTGGAGTGAGGGGTGGTCGAGGGCGAGGTAGATCTCAAAGAAATGATGAAGTTCAGGATACAGTACCCATTCCTGCCCTTACTGCCCAAGATGATGCATTCTCAAGCTCAGATGACTCAACTGAGCCACCTGATTGCATCCCGAGCACAGAACCCAATGACATGCCAGCAGTTGATTCACAGAGTGCAAACCCAGATTGTATATTTCTATTTTTCTGAGGTGTCGTTTTACATAGTATGTTAGTGGTTGCTTAATACGATTGTTACACGAGATATATGATGCTAACATGTCAATTGACAACATTAGTACCACCAAGCCAGAAGCGTGGCCGAGGAGCAGCAAAAAGCACAGAGTTTGAGAAGTTACGAAAGCATGGAAAGATACCCTTGAGAATTAAGGATGGTGAGACTGCACCTTGTTGTGAAAATGCGATTCATTTTACTACAAGGGTTACATGGTTGGTCAAGCACCATATGGACTTGAGTCATGCTAGCTGGCATGCCGTTCCAGCTAATGAGAAGGAAGAATTGGTAACACGCGTTCAGGTTAGCTTGATTTGAAATTTCATACATTTTCAAAATGAGGAAATCCCAACGTAATTAATATTAAGTTCAAGCACTAATTATAATTAATATGTTTGGTGTTTGTCCCTAGGCTGACTTCATCCTCGATTGGACCAAGAAGAATCACCGTGATACGGTTACGAAGACACTTTGAAAGCGGTTTAATCATATTCGTTATGATTTACATAGAACCTACAAGAAATATGAGAGTAATGAACAAGCACTTGTGAATGTGCCACCGTTGGTGACACCAACCATCTGGGTGAAGTTATGCGCTCGATATGCAAGCGAGGAGTATAAGGTAAGTTGGAAGTCAAACATTGAATTAACGTTGCTTTGTGAAGAATATTTTTTACGCATTGTTTATGGTCATGTTAAGCTTGACACGTGTGATTGCTTTCATGTACTTCAACCATCGTGTGAATGCAGCGAATGTCTGAACGGAATAAAGGTAATAGAGAGAAGCAAGAAAACAATCACACGGCTGGACGAAGGTCCTTTGTACGCCTAATGGAGATGAGGGTAAGTCAATTAAGCTCGATATGCAAGATGCACATCAATGAGACCTTATTGGAATATAGTTTAAGTGTAAGTTGAATTTAATTTGCTTGTATTAGCAGTCTGGGAATGAGGAGAATTTGGTAGATTTTTTTAAAGAAGTGAGGTGGTCAAAGAAAAAGAACAAATTTGTGACTCCCATTGCTGAAGAGAAATATGTGAGTGTTAAAGTGCTAGCTAAATTAATATGGGTTCAATTGCTTTCATTATTATATGGTGTTGTCTAAATACAACCAACTTACTAACATTTGTGATTTTCCAATGGTTAATAGCTGGAGATGGCAGCAAAGATGTCAGAGCTGGAGCCGGAGAAGATGACTAATGAGGCTGCAGCAACAATCTTTAAGGAAGTTTTGGGCCAAAGATCAGGGTATGTAAGGGGGCTTAGCGAGATGGTTATCCCGGAGTCATCTAGAGAAGCAGCTAATGCCCAAATAGCGGAATTAACTGAACGTGCAGAAAGGTTTGAGAAAGCTGCTTCAGATTATAAGGGCCAGCTTGATGACTTACGAGCGAATGTCATGATGCTAATGGAGAGACAAGTTGAATACGACAAGTTCATGGAGAGATATGAGTCAGAGCGGCAGACACAGGGAGAGTCTCATAGAGAGACTCAGGGACCTGCATAGTTAATATTTGGCCATGAACCATTTTTTGTGAATTTTGATAAGGAGATGAAGGTGAAAGTAATATACTTTTCACAAAATGCCTCATACTTAGTTAATATTTTGTTTAGGGTCTAATGGTATGGGGTAGGTAGTGTAAGGTTAGGTTTTGTGGATATTTTGTAGCTTATGCCATTGTACATTTCTGTTGCCACCAACTGCTCACATGGAAGTTATTGGTCATTGGATGTCAGGTCAAACTACTACAACAAGGTAAGTAATGTCCTACACCCATAGGCTTTTTTATGGTCTGATTTGAATTCTTAACGATTAGCATTGCATACTTATTTGCATGTTATGATTGACATCGATTGAATAGTTTAAGAAAGAAAATCATCCCTCTTTGGTGCTACTGCAGTTTTGATTTCTCCTAAACCATCTGGAAACCTATGAAGTATATATGAGGCATATTTCATATCTCTTCCTTTTTTTGTATCACTTAGTATCTCTTTGATGAATATTTCCTTGTTAAGAGCTTAAAAATTCTGTCGATTAGTATTATAGACTGACTATTTGGTTTTATCAATGAAGCGTCGGACGATGGTTTCTAGGAAAATGATGAGTAAGAAAATTCAGATGAAGAGGATCGACAACACCACAACACGGCAGGTGACTTTCTCTAAGAGGAGGAAGTGCATATTTAAAAAGGCAGCCCAAGGTTTCTCTCCCTCTCTCACTCCTCTTTACTTATAGGGGAACACATATCCTATTTATTAGAGTAAAGTAAGTACGTAGCTGACTATGATTTATGAAGATTGACTTGTTCGTGCATTCACTAATTGGTTGAAAGAGAGCTAGATGCTTAATTGGCCAAGATATATTTTTCTCTGTTTTGTTGGTAAAGTTTCTAGAACTGATAGATGCTGTAGGTGAGAAGTGATTGCTTTGCATACAGAGTTTCTGGTGATAAAGAATGGTGTCTCCCTACACAGGATTAGATATAGTTTTACTTATATGTGTGGGTGTTAGTTCCGAACAACAACAAGCTAACCACTCTATTTGAATGAGTATTTAAGAATTAATTTCCGGCTAATATCAGGATATAGCTGATTAATAACCAGTCACCATCCAAATTTTTCCTGACATTCGATCAGTTCAAACCCAAGCTGGCCTCCATCCAACTTTTCCATTTTAGTCATGCGAAAGCTCAATAATTTATGTTCATCTTCAGATTAGAAATCCGATAAATTATTCACAGCTGTCTTCATTGTATATATGGGTTAAATCAAGTGAAAATGTTGAATAGGTTGTCTTTTGATTATAATTAATGTTGATATTAAATGTGGCCGTTGACCAACAAATACTTCAAACTTAGGAGTGTAGTCTTCTACTTGCTTTTCTTTGCTTTTAATCATTCTCTTGTCCGAGTCAGAAGCATCAAATAGTTGCAACATATAAAACATAACTGATGATGCAACTTAGACCAAGTCTTCCCACGTTTTTAGAAAGGCTTGTTCAATGTCCACTTGATGCAAAAGGAGACAAGCCAAACTTGCACTAGCAACCATCAATCAGTAAAGAACACATGAAGCATCCAACCTTTTAAATCCCATGTTATCTCAGGGATGCTATGAGCTGAATAATGGTTCTTGATCCGAAGATCCAATTAAATAACTCAGTATGACTATCTATTTGATTTGGAACTTAACGTTTTTGAGACCCATGATTATCTTGTGATACATATGTGATGATTGAAATCAATTAGGTAGCAGAATATACTGCATTCTATGTTACATTTCTTTTTATAAAAACTATGCATGGGGAAATTTATTGCTACATCGTTAAAAAATCTGATTAGAAAATTCTTCACATAGTTGGTATAGAAAACATGTACGAGAAAAATAACAACATTGTTGAATACTTTGATTTATTGCATTTTGTATTCTATTTGGTTGTGCATGCTAGCTAGCTTGTGTTTGATGACATCTCTAAAAGCTCATGACTTTTTTTTGTTCTTGTTTCTCACATGATTGAACCAAGATATCAAGAAATAGCGCAAAAACATTTCATAAGCGGTCAAAGATTGATGGAACAGCTAGCTAAACCCATATAGAATTACTTTCACTTGTAAATTTTTGTTACATTGTGATATGTTAGATGGTTTTATGTAAAACTTAAAACAATGGGGGTGCAATGGTTAAGCTTTACATATGTACTTTGAGGTTATATGAATGATGTTTCAAGCAAAAATGAATTTCTCTATATATAGTATTTTTTAACTTATTAACTTGCTTTGTTTATTAACAAGCAAGTATTCAGGGAAAAACAACGTATGAATGTACAAATTAAACAGGGACTGCTTCCAAACATTTCCGACGACAATATTTCGCCTGAATAAATTAAATAACAGCAAAGCTTCACTATTTTCGGCTACAAAAGTAGCTGCAAATACTTTTTTCCGGCGAAAATATATAGCCGGTAATAAAATTGTCACGCACCAATCCAGCACTATTTCCGGCTATAAATGTAGCTGCAAATACAAATTTTCGGCTAAAAATATATAGCCGGAAAATACTTGGGTGACTAAAAACTAGCCACTATCTATTTGCGGCTTAAAAAATTTAGACGCTAATAAGTATTTCTAGCTAAAAAATATAGCCGGAAAGTATTTTTGGCTATTTATGACGGATATTGGCAAAAGTTATTGCGACAACATTTTATTTATTTGCGGCTATTATTGTTGTCGAAAATAATATGTATTTCTGGCTATTATAAAAGTAGCCGGAAAATGTTTTACTTGGCTCTGTAATAGCGGCTATTCCGTGGCGACTATAAATAGCGGGTAATAAATAATACCGACGAAAACCGTTGTTTTTTCCGGCTAATGTACCTACCGGAAATGGAGCAATTTCTTGTAGTGATATTACTTCGCTTAAAAGGTACGAGAATCTTTAATAAAACCAGATGGTACTATTGCCTTTATTAATCTCACATATGGAGATATAATATATGCTATTAGTAGAACTGGTTTGATTATGTCTAATGACTTAAGATTAAAAAAGCAAATGAAAAAAGAAAAGAAATTTGTTAAGAAAGAGTTAGGTACCTTTTGTGAATAGTTCGATTATTCCCCTTTGTTGGCTCTTTCTACACGACGTAAAAAAGGAAAAAGAATTTATAAGAATTATCCAAATAAGAAACAAAAATATAAAAAACCCTATAAAAAGATGAAAGATAAACAAATATATAATAAACCAGTAAATGGTACAAAAAGGTTTGATGAAAGGAAAAAATAAATTGTTTGTTATAAATGCAGAAAAGTTGGACATTATTCAGCAAATTGTAAGGTTAAAAAAGAAATTGACAAATTAGATGTACCTGAAACAGTAAAAGAAAAATTACTAAATATTTTTATATAATCAAGTGAGGAAAATGAAAGCTCTTCAGAGGAAGAGGAAATTTATCAATTAAAAAAGTCAAGTTTCTTAAAACAATCTTCTAATAGTGAGTTAGAAGAAGATGAGGTACATGTTTGTAATTGTTTAGATAAAAATAATTGTATTTGTAATAAAACTATTAATGTATTATCAACATATGAAAATATTATATTAGAATTAATAGATGAAATTAGTAATCCACAAGAAAGAATAGAATATTTGAAAAAAATTAAAGAATACTTTTACTAATCAAATCACTTTTATACCCACGTCAACCCCTCATCATACAACTTTCAAGAGTTAGCAAATAGATTCAGAACAGAAAAAAAAAAAAAAAAAAGAAAAGAATTAATTTTAAATTAAGACTTACAACAAGAAATTAATGAAATAAAGAAAGAAATTAGGAACTTGAAAGCTTTTAACATTAAACTTAAAGTTTCTAATAAGCAATTATTATAAGAAATTATACTATGAAAAATAGATAAAAATATTGATACTCCTAAAAAAGAGTAAGGAGAAAGCTCAGCAATAATTACCAAAGAAGAATCAGATAATTTTATTAATATACTTAATAAAATAAATTTTCGAAATTGGTATATTGAAATAACTATCTCTATTAATGAAGAATTTTCTCTATCGGCAATCGCTTTATTAGATGCAGGTACAAATTTAAACCGTATACAAGAAAGAATAATACATTTTAAGTATTTTGAAAAAAATAAAAGAGACATTATCTTAATTAGCTAATAGAGCAAAATTAAGTATAAATTATAAATCATCAAATGCATATATTTACAATAATGTAATTTACTTTAAAACAACATTTATTTTAGTAAACAATATCAACATCAGAGTAATATTAGGAAATCCATTCATTACTTTACTTTACCCTTTCTCTATACAGATGAAGGAATTTCTACTGAAATATTAGAAAAATATTCACTTTAAATTTTTATTTCCTCTGGTCTCAAAAGAAATTAATTCCTTAAAAGAAGGTTCATTAACCAAAGAAATTAATTTTTTAACAAAAATTAAGATTAAAAAAAAAAGAAAAACAAATAAATTTCTTAAAATAAGAATTAAAATATAAAAAAATTGAAGAACAAATTCTAATATTCGTTATTGATTAAAAAAATTAATAATTTCAAAAATATAATTGAAAGCTAGCATATGAATCTGCTTACCTAGACTTCTTAACTTTTCTGGATTTTTTCACAATAATGCTGAAAGAATATCAATCGTCACCTATAAAATAAACACGTAATTTGCTTAGATCTCCACTTAAACACATATTTTGATATTTAAGCTTGAAATACTAAAATAACATATTCCTCCTAGAAAATCTACATTCCTCATAACCCTAAAATATCATTAATTTTCAAATTTATTGATATCCACTTAACATTCACTTAACCTAATTCCAACTCAATCACAAGTACATTTAAAAAAAATAAGTCCAACCCACTTAAGTATTATAACAAGAAAAATTCTTGTCATCCTCACACTTCGCACACTACACTTATTTTAATTTTTTTTTCATTTTTTCTATAATAAATATGTAGTGTGTGGATGATAAATAGAATAATTCAATTAGTTTAATAAAAATAAAATAATATTTTAATATATAAAATGTATGGTGTAGGATGATATATAGCATTCCTCTTATAACAATTGTTGTAACCAAAATATTATTAGACCCAAAATGATTTAGGACCCAAGTCCAACCCAATAATATACATGTTTAACTTCATAATCATTTAACATAACTCAACTCCAATTAACAACAAGCCCAGTACATATAAAAAGCCCATGTAGTCCTAGGTAAGCCCAGCTCAATAATTAAAATAACATAAGTTGCATCTATTATTAGGGTTTATAGAAGACTAAACAACAAAATGGTAAGCCATGTTTTGGATGAAAATAATAGAAAATCACAATGGGAGCACCGTGTGACAGACTAACTGTGAGTGCAGCAATGAAGTGGTAACAAGGTGGCTACGAGCAGTGGTAGAGCACTGTGGAAGAGAGAGAAAAAGTGATGAGAGAAAGAGAACTAATGCGAGGGAAAGAGATGGAGAAGAAATAGTGAGGGAGAAGATTGGGCATGGATTACCAAAGTGGCATGTGAGTGACAGGAGGTGACCCAGCCAGCAGTTTCTATGGTTGTTCTGAGTGTTCCCGGCATGGCCTCGATTGAACCTCTAAAAATAATCTAATTTGTCCCATAACTTTTTTGAACCAATTCTCACTGGGTCTATATATTAAAGATTTTAACCTAATTATCAAGCCCAATAAAATTCATACTCTGCCAAAATAAACTTTTTGACCCGTAGCCTCTTCTAAAATGACCCGTTAAATCTCAAGTGGGCTTTTCATATATAGTAATCCAAATAAAAAAAATTTTGAACGTGAGCTTCATGTTGGGCTTGAGTGTTACACAACTAACATGAAAGGGATATATTAATTAGGTAGGTCATACACGACAATGCATATATATTATATAGCTAGAACAGAGGTTCCTTTTTCTTTTTTAATGGATAGGAAGAGGAAATAGGAAATTGGAAATAATGATCACCACGTTTTCATTAACTAGGTAGTTATTTGTGAACCTCAAAGGTACTAAAGGGTGTTTTTTATATAAAAATCATCAAGTAATTATGAAAGCATGGAGTGGAATTAGCTGAATGTGCAAACATTAGATCTTACGGTTCTTATGTAAAACTTGAAAACCAACAACTAGTACTTCAGCCAAAAACCAGCGTTAGGGTACTAGCTTGAATATATAGCATTTAAGAAAAATCGAAGATTTGCAAAATAAATTATGTCACGAGATGCGGAAGAGTGGAAGATCTTAAACTCATCTCGCGGCTTCAATTAATTACTAGACTAGGGGATAGGTCTCACATTCACCTTGAAAATTATTTGAAAAATAGTTGCTAGACAAAATCACGCTTCGTTTGGTTATGTAGATGAGCTGAGATAAGAAATCTATTAATAATAATAAGATAGTTTGTGGATAATAATGAAATAGTTTGAGTTAAGATTTTTATGGAGTTTTAGAAAATAAAAAAGAAAAAATTAAATAAAAATCTTATAAAAGTAAAATATTGTTAGAATATTATAATTCTTTTAATATTATTTTTATTTTGATATTTGAAAAAATTGAATTAATTTTTGTGTTTTGTTTAGAAGTTTGAGAAAGTTACAGTAATTAGAACTTGAATTTAAAAAATGTTTGTGTTTGAATGATTTTTGAATGTTGAGATTGTTTGTAAAATCAAATGGGACCTTAATCATCTTACGACTAGTGTTTCACGAGGATCTTGCGAACTTGCTTCCTCTGATAAGATCGTGTCAAAAGCAACTCAACCTCATTACTCAAAAATCTCCCAAGAGTTCATGTGCAATATGATCTACTGCAACATTAACAAACTATAGTTTTGGTTTGTCCATTTTCACATGTATAGTGATCACAAGAACAATGTACGAATAATATCACTAACATAGGGAATATGGTAGGGCAAGGGGTCGGGGGGACCTGTTAATTACTTTGCTGTTAGGGCATTTCACAACTGGAAACCAAGTTGGATGTGGGACTGTGTGGAGGGGTTAAAACCAAGAGCTCATGTGGACATGTGAAGGCATGTGCGTTCCGTTCCCACCACAATTAGTCCAGCTAAGAATTCTAAACGGCAGCACGTGCATTCACCACCCTATCCCACACCACTATAATCAGTAGTACTGCCTTCTCATGACACCTCTCTGGCCTCTCATCATCTACCTGCAAATTCCAAACCTTCATATAGCTAGACAAGAAAACTCCACAAATTTCCGCCTATTGACATTAGATATATATATATATATATATATATGAGAAATGATTTTTATAGTGCACAAGCATCGCACATTCATTTTAAAAAATAGAGTAAATATGAGATCCACATAAAAAAAAAATTTTAATAATAAATTCTACTTTTTGTAAAAGAAGTATGTGGTGCTTGCACAATTTATGACTATATCGAGCACTACTCATCTTCAAATTAGTCATGACGATCCCTAATTATCTGTATAAATTACAAACACAGATGATATAACACAATTAGAAACGGATCAGTTATATATAAAAATTAAAATGTAACACGTGGCATAAATCATTCCCAAGAGTAATTAGGAGTTTGGATAGTAATTGTACTTTAATATTTCTCCTTCTAAAGCAATACTTTTTAGCTTATATTCTATTAATTTATTTCTTCTCTAGTTGGCAAACATGGAGGGTTCCATTTCCCTCTAATTGGTGGCAATGGGACAGCAGAATGTGCACAGTTATCATGCATAAAAGGTATTGCTTAGGCAACTTGCTACTAGCGGGGACACTATAAATAATGACAGAAATATCAGCTCGATCCCAACAAGAAATCATCAACTGTTCCGAATTAGGAGGATATATTTATATGCTTTTCGATCTAACTTCGGATTTAGTTTTTTTAACTTCTAAGACCATCCTAATCAATGCAATCAACCGTCATGTCAGCATGGAAAAGAGGGATGTACGGTCATAATTAATCATGTATTATATATATTTACACCATTCCATGCAGCTTATACGTACGTGCATAAAATTCTTCATGTAATTTAATATTCATCTTATCTATCTATAATCGAAACTCAAACAAATATTTGGTTGAATATCCTCCACAAAATGGCCTTGCTCCACTCATGCAAGCTTGTAGATCATGTAGAGATTAATTTTTATATCTGCACCCAGAGGCCGGGTTCTCATGCATGCCGGCGTTTCCTCCTCGCAAATTAAGGCTGATTTTTGGCCATGCCTACTTTAATTTGACTTCAACCCAAAAGACTTTCACCGTCTGTAGTACATGTGAATTCCTTGGAAATGATTTACACCTACGTCGAGATTAGCAGCTTATACAGACAAAGAGCGCCTTGCATGATAATTAGAAAATCAAAGCTGCTTCCGTCTGTCACTTGTGGGGGACTGACCATAAAGCTACAAGGGAATTAAAGAGAATAACGACCTCTAGCTTTTAGATTATATTAGCAGCATATTATGTACTGTATGGGTAAACAGGGCCTCATCATCTTCTCTAGATATATGGAATTGAATTAATAACTAGGCTGACTATTGGGCGCGCAGTTGATTTAAGTTCTATTAATTCAAATCCGACAAAAAAAGGGAAAAAGAAAAAAAGAAAAAAAAGACCTACGTTCTGATCATCTATCGGCCAATATGTTAATTATGCGTAGAAACTGAAAGACTAAAGTAAAGAAACTAAACCTTAAAATATCGAATTATATATCCACGGCCAAGTAATTAATTAATTTTATGATGGCAACAACCATATCTTATGTGTAGGAGTATGCATGTCAACCCGATGAATGGTAAAGATCAATGAGTTGGCAAACCACATGCACGGTATGGGTTGTAGGGTGCAATGGAAGGTTGTAGGTTAGTGGACCTCTGGGCCCCACCCCCACCCATATCATCATCATCATCATGTAACCCCTACAAACAAGTTGATGATCATCATCATATATATTGTGCAAAGTGCAAACTATGAAAATCATTTGACCTCGCGCGATCGCTTTAATTTTGATTCATGTTGGCTACCTTCTATATAGGATTAAGTTTATATATATGGGACAGCCACGAAGGAGACAATGCATAAGCTAGAGCCCGCCGGCACTTGAAACTACCCGAGAAATTGACCCTTCAAGACGAACCTATATAGTATGTATACCTTTCTGACTCATGTCCATAACCATGAGCTATATATAGGCCAGCCCTCCGGCAGACATGCCTGCCTGCCCTAGCCATCCCTTAATTTAAGAGGATACCACTAAGCTGTGTCCCGCCACGATCGGGTTGTCCAATAAACGTATCTTTTTAACTCACGACGGGAAATGACAAAAAATAAAACAAAACCCTACCTAACATGCATGCATGGTATTAATTAATGTTCTTAACTTTTTTGTGTGGTAATTTTTGATGATCAATTATCAAGGAATCCTAATTAAAAAGATCGAAGGGAATTCACGAAATATATATATATATATATATATTATATTCTCCATGTCAAGATCAATCATGTCAAAGGTGGCAATCAATATTTCTCAGCTCACAGTATATGCGCATGTACGTACCCATATATATATATATATATATAATGTATTTGATAAGCTAACAACATGCTCGATCTGTGAAAGCTAAACTGCATTAACATTCATCATGTTCACGTACGTGTACATGTCGTTTTGTGATTATATATATGTGATTTTCACTATTCATTTATGTATATATATATATTCAGAGTCGTTATCAAGCCTCACATGGGCATGGGTTTTCAATGTCCTCGTGAACCCCTGGAACTTTCTGAGGGCACGAAGTAGGGGACCGCCTACTTCTTCCAATCTACATTAACACAGCTTCGACCGATCTGCCGACTGCTACTTCTATCTAATTCTTAGGTATTCCATCGCTTCCACTTTTGGAGTCTAGTTTGTGTGATTCTTATAATTATAAGCTTGGCTTGCAAGGCTTGGCTTTGACGATCGACTTCTTACTTTTCTGTGGTCAATTGATCATAGCTATAAAACCGTCGATGGTCAAGCTAATTTGAATAATCAATAATCAGTCTAAAGTTTGAAACCAATTAAGCTTACATGAATATACATACTATTTTCATTGTGCATGGTTTCTCTACTTCCCAAGATATATATATATATATATATATATAAATTAAACACGTATATATATATGTGTGTGTTTGTGTGTGAATAAAAGAGTAGAATTCATATCAATCCTTTTTGAGTACTATTGAATCAAAAAACCAAATCCTAACAATCATGCGTGTGGTAAATAAAATAATTATTTTTTCCTCATTATTTAGACCAAATTAGCGCGACAAGATGCCCATACCGTACTTCATCGATCTTCTATTTATTAGTTTATTTATGTTTCCATTCGTGGTTGATTTCCACTACGACAAATTATCAAAATAAGAAGAATATTTTATTTGTTTTTAGAACAAATTAAAGGGATGTTTCCTCAATCATTAATGGCCAAAAATAATATTATAAATAAGATTAATAATCTATCTTGGAGGTGCGATCTGAAGTCATGCATGTCAAATTATAGCGCATATATTCGGACCATGCATGTTTGAACTATATCCATGGAGACTCAAATTTGAATTCAAACTAAAATTCGAGTAATACTACATATAGTCATATGCATAAATATCGTGTAATCGTTTTGGAAAAAAATGAAGCTCACTATGAAAAAATTATTATTTTTCATGTAAGTTTCCTATTTATTCATTATTTTTCAAAATAATTATAGTCGTGCTTGCACTACAAGAAAATATGTTTTTTCCAGCACCACTAATTGTCGCAAATAACCCCAAAAAATGCTGGGAATAATTATTCACAGCGTTTTTTGATACGCCGGATGTTAATCGCAATTGTATACTCACTTATAAATTAATCTAGCAATAGACCAAAAACGCTGCAAATATTCCACTATTTACAGCGTTTTCTCACGCTGCAAATAATCTAAAAAACGCTGGTAATATCAGTTTGCTTGTGGCCATAAAACGCTAAGAAAAACATTCTGTAGCGTAGCTTCAATGTCGCAAATAACACTAAATTCGCTGCAAATAAACTGGATTATTTGCAGCGCTATCAAGAAATGCTGCCACTATCAATACATTATTAATAGCGTTTTAAAATTACTCTGCAAAATAAGTTTATTAACAGCGCTATAAAACATTGTAAAAGACTATTAGAACGCTGCAAATATTCGTTTATTATTGGTACTGTTTTAATATAACGTTGAGAATTTTTTTTAGCAGCGTTTGTAACGCTGCAAAATCTAATAACAGGGAAGCCAACATATTAGTCCCAGCTGGATGTAAAACATTGCAAATAATATTCCTAAGCCAGATTTTTTTCGCAACGCCTCATTCAACGCCGAGAATGACCTTGTTTTTAGACATACCCAATACGTAATTGTTACGTACTGTTTGGTACCTAATTCAATCCAACTCAAACCACAAATATCTAAGATAGAAGCATATTTGCCTTTTAACAACCATAGCATTTTCAATATAATATAAATTCAGAAATCCAATATAACATTGTTACAATTTTTTAGTAATCAATACATTAGCTTGGTGCATTAATGGAAGGGAATTTTAACTACTATGTTTCGGAGTCAAGCTAACAGGAAATACATGTATAAATTTCAAGTTCTCTCCATAAATACAGCCCAATACAGCAGGTTTAGGTGTTCATAGAACTGGAGATCATGAAGCTTCTACCCCGAGAGTCGCTGGAACATCTACAGCACCCCCCATGCATGAAATTTTACCATAGGTTACGTACCCCTTCAATGTTAGTTGTTGCAAACAAAGATCCAGCTGCAAATGCACAAAATTAATTTTATGCTTATACTCTTTGGCATTCCCAGCCTCTGCATATGAAAACAATCCACTTGAAACAAAGTCTGGATCTTCTGACAGCAGTACACCAATGTATTCTACATGGGTTACACATAGATCTACTTATCTGCATATAATATATACATATATATATCAAATAAAACATGATTAACTACTTTGCATTTAAGATCTAATTAAAAACATCCAGACTCTATATATATACACATTTCAAACTCATTAATAAATGGAGATTCAGATTGGGGTGTATGTTTGAACTGACAATAGAGTTTAGAGATGGAAGGCCTTTAAAGTATGAGGTGATGGAGGATTGATTGAACAGGACATTGAGGCTTTTAAGCTGCTGCATACAGGTCCTTTAAACAATTAATAGACTCTTCTCAGCAGCTTGAAAAAAAGATCAACAATTTCAACTACACCAAACGTGAAGTACTCATGATGATCTTCTAAATATCATTTATCCTAAAAGTTCACATCCAATCCAAGTGTGATCTTCTAACAATATCCCCTCAAATCTGATGCTAGCTTAAATTAATATACGGGTGATTAATTAATATTAATAGTACTCATGATGATCATCATAAATTTTATCATCCTTAATCATGTTTATTGATACTACGTACGTACACATTTTAAATATCTTTATATATCAACTACTTAAATGAACTATCAGTTAAGATGTGCTAGTATATATATTAGCACATATGATATATTACGAATAAAAAAAATCAAAATGAAGAATAAAATTTGTGTAAAGTTACAGATAAAATTGACACATAAAGCTAGCAGACAAACTAATAGCACAGCGAAATATTACCTAACTTATGATTTTAGAGCCATAAAAAAGAATAAATTCAAAGTTTTAATCATTTCCCACGTTCCCAAAACAGGCAAACACCATCTAATTGGTATGGTACACAATTCATAATTCTCATGCTTTGGACAATTAAAACAGAGAACACTGTTGAAGAACAATGAATTTAATGGTCAAAACTGAGACTTGGAAACCTGAGGGTTGGACTTGGACATGAACCACAAACTGATCATGATCATTAATTACTACCCATGTACGTGACATGTAATGAAACCGGGACTGGACTGTGGCATGTGTGGACAGTAATTTACTAGTGGGTCGCGACAAAATCCAATGATCAGATGATGGATTATCCACCGTGTGATCTAGTATTTTTTATTTTTTATCTAAATACGTGTGGTAGGGGGGGCCAAAACTGTCGGGATTCGGGGATTACGAGGACAGATACTGTAAAGTGTAAAATGTAACAGCAGTAGTAATGGCTGGCGTGAGCATCCGAGCGAGCTGTCATACATGTGCATGGTTTCATCGATCCATCCCCCTCCAAACCCTCACAAAACGACAACAAAATTGAGCGTGTGTTGCGAGTAGTGAAATTCTTCAAAAAAATTTCATCGTCCAAAAGCCATGGGCACCCAAAAAGAAAGAGAGTGAAAAAAGAAAAAGAAAATATGTAATGAGCTCGGCTCACATGGCCCCGTCCTATAACTCCTAACTCCCACACCCTTTGTCTTTCCCATTCATTTATAGCTCTATCATTTCTTGCTTGCTGTTCACAGCTTCGAACGCATTTCTGATCGTCTCTGGAAAAGAAAGAAGTTTTGAGGCCAATATTTTAGATTCTTCAGCTTCTCGTAATTTTTTTGCCAGTACGTACTTGTAAATTAAGGCAATGGGTTCTAAAGCATTGATTTCCAAGATGAAATGTAGGAGATCTTCGAGGCAGAGGCGGGCTTGTACTCGACGTTGGGCGGTGGAAATGAAGATGAAGAGGCTGCAGAGGCTGATTCCGGGAGGGCAACGTTTGCAGCCGGATCGACTTTTTCTTCGGACTGCAGATTACATCCTGCATTTGAGGCTACAAGTAAACCTGTTGCAAGCTCTTTCCAAGATTTATAAACCATGATCGAGTTTATATATATAATCATATCATCATTGCTAGCGCTACTCTATTAATTAAGACATATATATCTATATTTATATATAAATGTATCTTTTCTTTTTTCTTCTAATTTCTCTTAGCCATATTTAAGGTGTTGATCAAAATGCCATGCCATTATCTTGAGTCGTAGTTTCTTTATTTCTGCTGTGTCGGGTTCTATCACCTCATTGTCTATGCTTTTCAGCATTCAGGAACTCCCAATTTCAATTAATTGTAAGTTTCATCTCTCTCTCTCTCTCTCTCTCTCTCTCTCTCTCTCTCTCTCTCTCTCTCTCTCTCTCTCTCTCTCTCTCTCTCATGGTTTTTTTTTTTTCATTTGTCTTAAACCATATGAAGAGAAATCGGTTAGGTACATTTTTCTTCTGGGTTTCAAAAGTTTGACCTTTTGGTCACGTAACTTTGTTATCAGTCGGTCTGGCCTGTCTCATCTATTGACTGCAAGCCGCCTTGTTTAATCTGGAATACACATTTTTGGCTCTAGCCTCTGGGTAATATACATAACACCTTCCTGAAAATTTTCCCATTTTATTAAAAATTACCACTTTACTTTAAATTCAGTACGAAGGATTTTGTTTCCTGTGATTTAGTACTAGAACTTAAAGTCAGGTTATATACATTAATTGTTCCTAAGACAGATAGATCTACTTTTGAAAAGTCATCCATTTATCAGTTGCTCACTCTCTTGTTTTTTTCACAATTTTTCTCCTTTCCATTTCTTTTCAAAAGCCCTGAATCTCGTGACTCTTTTTTCACTTTCTTTTTAGAATATTCAAATTACATGAAGAGGCACGTAGGTACGGCCACTAGTATTTTACTGCCTTACAAGGATTAAACTTTGCCAATTATTTGTAGTGAATGGTTTTTATTGCCTTCATCTTTTCTTTAACTTTTTTGCTTTTCTTGGTATCACGAGTTTCTGTTGGTGCACTTTGGTATTAATGCCACATGCATCCACCAAAAACAAAAATTTAAGTACCAATAATATTGCAAGCTGAGAAAATAGTTTCAGTAGCTAATATTATCTGCCAAAATGACTTTCGTTTACCGAATGGTTTAATATTCGATCTCTTGTACGAGGTGCCAAAACTGTAAAAGAAACTATAAAAATTAATAGAAAGATAAGAAAATAAATGGGAAACTGTAAAATTAATAGGCTCTCGAAACACCACTCATTTTAAAGTTGCCATGCTGCAGTCTTGTATTTGACTACTAAGATTGGGTATCCATACATGAACGTACATCATGATCTGTTAATTAGTTTTCAGCTCTATCTTAATTAATGACCATAACTAAATTTAATTTCAGGGGTCATATCACTATAAGGAAAGCCACTTTATACGTCACAAAAAATCATTGCAAATTGTTTAAAAAGTATTGCAAATACATGATTTTAGCGTCACTTAAATATCGCCGCATAAGAGATGGTAATATTGCATTTCAAAGCTATCTTTCACGTCATTATGCAATATTATCACAAAAAATTAATCTTTGCAACGTAATTTTTCAACGCAAAAAAGAGACATGAACGATGCAAAAACAAATTCCGATTGTCGGGAAAGTCCTTGCTTGCAACCATTTTCAATCTCGCAAAATATCAATATAGCACCGCAAATGAATAAACAATTTGCAGCACATGCATTCCGTCGCTTCACCCAATTTCGACGCCACAGATTAAAAATCTTCTTGCATCATAATTAAGTGTCATGATAGATATTACTAGTTAATTTGGCAGCATTTAAGCTTATTTATTTGTGTCAATAGTTATAGCATCACAAGAATATGTATCATCGCAATTGTATAGTATAATGTTTTGATGGATTTGAATCATCGCTTACAGCACGACAATAAGGCTTATTTTTTGCGTCGAGGGAAAATGATGCAATAGGATCCAATTGTGGAAGAAAAAGTTTCAGAACTGTTCGTTTTCTCAAAAATAATCTTTAGCAATGAAAACTTGTGACGAGTATTGTATGTTGGATGCAAACGATAATTTTCAGCTTCAATTTCGGTGGGGACGGAAATGAATTGCTCGCAAAAACCCTATATTCTTATGGTATATATATATATTACAAAAGATTAGATGATAGTGCGTAAATTTTGCGTTCAATGTAATTTTCGATATAGAAAAATTGAATCTCATCTTTGTTTAACAGTAACTGCACGCATCACTAGATCAATATCAAAGCACACAAAATCAACTTAATTGGTACATTTAACACACACACACACACACATATATATATATATATATATATGCATCTTGAGAGAGAAACTTCTAAAGTACGGCCAGGGAAGTTCTTTGGGAATTTCTCTGATCTCTTTCGATCCCTCTATCTCTCTCTCTCTCTCTGCCTCCATTGGTTACAGCATTAGAAACCTAGCCTTTTACTCCAGTACTTGGTTTGCTAGAAATTAAGCCATATATATAGAATACTATTCCCATGATCTCTATGGCTTACAGTACTGCATGCAGATAGCAAAATTAATTAGTTAGTTGAGCTATTTTATCTATATATATATAATATGTGAAACGAAACATTAATTGAGAATCAAGCAAGTCGATCGGGTAGGAATTTCAGTTGGGGTAATTTACTACTATATATCCAGTTTGGACATTTAATTGACTACGTACGTACGTACATGATTTAGTGGGTACAACTAAATTTTAATTTTATTTGAGAAGTACTAGTATTACTGGATCGCCAACTTGATGTTGGAGCTAGCTAATGGCAAAATCATGACGAGAGGGTGTCTTGTAATTTTAGAAACATTGAAATGAAATGCAGTGTTTTTCATGGAAATCTTCAAAATGGGTTTGGATCCTAGCGCGGGTTGAAACGGTTTTCAATTTCTTCCCCTTTTTTCAAGAAATGCAGTGTTTTTCACGTTTTTCATTTTCTTTTTTCATTCTTTCATATGGTGTTCTTTTAGATGAAAACTTATTTTCAACAATTTTTCTGTCAGATGAAAACGTGGTAAATTACCACATCATCAAGTTGCGCAACGGTTCCGCATGGCGGTTGTACGTAGCCAAGTTCTTGAAACCCTAATTCAATAAAATAAAATGCATATGGGGCAAACATCTTTAAGCCTAATTATTCTAGACTAATTTCTATAACTAATAAAAAAAATTCTTTTAATGAAATAAACAAGTTCAAGGCACTAAATAACATAAACATAATAATAGGCCCAAAATAATAAATCTTGAAGTCCTAAGTCATGATACACTCTTCCGGCCATAGCTTGCATCAAATTGATCAAAACTGGTTCTCCTTCCTTCAAACTCATCTTGAATGTTGAAGTCTTATTAGCTTCATCCCAAGTGAATTGTACATATCTTTGCATAGCTTCCTTGATCTTCCTACCTCTTGACTTTGTAATTGGCATATCTGGAACTTGCAAAGAATCTTTAAGACTTGGTCTACCTTAGTGCCCATCAGGCAGAGTCCTTAGTTGTGGTTCTTGAGCATCGATCACAGGGATTTTAGAATAGAGGATCGAAGACAAAGAAAGCATTTCTCTCACGTGGAGTGTTTCTCAATTGTTCTAGTTGCCGGTATCCATTTTCGTTCTTTTTTCTTTCTGATTATATTTACATGGGATAGCCTGTGTTAAATAATTAATTTTCATTTTTTCTTTGGTTGTTTGATTTTTCACAACTGGGTTAGGTCTTGCATATTTCTGGCCTATCTTCTTGGTATGTTTTAGATTTTAGTATAAATTTAGATGATTTGTGTTGTGTTCCACTATTTTTGTTACTATTGGTGGTTGTGGTGGTGTTGTTGATTTTATGGTGGTCATTTGTTTAACTTAAATTACAAAAAATTGAAGTTGTTTATTTTTTTAGAATCAGTATGTTAGGATTGGGCAAAAAATCTGGGTATTGGTTACGGGTTGGAATTTAATGTTGTTGGAAATTTCTCTCAACCTTAGAGAGAGAGAGAGAGAGAGAGAGAGAGAGAGAGAGAGAGAGAGAGGGCCAGACAAAGAGACAGAGAGATTGTTGTGAAAGATCAAATTCCCTCTGATTGATCGTGTTCTCATTCAATCTCTAATGATCTTATTTATTTTTATTTTTATTCAGTGATTGTGTTTTAGCTTTTTTATTGCTGTTGTTGGAAATGGAAGATTATTGTGGTTTATGGTGATGGCCATATATTTTTCCTTAGATTCTTATTTGAATTTTTTTGTTTCGAATGAAGAATGAAGGCCAAGCTTAAGGAATAAGCGTGTGCAAATTTGAGGAATGATTAGGGAGCTTTTGGTCATTAGGTAGTATTGGACTTGGTAAATATGGTTGTATTGGAGGTTGAAAAGTCACAGGACCCAAAGCAACATATATTGTACTTATGGTACTAATACTTATGACAAGACAATGGCGGTGGGTTTAGTTTGAATATGATAAGCAGTGTGTGAAGACTGCACTTTGAGGAGTCTAGAATACCTAGTATTGGTTGCTTTTTTAGCATTTCTTATTGTGATGCCCCCAACTCTCATGTACGGAAATACGAGAATCGAGACATCGGGATAATGACAACATAGATTACACAAACTAACAATGAGTGCTAAGTGTGTGTACATGCAATATGTGTAAAATAAAAGATGCAACAAATAAGTTAAAATCAATCAACTAAGTACCAGAATTGTTAAAATACAAATTCGTTTAAACACAAGTGTACCAAAATATTACAATTATCCAGTAAAACATAATAAAACCATAATACAAAAGTCAAATGCGGGAAACAAATCCCAATTTATCAACAAGTGACACCAAATCACACCTCCGGGGGAACTACATCCCCAGGTTCAACCTCCTCATCATCTGCATCAAAGTTTACGGTACCACGAAATGGTACAACAAGTAAGAAATAATCTAAACAACCCATGAGATAAAATATATAGATGTAACCAACAAACATGCATGCATATGATGGATTATTCATGAGACCCAAAAATATCATTTTTTCCAAAATTGAATATTTTTCAATGCACGCCAAAATCCTATTTTGGCCCAAATACCAAGTCCATTAAAACATAACTGCCATTTTTTCAAAAAATGGCCCATATAGAGAATCCATCATTTTTTCAGAAAATGGTCCACATAATCCTTTAATCAAAGCCCGCCATTTTCCTAAAAAATGGTCTACATAAATTCAATTTATCAAAGCTCATCATTTTCCCAGAAAATGGCCCATCATCCAATTTTACCAAATGTACCATGATCTCCCTTAAGGATCATCTGCACACCCTGACTCTTATCGTCATACCGCAGGTAACAACCACGCATGTGATTTCTTAATGAGCGATACCCAACTCCACGCCCAGTGCTTACCATGAACAGGCTTCCTCTAGCCCCCGCCAGCAGAGGGGCTATAGGCAGGACAGCGTTACCGTATCATCCAAGCCTGTTGTCGCCTAGCGGACGTCACTCAGTATATTCTGCTTTTGAGTGACTAAAAGAGCTCCACCAAGAAAATGCCTGATGATCTCCAAGTTTATCACTCCCAAGTGTAGAAGTGTTTCAGTTGCAATAATAAGGAAATCTCAATGTCATTTCCACCAGGACAAATGTACTTCCAGCAACATACTTGTAAAACTTAGATAATGTAAAACAAATAGTCTATAACATCTTTTATTTTTATTTTTATGGTTTTGAAAAAAAGCTGGAAGATAAAAAGCGACTGTACCCAACAAAGGGTTTGTTACCAATGGAATGTATGGTGGATTTTGGTTGTTTTTGGGGCAATGACGTTGCTCTAAAACAGGAATTAAATCATGCAAAAAATCTGACTTCTAAGATTGGAATAGTTCTTAAACAGAGTTACTAATCGTTAGCTAAACTGAAAAGCTCACATAATCAATTGGACAAACACCTGGATTGTAGTTTTAAAACTCCTTCGTTTCCATCATTTACACAGTTTTCTGGGCACTACTTTCCACTTACTAACCCAATCAAGAAGTTAATAAAATCAAGTGTATGAAATAAAAGCTTAGAGTACTATGCCAGAACCTAAAATAGAGTGACCAAACTAAGCATCCACTAGAGTTAATTTAACACACGGCTGATGGAATCCTTGATTAGTTCAAGGTTCTGTTGTGCCTTGTGTCTACAACAGAGTAAGAATAAGAGTAAGAGATTTCATCAGATTTCCCTCTATAAGTTTAATTTCAGACAAAGTAAGGTAAACAGTTGAAGCTACAAAAAACCAAGCAAACAATGGATTGTTTTACTGCAACCCAGGCCTTTAAAATCAGCCGAATGTATTCATCGAAAGCTAGCAAAACACTAATATGAAAAACCCTAAGGAAAATCCTAGAAATGCTGTCTAAATAAAAGTAGGAGACAAATGACAAGTAAAATGAAATGGAAAACCGAATGCCCACAATCGAAGGTTTCTCTTCCTTTTATACTCAGAATCCTCACTCCTTGCCACGAATCACAACTTTTCCATCGTGCATAACCACCCCATTTCTCAGCTTCTCGTGGTCCCCAAATCACTCAGAGTATTAGCATGCGTCTATTGGGTTAGGTGATCCTGAGCTCTTCCCATGGCTTTCTCAAGGTTTAATTTCTTCACATGGGTTTAAGTTGTGGGCTTGAGTTACTTTATGGCCTTACTTCTCTCTCAACAAATCTTGAGCATTCTGAATTGGCTTCACTCCTGCATTGGACCACAGCTCATGTAAGTTACCAGCCAGCCCATTAATTGATGAAAGTAATAATCAAATCATATACATGAAAGTTAAATGCTTTAAGGTGTAAATGGTCATTTCATTTGTCAGGAATAGCTAATGCACATTATTTGATTAATACTCTTAATTTAACAGATAAAGTTCACTAATCTCACTATGTTAAGAGTATTAAAAACAACATAATTATCCATTTATCAATGCCCATCTCGGCTTGGGGTCATGATACACGCACCCAAAAATCCTTTTTTCACATGAAACCCAGTTTTCAAATATCCACACGAACATGTATGCAATTATGCAAAAACTAAGTTTTCAGTTACCAACATAAACATGCGTGCAATTGCAATGTACAAGACACGACATGAATAATCAACAGCCAATAGAATGCCAACCTAAACCAAATCACACAACAACTTCATCCTCCAATCCAACCGACCCTCTTACTCTTCGAATTCAGTTCGGTAGAACCAACCAATTCACAGTAAATATAAATTAGCGTAAAAACATAATTAAATCTTAAAAGTTCTTTGAAAAAATACTTACAGTGCTATAATATAATTTTTAGAGGATCACGGAAGTGCAAAAGGCGGCGGCAAGGTAACATCACAATGCAAAATGCACTATGGCGGTGGGTCTCAGAATACCCAAATTTGAAAGGAGACAAACGAAGATTAGGAAGGTTAGGGTAGGGCTTAAGGGTGTTGGTGAAGCCAAAGGTAGTAGTGATTGGCCGTGGGTAGCGGTGTAGAGGGCGGTCAAAAGTAAAAAAAGGCTAAATCGAAAAGTGAAATGGTTGGGTTTCACCGGTGGCAGATCAAGGCTGAAGAATGGTGGTTTGGGTTGCTGGAGGGCTGATAATAAAGTGGTGAAAGAATGACGACCAATGATAGGGCGATGGCGACGCTGGAACACAAAAGGGCTGCAGCATTGGGAGGGGTGTGGAGGCTAACGGCAGCATAGTTAGGGCTAAAAATGGAGAGGGGTGGTCGCTGGCAGGTGGGGAAAAGGGTGGGCTGGGTGGCGATGGCCACAGGCTATGCACAGTGGCGCTGGGTAGAGGAGAAGAAAATGGACAAGGAGCGGGAGAGGGTTCGGTCGCACGCGTGAGAAAGGAGAAGTAGAGGAAAAGAAAAGAGAAGGAAAGAGAGAAAAAGGAAAAGAGAAAAAGAAAAAAGCAAATGAAAGAAATGGGGTCAAATCCTCAAATTGGGTCTCAAAACTAATTCAACGAAAATAATTTTAAAAAAGTAAGTTGAATAAATTAATTTAAACGCAGTAATTAGCTAAAATAAAATAATTAATAAAAACCAACAACACAATAATTTAAAGTCCAAAAATAAACTGATTTAAAGTAAAGAGTAATTTAAACACAAAATAATAATTAATATTAAGAAAGCACATCAAAATAAATTTCACAACTTAAAAATCATAAAATAAATCCAATGAAAATCCAATACATTTAAAACAAGAGAAGAACCAATTTTTTTTAAATCAATTAAAATATTTATTCAATAAAATACACTAAAACATAGAGTATCACACTTAGTGTAAGGAATTTCCTAAGCCAACACTCAATTGAGTATTTCTTTGAGTATTAAGCCAACAAAAACTGAATACCTTGCACTCGACTTTGTATTTCTTGACAAAAACTAAGTTCCTTGCACTCAACAAGAAATGCTGGGTCTTGTTGGGAATTCCCAAGCCTACAAAACTTAGTTTATAAAAAAGAAAAGAATCAATTGTTGCTGTCATAATTAGAAATTCGTAGTCCATCTAAGCACTCATCTAAATACCCAGCATTTTTGAGAATTTCTTGTAAGAAGGATACCCAGTGAAAGCAACTCATTCCTTTTGTTTTATTTAAAATATTTTTGGGCGAGTAGTTTAAAAGAAATTGCTTTGTTCTCTTTAGAAATCTTTTTACAGAGAGAGAGAGAGAGAAAGAGAGAGAGAGAGAGAGAGAAGTTACAGTTACGAGAGTTAGGTTTGTTTAGATGAGTGCTTAGATACGATCCAATCAATGCTGCAACTAACAAACAGAAGATCCAATTTCAACACGGAGGCCAGGAAGGGAATGAATGTTAGTATATTAGTTTTTTCTTTCTTTCCCAATGATTGAGTTGCCTCCCCTTGAAAGAAACTTGCCCAAAATCTCTACTTAGTGGAAAAATTAGTACATTGAGAGAGGATTAAATCCTGGAAAATTATGATATTAACAAGAACAACAATGACAACAACATTAACTAGTTGGGCTTCTCTCTTTCTCCTCACATGACCATGGAGATTTCTTTAGCCCCTCCTAACCTTCAACATGATATTAATTTATTGTTAGAAAAGGAGGAAATGATGGGGAAGCAGCGATCTCAGGCCTTATGGCTACATTCAGGGGACCAAAAAATCAAGTTCTTTCATCGTAGAGCCTCTCAACGAAGGTGCCAAAATTTCATTGATAGAGTACAAGATGCAGATGAAATTTGGTGAGAGGGGAGGATATAGAAGCTGTGGTGGTGAATTATTTTTCTGATTTATTTTCTTCAACACATCCACATGGAATAGAGCATGTTATTGCTACCATGCAGCCAAAGGTATCTACTACTATGAATGCTGAACACATGCAACCATACACAAGCAAGGAGGTGAAGCAAGCTTTATTCTATATGTAGCCCTTAAAAGCTCTAGGTCTAGATGGAATGTCACCAATATTTTTTCAGAAGTAATAGCGTATTGTTGGCGATTTGGTGGTGAACACAACGTTGTCCATTCTCAATAATGGTAGTATTCTCTCAGCCTTAAATGAAATATTTATAGTTCCTATTCCCAAAAAGAAAAGGTCTGAAAAGGTTCAAGATTTTAGAACTGTTAGCTTATGTAAAGTGGTTTACAAAATTATAGTAAAGATGATAGCTAATAGGTTGAAGATTATATTACCAAAGGTTATTTCTCCTAATCAATTTGTTGTTGTTCAAGAGAGGCTTATTACGAATAATGTTTTACCTACATATTAGGCTGTACATCCCATTAGGAAGAGAAGACGAGGTCGGATGGGTGTTATGTCTAATAAATTGGATGTGAGCAAAGCTTATAATCGTGTGTAATGGATATTTCTTGAACAAGGGCTGATAAAATTGGGTTTTGTTTCTAAATGTGTTGCTTTGGCTTTATCATGTGTAAAATATGTTTCATACAGACTTCTATTGAATGGTGCACCATCCTCACCAATATTTCCCACGCGAGGTATACGTCAAGGTGACCCCTTATCCCCTTATCCTTTTGCGTTGTATGTTGAGGGGCTATCAACTCCTTATTCAAGATGTAGAGCATCAATGGTTGATAAGAGGGTTGAAATTGTGTAATCAGCCACCTATGTTTTGCTAATGATAGTTTACTATTTTGTTGGGCAACTATGATTGAAAATTCTATTATAAGGCATTTGTAACATATTTATGGGGATGCTTTTAGACATCAATTAAATTTTGATAAAGCCAAGTTATTAATTTGTAGAAATGTGGGAGAGGATGATGCAAATCCTATTAAAGCACTGTGGAATGTGGATTCTATTCACCACCATGATAAATATTTGGGATTACCTTCTATGACAGGTCTCTAATTTTCCAAGAGTTGAAGTCGAAGGTTGTTGCTCAATCTCTACCAACATATGTCATGAACTATTTTTAAACTCCCAAAGTTATTGGGTAAGGAATTGGAATCTATGTTTGCACATTTTTTGTAGGGACAACGTGGATCTGAACGTAAGATACATTGGGTTAGTTGGGCTACAATGTGTGATTGAAATTAAATGGTGGTTTGGATTTTCATAACTTGGAAAAACTTATCTTTGCTTGCTAAACAGGGATGGAGGTTACTCAGCAGTCCTGATTCATTATTTTATAATGTGTTTAAGGTTAAATATTTCCCACATACATCGTTTTTAGAATCAAATATGGGTTCCAATCCTTCATATGTATGGCAGAGTATCATTTCTACAAAGGACATCCTCTCAAAAGGCTATATATGGAAGGTTGGAAGTGGTGATTCTATTCATCTTTGGCAAGATTGATGGGTTAACACTTGCTTAGCACCTTTTGCTTATGCCTGTTCTCACATACTTGACTCACTAAAAAATGAGTAGTATAAAGGCTATCCCCTATGCATGAGAATATCATGTAATAATCAGAAATAAAATTTCTAGATCGTCTTCTTGGAGAAAGTTGTTTAAATATAAACTCGTATAGAATGATAAAAAGTTTCACAAACAAAAGTGATGGTATGTACAATGAATGGAAGAGTTTAACGGAAATTAAAAAAAAAAAAAAAACACTAGTCATAGACTAGATTCATATTTTTGAATTTCTTTTTAGTGTCGAAATGGAATGTAAAAGACTAACAAATTGAAATTAACAATTAAGGATTCAAATATGCTAAACAATTTTAATTAATCTAAAAATTAAATAATAAAATTGAATTTAATCTAAAATATAATTGTAATGCATATTTAATGGAAGTTTAAATAAATAAGAAAAATAACTAACATAAATAAAATAAACAGCAAATAAAATGCCCAAACTTTTAAACCAAAAATATCAAGAATACACCATAAACTTCAAATTGAAATTTAAATAAAAAGTAGAGAATGAAAAGAGCAAGCCAAATGGTCGGAGATGGAAATTGAAAGCAGTAGATGAGGCTAGACTATAGCAGCAATTGAACCTCTTAAGGAACTCTTCAACGGCGCTTCATGAATGCCTAAGAGAAATTATGTGTCCAATGCTCTAGGTCCTATAAGCATGGATGAATTGGGTTGAAAGAAAAGGAAGTGTAGGGCGCAGGTCAAAGTCCCAAAAGAAATAAAGTGTTGCCGTATAGTCCCAGGTCAAAGTCCCCTTCAATCTGTGCGGCTTGAATTAATTTGACTAAAACCAAAAAGCACTTAGGTCCTTCGACGTGAAAATGCCCAAGGGAAAATATAAATATGCGGCTCTCAAATCCTAGATGAAATTATGTGTTCCGTAGGTCAAAAGTGCCACGTGTGAACGACCAAAAAGTCAAAAAGTAATTCTCATTCAATCTCTTCAAAAGCCAAGTGAAGTCCCTTACGGAAAAATCAAAAAACAACCCACTTTCCTTTTACTTTTTATATTTTTTAACGCACATGCTTCATCTACTTATATAAAAATAAATAAAAATTAGAAAAAATAAAAATAAAGAATAAAATATCAAAGATGTGTTATGCATGTGAAAAAAATATATATAGTCCAATTAAACCACAAGTTATAAAATTAAGCATAAATTCATAATATTAATCAATTTAAATCATAACTTGGATTTATGCATCTTAATCATTTTTTACATGTAAAACCAATAATAATGTAATGAAAGAATTAAAATATATTAGTTCTAGATGTATAAAATATGCAATATTTCAGCTCAATCACAACCCCCAACTAGCGTTTTGCTAATTCTTGAACAAAATAGTAAAACTTAGTTGAGATGAATATTGCATAAAGATTGAAATTCAAACAAAGTAATTAAACACAATTCTGAATTCTCACAAAAGGTGATCCATGACTACTCAACCCCAGGAGCTATATCCACCAAGACTTCTCAAAAATTCTTCACATAGAATTAGAGAAAATGTCTCAGAACTCAGATGTGTGTATAGTTACACAGTTGTGTGTTCTTCATTACTGGCCAGAATTTTTCATAGGATTTTTCAACATTAAAATTAATCATTGTTGATTCTAACTACCTCAAAACCCAATAGACTAGTAGTTTTCACGGAAACTTTGTTTAAAAGTTGAACACTCAACCTTCAAAGTTAGGGTAATTGTTTCTAACCCTTTACTTAGGAAAGTTCACTAAGCTGCATTTATCTTCTTCTTCCTTTTTTTTTCTTTTTTCTTGATTCTTTTCAAATCCTTTTTTTTTCTTTCATTCTTTATTTTTTATTTTTTATTTATTTTTTATTTTTTATAGTATGGCTCGTAGTCCTGCAGTTTACTTCTCCTGTATTAAATCGATGGATAGTAAATGATGAACACCATAGGTGTAAGCATGTGCAAAATGTCTTTCAAATTTTTCCCTTCGTTCTATATAAATCTTACCAAGTCTCATCTCAATAAATATAGTAGCCCGGTGTTTCAAACCATATATCAACAAAATATGATGCATCAGAAATCATACTCTATGCTCAGGCTTGAAAATAAATCTTCACAAAATAAATCTGCTCAACCACTCCACCAAAGTGTTCAAATTTCACAAAATACTAGAAATAAAGTGTGTGTCAATCATATATGTATCAATGCACATCACATTAATGCAATTTGTTTTTTAAAATTTGTGCACACACTCTACCCCCAACTAGTGAGAGACATGGTCATCAATGAATCGAACAAAAGAAAACAAAGTGCACATGAATAAGTAAGTAACACGGACAACCAATCATGTGATATAAAATGAGAGCAAAACAACAAATATAAATAAAAGATAAAATGCAATTGAAGAAATAAATAAATCAATCAATCAAAATCAAAAAATTCTCCAGGGTCTTGCACAAACAAGATCTCTTCACTTGGATCGAAGGCGGTCATAAATGGCTTTAGAAGTTGTCCATTGACAGTAAAACTATTGTCATTCTTCAGATTGACAATGTTTATCGCCCTGTGAGGATGAATCTCCTTTACAATGTATGGCCCACTCCATCGGGATTTCAGTTTCCCGAAAAAAGTATGTAGTCTTGAACTATAGAGGAGCACTTTCTTATCAGAGACAAGATATTTATCATGGATCTTCTTATCATGTACGACCTTCATTCGCTCCTTTGCCTAGTGAGAATTGTCGTATGCCTCCTACTTGCTTCATCAAGTTTCGAAATCTATAACTTTCTTAAATCTTTGGCAGCATCAAGTAAAAAGTTAATTTGCTTAATAGCCCATAAAGCACGATGTTGAATCTCAACAGGTAAATGACAAATTTCTTTGTTAACGACAAGTTTCTTTCTCAAGTTTTTATACTAATGAATTTAACGACTTGTTGCCTAGTATTGTTGTTTTTTTGTTAGAGGGATATGAGGTCATGATTCCTAATAGTGTGTTTAGTAGATTGCCAATTATTAGAGAGATAGAGCATTATATTGACTTTGTACTAAGTGCGACAATTCTTACCTAACCTTTCTTTGAAGAACATGAGTCATTGACACACTTGAAAGGACAAAGTAATTTGTTGACTAGAATGCATGCTAAGTGGGAGAACTGTATCGAGACTTTTCCTCATGTAATCAAATACACACATGACGAGAAAAATTTTGTGGTTGATGCTTTATTAAGAAGGTATATCCTTTTCTTCATTTTAGATACAAAGTTATTGAAATTTGAATATGATAAGAAATTGCATGCTAATGATGATGACTTTGCTAGTGTGTATGGAGTACGTAAGAAAGCATCGTTTGGTAAGTGCTATAAACTAGATTGGTATTTGTTTAAAGAAAATAAACTGTGTGCACTTAGTTGTTCTATGCTTGAGTTTTCGGTGCTTGAGGAACATGATGGGAGATTAATGGGACACTTTGGTGTTTAGAAAACCTTAGACATTTTGCATGAACATTTCTTTTATCCTAAGATAAAAAGAGACATCAATCGCATTTGTGGTAGGTGCATTACATGTAAAAATGCCAAATCTAAGGTTATGCCACGTGGGTTGTATACACCCTTATCTGTTCCTAGTGAGCCATGGATAGACATATCAATGAACTTTGTTTTGGAGCTTCCTAGAACAAAAATGAGTAGAGATTCTATTTTTGTAGTTGGGGATAGATTTAGCAAAATGGGACATTTCATTCCATGTCATAAAATTGATGATGTTACAAAAATAGTTGACTTGTTTTTCAAGGAGATAGTACGACTTCATAGTGTGCTTAGGAGAATTGTTTCTGATACGGATGTTAAATTCCTTAGCTACTTTTGGAAGTTGTTGTGGGAAAAATTGGGTACTAACTTTTATATTCCATTACTTGTCATCCGCAGACTGACAGCCAGACTGAAATAGTTAATAGAACCTTAACTCAGCTCTTAAGCACCATTGTTCATAAGAATTTAAAAACTTGAGATGATTATTTGTCATTTATAGAGTTTGCATATAATAAGACCATGTATACTACTACTTCATATTCTTTTTTTGAAGTTGTTTCTGGTTTTAATCCACTTACTTCTTTAATTGTAATGTTTTTGCTTGTTAATGACAGTAGTAGCTTGGATAGAAATTTTCAAATTTTTGAGAAAATTAATCATACTTCATATCTAGTGGATCTTTAGGTAAGTATCATGTGTTTGCTCTTTTCAATGTTATTGATCTTTTTCCCTTTGATGCAGGTAGAGATTCGAGATCGAATCCTTTTGAGGAGGGAGAATGATGGGCTCTAAGGTGGACCGAGTATTAAAGATCCCTTACAAGTTCCAAATGAGACAATCACAAGATCAAAAGTCAAGAAAAGTAAGGAAGCAATGCAAGGATTGGTGTAATCTACTTGGGACGAGTCTAGCAAGAGCTTAATATTCAAAATGTGCTTGAGAGAATGAGATCTCGTTCTCATCCACATGATACAAGTTACAGAAGAGCGCAACATAAATTAGGGCTTATTATTATGTTTATGTGATTGAAGACCTTGGACTTGTTTATTTCATTAAAATGGCTTATTTTATTAGTTATAGGAATTAGTCTAAAATAATTGGGTTTGAGGATACTTGGCCTACATATATTTTATTTTGTTGAATTAGTGTTTCAAGAGGCTTAGTTACTATAGCAGTACTGTAGCCGCAGTACTATTTGCTTAAGAGTATTTTTGGAAAGAATGGGTCTTATTATACTTATGGTTATGTTTTGGGAATGGTTATTTAAACTCATTGTAGCCATAGTTTATGAAATTTTATGAAATTTGATTAATTTTATTTATTGTGAGTTGAGTTTATCTCCTCTTATTCTTGAATGAACTTTTGAATTTATCAAAGGAAAATTACAACCTTTGTGGCTTTCTTCTTTTGTAATATGGGTTCTTGAGACAAGTTTTTCAACGGATCTAGATTTGAATATAATCTAAGTTCTTGAAACGAGTTTCTCAAATGGTCTAAATTCTTACATCCATTGACTTGATTTTGACTTTCTTGGGTGAGTTTTTCAAATTGATTATGAGTTCAAGGGATTCCAATTCCGTGAGTTTATATCAAACACAAAGCATGATTAATGTCTTCAATTTGTAGTTGTCAACTTGGACAAATATCAGTGGACACAACTTCCTTTTTTAGCAAATTAAATATGGTAGGTAGGCCATTAATACAAGCTCTCCATGCAAAGGTCTTCACTTGAAGCTTCAGGTTCTACAATCTTCTCCAAAAGTCAGACTTATACTGAGAATGTGAAGTGCTTAGCCTAATCCCATTATTGAACATCCCCATAGCAAAATGATAACTAGATTTTATAGAATATTATCCGCTTTTATTACCATTCCACACAAATTTGTCAATAGCCCAAAAGTGAAGAGGAATCTGAAAAATCTCAGCCACATAGGGTGGAAAAATGTTGCATATCTAATCTGCACTCTAAGTTCTTGAAGATGGATTCATCAAAGCATTCACAGTAGCATTTGTTGGGAGTATTGATTGAGCTGAAATATTGCATATTTTATACATCTAAAACCAATATATTTTAATTATTTCATTACATTATTATTAGTTTTAGATTAAGATGCATAAATCCAAGTTAAGATTTAAATTGATCAATAGCATGAATTTATGCTTAATTTTATAACTTATGGCTTAGACTATATATTATTTTCACATGCATAACACATCTTTGATATTTTATTCTTTATTTTTATTTTTTCTAATTTTTATTTATTTTTATATAAATAGATGAAGCATATGTGTTGAAAAATATAAAAAGTAAAAGGAAAGTGGGTTGCTTTTTGGTTTTCCGTAAGGGACTTCACTTTGCTTTTGAAGAGATTGAATGAGAATTGCTTTTTGGCCTTTTGGTCTTTCACACATGGCATGGATAGGGAGGTTTACTTGTATTGGACTTTTGACCTACGGAGCACATAATTGCATCTGGGATTTGGGCATCACACACTTATATTTTCTCTTAGGCATTTTCACACCAAAGGACCTGAGTGCTTTTCGGTTTTAGTCAAATTAATTCAAGCTGCAAGGATTGAAGGGGACTTTGACCTAGGACTACACGGCAACACTTTTATTTCTTCTGGAAATTTGACCTGCACCGCAAACTTCCTTTTCTTTCAGCCCAGTTCATCCATGCTTACGGGACCTAGAGCGCTGGACACATAATTTCTCTTAGGCATTCATGCAGCACCGTTGAAGAACTCCTTAAGGGTTCCAATTGTTGCTACAGTTTAGCCTCCTCCAATGCTTTCAATTTCAATTTCCGTCCATTTGGCTTGCTCTTTTCATTCCCTACTTTTTATTTAAATTTCAATTGGAAGTTTATGGTGTATTCTTGATATTTTTGACTTAAAAGTTTGGGGATTTTATTTGCTGTTTATTTTATTTTATGTTAGTTATTTTTCTTATTTCTTTAAACTTCTATTAAATATGCATTACAATTACATTTTAGATTAAATTCTATTTTATTATTTAATTTTCAGATTAATTAAAATTGTTTAGCGTAGTTGAATCATTAATTGTTAATTTGAATTTGTTAGTCTTTTACGTTCCATTTCGATACTAAAAAAATCTAAAAATATGAATCTAGTCTATGACTAGTGTTTTTTATTTCCATTGCACTCTTTCATTCATTGTACATACCACCACTTTTGTTTGTAAACCTTTCATCATTTTATACGTGTTTGGATTTAAACAACTTTCTCCATTGAGATGATTTAGGAATTTTATTCTTAATTATTACACGACATTCTCCTACACTTGGAATAGCCTTTGTACTACTCATTTTTTTAGTGAGTCAAGTTTTTGTCACCATTGCTGGGGATAGTTGTCTAACTTAAATTTAAGCTTGTTATTTTATTTTATTTTATTTTACTATCTTATCTCTGATTACACATTTCACTTGTCATCTACCACTCAGTCGCTTTAACATTTTTATACTATTTAGATTGATGTTTGATGTCATGGGTGAGAGACAGTTCAAATAGGTTGCTTAGAGTTACGTTAAGCATTGATAGTAGTATACACAGTTCAGAGATAAATAGCTCTTCTATCTCTTCTATGAGCGAGGATATTGAAATTGCACAAACCATGGTTGCACTTGCACTACGCACTCTTAAGGATTATTTGCAACCCACTCGCACCACTACACCTTCATGCATTGTTTTACCTGATGATGCACCTTATTTTTCTATTAAGGATGGTATGATGTCAGTGATACCTCAGTTCCACGGGATGGATTCTGAGTGTCCCTACCAGCACCTGGTAGATTTTGAGTTGGTTTGAACTACTTTTATTACTAGAGCCATTACTGATGAATTTATTAGACTTCTTTTATTTCCTTTCTCTTTAAAGGATAAAGTGAAAATTTGATTTAATTCTTTAAGGCCTAATTCTGTCTCTAGTTGGTCTAATATGCAGCATGAATTCTTACAAAAAATTTTCCTTTTTAGAGAACTCAGTTTTTGCAAGAGTAAATCAGTCAATTCAATTAGAAACCTGATGGGACTTTTCAGGCCAATTGGAAAAAATTTAAAGATTTGGTAAACATATGTCCACATCATAGTTTCGAATCTTGGAGGTTGGTGAGCTATTTTTACATTGGTTTCACTCCAGAATATAAGCAATTTGTTCAGACGATGTGTAATGGGGAATTCTTTAGCAAAGAACCCGATGAAGCACAACAGTAGAACACTCGGACAAATCTAGTGCCATTAACAGCACAGCCACTAAGGGATATTTTTGGAGGGGGCAGATATGAGTTTAAGGAGGACACAAATGTTCAAGTCCGAATAACTGCATTAACTAGAAGACTGGAGATCATGGAAATAGAAAAAGTGAAGGCTATGAAAGTAGTAGAGGCATGCTCTATATGCGCTGATTCGAACCATAAGACCCAGGACTACCCGAGTATGCGAGTATTTCAAGAAAGTGGGTCTAAGCAGATGCAATCAGCTAACTGGGTTAATAGAGCAGAGAATCAGTATTTTTCCAACACATATAATCCAGGATGGAGGAGTCACCCAAATTTCTCATGGAGAAATGATCATCCTGGCCGGTCTCCACCAACTTCACAGTAGCCATTTCATCAACGTGCTCCTCAGCATCAGTATCAGTCATATCAAAGTTCTCAGAGCTATCCTTTTGTAGCGCCTCTTGAATTTCAACCTCATGTAGTTGGACAAAGTTCCCAACCTCAATCATCTACAAAGAAGTCTCTAAACGACAGTATGGCACAGATAGCCAATATACTAAAGCAATTCATGTAGATTCAGACAACCACAAATAATCAAAACACTCATGTCATAAATGAGTTGCGAGGCATCATTAATAAGATGAGCACGACATTGAGCATTCTAGAGAAAGGGAAATTTCCAGAATAAGCTCAGCCTAATCCTCAAGTATATATGCAACAACAACAGCAAGTGCATAATGTCTCAGGGGACGTTATTGAGAAATCGAAGGCCATTCTTACTTTAAGAAGTGGGAAGGAAGTTCCCCAACCTGAGATGACCATGGACAGACATGTAGTTGGTTCTAAACCTAAAAATGTAACGGAAACTGATGAAGTTGAGAAAGAACCAGAGGAAGTGAGGCTAGAGTCGAAGAAGCCTGTGAGTAGAGAGGTTGAAACTAGCAGGGCGTACCAACATATGGTTCCCTATCTTCAGAGATTGGCAGCTGGCCAAAAAAACAAATATCACATTGAGATTCAGGAGATTTTCAAGCAAGTAAAGATTAATATTCCACCCTTTGATGCCATACAACAAGTGTCTTCGTATGCAAAATTTTTGAAGGACTGGTGCATAGTGAAGAGGAAGCTGAATGTGAATAAGAAAGACTTCCTAACAAAGCAAGTTAATGCACTGATATTGAGTGAGACTCCTCAAAAGTTTGGAGATCCCAGCTCTCCCCACATTTCCATTATGATTGGTGAGTCACACATTGGAAGAGCTCTACTTGATTTAGGGAGTAGTGTGAACTTGCTACCATTCTTGGTGTATGAGCAGTTGGGATTGGGTGAGCTGAAAAAGACCTTCATCATGCTACAATTGGCTGACAGATCAGTTAAAGAGTCGATGGGTATAGTTAAAGATGTGCTGGTCCAGGTAGATAGATTTTATTACCTAGTAGATTTTGTAGTTCTTGACATGCAGCAGCCAATCTCCACTATTCACCATGCTCCTGTCATCCTTAGACGCCCATTCCTTGCTACTTCAAATGCATTTATCAATTGTCAAAATGGAGTACTGAAGATCACTTTCGAAAATATGACATTGGAGATGAATGTGTTCAACGCTTGCAAGATGCCTAGTAGATGCGACGATTCAAATGTGCAAGCTGTTGATATGGTATATGATTTTGACGTTTCAGAGTTGTTATCAGTATTTGATTCCGAGAGTACATCTGAGGATGGCTTTCCTGAGCAGTCTAAGGTTCTTGTTGAGACAATTCCTATATCATTATAGTTGATAGAATCAGATGGGCAGTTGATAGAGATAACTGAGTCTCTTCAGTTATCAGATGTGAGTCACAAGAGTAATTGTCGTAGGCTAGTCTTTAAAGCTCTTGATTTACTAGGAGCCATGAAGTCATCAGAAGAAGAAGTCTCAATACTAGAGTTGAAGCCACTACCCGAGAACTTGAAGTATATTTTTCTGAACCCAATTAATGATACATTTCCAGTGGTCATTTCTTCTCAACTCACTTCGAAGCAGGAAGCAAAATTATTAACAGTGCTGAAACATCATCAAGGAGCGATGGGCTGGACTATTACAGACATCAAAGGTATTGACCCTTCAATTTGTACCCACAACATTTTTCTAGAAGAAGATGCGAGACCAATTCATGATGCACAGCTGAGGTTGAACCCTACCATGAAGGAGGTGGTCAAGAATGAAGTGTTGAAATTGTTAGTTGTGGGCATCATCTATACTATCTCAGACAGCAAATGGGTAACTCCAATATTGGTAGTCCAAAAAAATATAATTTAACTGTTATTAAAAATGCTAATGGTGAGTTGATCCTGACTATGAAGGTAATGGGTTTGAGAATGTGTATTGACGACCAAAAGTTGAATTCGCTCAGTTGAAAAGATCACTTCCCGTTACCTTTCCTAGATCAGATTGTAGAAAAAATAGATGGTAATGCTTTTTATTGTTTTTTGAATGACTTTTCTGGTTATTATCAAATTTCCATAGCACCAGAGGATCAAGAGAAGACCACTTTCACTTACCCCTTTGGTACTTTTGCTTTTAGAAGAATGTCATTTGGTTTATGTAATGCACTTGCTACTTTCCAGCATTGTATGATGAGCATTTTTTCTGATATGCTCGATGACATGTGTGAGGTTTCTATGGATAATTTTTCTATGTTTGGTAAATTTTTTGATGTCTATTTAAAAAATCTTGATGCTATGTTGAAAAGATGTGATGGGAAGAATTTATTGCTAAATTGAGAGAAATGTCAGTTTATGATCACTAGTAGTTTCGTACTAGGACATTTAGTTTCTGAACGCGGCATGAAGGTTGATAGGGCCAAGATTAAATTAATATCTCAACTACTTATGTTCTTGGCCAAAGAGTGGACAATAAGCCTTCGGTCATTTATTATGCAAGTCGTACTTTGAATGATGCATAGAAAAACTACACCACCACCAAGAATGAGTTATTAGCTATTGTGTTTGCCTTAGATAAATTTGGTTCTTACATTATTGGATCTCATGTTATCATTTTTACTGACCATTCTGCTCTTAAGTATTTTTTGGCAAAGAAAGATACTAAATCCAGGTTGATTCATTCGATTCTTTTGTTCCAAGAATTTGACATCACTATTCGGGATAAGAAGGGAGTCGAGAATGTGGTAGCCGATCACCTATCACGACTGCAGCTACTTGATGTGTCTACATCCATTCCTCCCTTGAATGAAGATTTTATTGATGAGCATCTTTTTGCAATGTCGCGCGCTCCATGGTTCACAGACATTGTGAATTACCTTATCACTGATCGGATGCCAAAGCATTGGATAGCTCAGGACAAGAGTAAGTTCCTTGCAAATGTACGATTTTATTACTTCGACACTCCTTATCTTTTTAAGTATTATGATGATCAGTTGGTACGTTGATGTATTCCTGATGATGAGTTTACCTCTATTTTTCACTTTTGTCATACTAGGGCTTGTGGAGGCCATTTTGCAGCTAAGAAAACTGTCGTCAAAATTTTACAAAATAGACTCTATTAGCCTACTATTTTTAGATATGTAAAGTCTTTTTGCAAGGCATGTGAGTCTTGTCAGAAACTTGGAAAAATCACAGCACATAACATGATGCCCCTTTCCCCTATACTTACACTTAAGATATTTGATTGTTGGAGGATTGACTTTATGGGGCTATTCCCAAATTCATTTGGGAATTCTTATATTTTAGTTGCTGTGAATTATGTTTCAAAATGGGTAGAAGTCATACCTTGTAGAAGAAATGATCATAAGGTTATCATCCGTTTCTTGAAAGAATTGTTTGCACGTTTTGGCATGCCCAATGTGATAATTAGTGATGGGTTCACATTTTTGTAACAAACTTTTTTAAAAACTTATGCAAAAATATGGAGTGACCCACATTTTACTCAATTCTCAATTGTCTATATAGATAATGTATTAATTTTTTCGTCATCTATTGAACAACATTGGAAACATCTAAATACTTTTGTCCAAATTTTTAAACAAAATGGATCAGTTATTTCATCATCTAAGGTCAAATTATTTCAAAATAAAATTAGATTTCTTGGTCATGATATTTATCAGGAAACTATTACTCCAATTAGTATAGCAATTGAATTTGTTGATAAATTTCCTGATGAGATAAAAGATAAGCATCAATTACAAAGATTTCTAGGAAATTTAAACTATATTGCAGATTTTTATCAATCTCTCAAACTATTATGTAAGCAATTATTCAAAAGATTAAAAAAAAATACACCTCCGTGGACAGAAAAGCATATAAATATTATAAAATAGATAAAAATTCATGTTAAGAAATTATCATGCTTAGGAATTTTATCTTCTCATACTTTTAAAATTGTTGAAACAAATGCATCTGATCTTGGTTATGAATAAATTATGAAACAAAAATTATCAAATGACTTAGAACAAATTACTAGATTTTATTCAAGATGTTGGAATCTTGCTTAAAAGAATTAAAGTACTATTAAAAATAAAATTTTAGCTATTGTATTACGTATTTCCAAATTTCAAGATGATTTGTTAAATTAAAGTTTTTACGTAGAATAGATTGCAAATCAGCCAATGAAGTTTTGATTAAAAATGTTAAAAACCTGGCTGATAAACAAGTATTTGCCAGATGACAAGCTATATTAAGTATTTTTTATTTTGATATAAAACATTTTAAAGGAGAATCTAATTCTCTTTCTGATTTTCTATCCTGAGAATTTTTATAAAGAAAATCATGTCAGCCTCAAAGTCCAGAGTAAAAACAAAATCTTCCTACTTCAGGCCACCTTCTTCCCTTCATCCTTCACCATGTCCTTCTGCACCTCCAAGACCTTATACGGTACATGGAACATTACCAGAGAACAATAGGTCATCCTACCATCCATTTTCACATTTATCTTCTCCAAGATTACCAACTTATTCAAAAGTTATTTCTCCTTCTTCCTCTACTCCTATCCAAATCATTAATCCACCATTATCTTAACCTTTCTCAACTCCTATTGTCATTAAAACCCATTGGCATCCAGTCTTTTCTATTGAATCAGAAATCCAGCACATGTCTGATCCCCACAAATTACTCGATGCCTTTCTCTTACTAAATTGGCATTATGTTCTATAAAATATTAAGAAAATTCAAAATTTTTATGAATTCATATTAGTAGACACAGATTCTATAATTGTCTCTGAAATTCCATACTCTCTTCAAACTCAACCATCTCCACCTTCTTCTCCAATTATTGCTTTCCAAAAACTTACTATTAAACAAATCCTCACATTAGAACAACGGGTAAAGAGCCCTTATTTAACCAAAAAAATTTCACAACCTTATGATCCACCTTATTTCAATTATTATGATTATCAACAGGCATGGACAAAAATGTTCTTTAGACAAAATAAAAATTTATGCCATTTTTTGTTTCTTCATTTTGATAAATTACAGGAAATTAAGACACTCCCACGATGGTTCCTACCATGGTGAGATTACTTTGGAGCAGAATCTCTTCTTCTCTCTATTCCACTTCAGGAAAGTTTTCAAATTTTTACTATAACAAATGCTCCAGAATCTCTTCTTCTCTCTATTCCGCTCCAAAAAAGTTTTCAAGAAAGTTCCTACTACGATGGTTCCTCCCCTATTTAACCGAGTCTCGATGGTGTGTTTTAAAAGATACCAAGTGGATTTTTAAAATAAGTTCAATATTTTAAAGCTTACGAATATTTTTAAATATTCTGAAAATAATTATATATGATATTTACAGTATTATCGAATTAACCTTGTTTTTAAATAACACCATTATAATATTTTTAGAGCTATTATAATATTTTTGAAGAGCTCTAAAAATATTATAATTGTGGAAAATTATTTGATTTAAAATATTTTAGTCATTTAAAAATATTACGAGTTTTAAATTTATGTTGAAAACTCTAAATTAATTTAAATAGTTTTATTATATTCAAGAGATTAACGAGACTTCATTATTTTAATTAATGATGAAGAAATATTATTTTATGAACTTTAGTTCATAAAATAATATTCTATCTAAATTCCTCTCAGTGTTTTAATTTAAATAAAATACTTACACATTTTTAAATCAGTATTTAAACTCACTGTTAGATCGTTTTGTAAATCTCGAAATGAATGGCCTGGATTAAATACCCAAGCCCCTATTTTTTTCCCTCACTTTTTCCTTTCCTCTCTCTCTCTCTCTCTCTCTCTCTCTCTCTCTCTCTCTCTCTCTCTCTCTCTCTCTCTCTCTCTCTCTCTCTCTCAGCCCAACGTACAGCTCTCCTTCTCCCTCTCCACCGTGCAACTTCCTTCCTCCAACCCACCACCGCCGCCAGCCACCACTAGTCACGGCCACCACTGGCAACTTCGCCTCACACCGGCGAGTCCTCCCTCCCACCAATGAGCTCCACGCAACTCTCCTCCTCCTCCCACGACAGCTTAAGTGAAATGGGTTTCAAAACCCATTTCTCCCTCCTAGCGCCGCCGTACACGGCCAAAGTGGCCACCAAGCACCTCTAACAGCTTCACCACCTCATGTGCTTCCTTTCCATAGCCTCCTTTCACTACAACTCTCTATCTCTCTCTGTTGCACCACACGCACACAAAGCTAACGCACGGGTTCTCCACCGTGCGCCGCCGAACACGGCTACCCATACCATCATATCACCACCACCATGATCCCCTAACCACCACGACCTTCCCTCACTAATTCCATGCCCAACCGAAGTCTTTGTCTCTCCCACGCTCTCTCACAGCCTCTCCTCCACCTCATGACCAGATCTGCCACCGTGGGCCACCGTCCAGCCACCACCTCATCACCACAGCTCCACCACACCTCCCTCAAGCTCCTCCATGCCTGACCATAACTTCCAGCCCCTCCCTTGCCTCACACGCACCCTCACTCTCTCGAGTGCACTATTCACGGCAAGATGCTGTCGTGCTCCACCCCTCACCACCATTCCCAGACCACCATGAACCTCCCAAGACCACCCTTAGCCCTTCACTAAGCTCAAACCTCCACTTTATGTGGTGAACAACCACTGTACGTGGCTAACTGTGATAGGACCCCATGAAGAGAAGGGCCAACCTAGCCCACCCATGGGCTCATGCATACCATGGGTTAACTTGGCCCATGCCAACTATATTATTGCTTATTGTTTATTTTAATTTAATTATTTATTTTTCAAGGGATCTATTGGGGGTTTTCAAGTTGTAATCCTTATAAATAGGACCATTAGTCTTTGTATTTACATCTTTTGGCAAACTCCTTGAGGGAAGACTATTGTTTGAGAGATCACAAACCGGTGCCTTGCACTTGGGCTTTTTAGGTACAATTCGTTAATCCCAAAGAGAGGATCACACCTTGCAATTTGTGAATAGGTGTGATTCATTTATCTTGTTCTTGCAACTTGATGCAATTCGTGAATCCAAGTTGAGTTCTTCAATATATGAGGTTTATTCAATTCTTGTGCAATTCGTGAATCAAGTATTGAATTAGTATTATTTATGCTTTTGTTCATTCAGGTTCATAAGTTTGTTCTTGAGTGTTCTTCCTTGTTCTTGAGTGTTCTTCATATTTTTTGCTCTTCCAATCCATCCAATCCATAAAATCTCCCAACACTTGTGTTTGTCAACTTTCCATAAAGTGTTTGCTCTATCTTTTTAGCCTTGGCCGAAATTCACTTCCTTTGAGAATTGAATTCAAATTTTAGCAATCCGCCCACTCATCTTGCCAATTAAGGTTCCTATAATTTAGGAATCCTAACTGACCAAGCCTTCCTTCCATAGCCGGCCATACACCTCATTCCTTAATTTAAGAAATTGTTAATCATCTCCAAGCCCTTAAATCCCTCATCTCTTGATTTAAGGAATTGTCAATCATCTTCAATTCCTTAAATCTCTCATTCCTTAAATCTTTCAAGTCCACTTTGACTTACCAAACTAGCCCCACCAAATCCTCAATGATTTCTACCACTTAGGAATCCTCCCAAAACCCTATCTTCCATCCACTCAAATCACTCAATCCCTCAAACTACCCGATCCCTAAAATCACTTCATTCCTCAAATTTCTCAAGTCAAGCAAAACTCTCTCCACTTGTCAAAATCGAAACCCTTTCTTTCCTTGATAGATTCCTACAACTTAGGAATTCTCCATCAATCATCTCCATCTTTTCAAATCCTACCAAAGATCCTCATCCTTTTACCTTATCCAAATCCTACCTTCCCTATTTTACCTTAGCCAATTCCTAAAGTTAAGGAGCAATCTATCTTACACTCCAACCATAATCCATCACTTCCCAATTTCGTAATCCCCCTTAGCCACCACCCAAAATCCTAGCTACACTTTACCATACCCACCCTAAGCATCATCCAAGTGGCCCCAACATTAAGGGCAACCATCAAGTCATTCCACCTTGCATTAAACACACCAAATCAACACTTAACCTATCCAATTCCACCATATCCGCTATCATTCATCCACCCAAACATTACCCTTTGTTGAAGACCAAGCAAGTTGGCAAGATCACTCGGTTTCCAACATCACCAAGGTGAGCTCATGGTCCTTAGTGTTAGGGACAAGACCGGGGTCCCTAACAAACTGCCATCGTACGCAATTTAACACTACGTACGACTCTTTCGACGCCTTTGACCGTGACGGGCAGCAAGTAATGCACGGGTTATCACGTTGATGGCATTAATTATATTAAATGTCAGTAGATAGGTTGTGGACTATGCTATTAATATTATGAAGTTTGCTGCGTAGTTGTGAAGTGAAGTATTGGGCTTGACTGTGTTGTGTGTTGTGAAGTATAGGTACGAAGTACATGTCGTAGCTGTGGTGTGGCCTGTAGTATGAGGTGACGGGTGTCACCTTGAAGTTGACTTATGGCTAAGAGTACGTGTGAAGTGACGAAAAATTGTAAGAGTAGCACAGCAGAAGCATGAAGGGTGTCGTGACGTAACTCAGGGTTAATTTCGAGCTACGTGAAGTGACGGAAATGCATTTGTGGATGCAGTCCTGTCATGTCAAGTGTTGGGATGAACTTGTAAAGGGGCCTGGAAGTAGGAAGAGTCCTACCGACCGGGTCTAAGTAGAAGTTGGTATCGGAATATTGAGCTTGTTTATACAAGTGGGCTTTCATTAGACTATAAATTGACCTTAAAGTACATGTGCATCTGGTGAGACACGTGTACTGGATAGATTTACCATATATAATGGATAATCTGTCCTTAGCATAGTTGCATGATGTTAAGCCTCAAAGTTGGCTTAAATTCATGTGGCAAGTATGGATGGGAATGAGGATTGAGTATGGGCTAGGATACATTAAGGTAGTAATGGGTATGTCGTCTAGGATCGGGATGTGTGACTTAGTTGGTCTGGGTCATGCATCAGGCTATGGTTAATAGAAGAGTAAGATGAAGGTTTTAACATCTTAACCCAAGATGAAACACAGAGGTAGTAACAGTAAATGAACCTCGAAGGTTGTAGCATAGGAAATGGCACGTAAGAACATAGGGATAGACAAAGAGTGTTCCAAGTGAAGCATAATTCTATTTCTAGCATAGTTGCTTATGTAATAGATAGAGAATGATGTGAGATTATGTATATGCATGTAGGTTGCCATCTGATATGCACATGAATGGACTGCATGGACTGAGGATGGCATGAAATCCAAGTAAGTACTACATTCATATTCTTCTAGATTTTTCTAACTAAATGAAAACAAAAATGAAATGTTTTTCTTACGAAACAAGGTTTACAAATGACTTTAAATATAAGTTTTCAAGTATAAGTATGTAACGACCCTCCTTGGCAGTCCCTTTTTATGTACCCAAAGTATGTAAGTGTGTGCATGTGAATGGATGGTATACGTGGTAAGTATTGTATGTATTTTTACAAAAGAAAATGAAAGGCTTAGGCCTCATGCTTTAAGTGATGCTTTAAATGATGTGAAGAAAATGTTTTAAAATGTCCATATGAAAGATGATGCTTTAAAGGATGCATGAACTGACGTTTTAAATGATGCCATGAAAGATGACGTTTAAGTCCATGCTTTTTAAATGACTTTTATGAATGAATTGAAAGAAATGACTGAAAGAAATGTAAAGGACTGAATGTTTAATGTATGAAAATACGTAACGGCGATATGAATAGAAAATGGTACCAAAGGATTGGACTTGGTAGATTGCAATGCCGGTTAAGTGGTACTGATAGTGCATCCAGTGCTGCACCCTAACGGAAATGGATTCCCAACCCATGGCCACGAGAAGAATCAGGTCCAAAAGATCACTAACCCCAGCGCACGAGGCCAAACAGTGTGCTACGGCCAATGAAAGTGATAAGAAATAATGTATATATGTAAAAAAAATATGTATGCATGAACAAACTCTTTAAGAAATGAAGGTAGTGAGGTGTGAGGAACTGTTTTACGAAAGAAAACATTTTTAAAGAAAAACTCTACCTTGCAATGTTTTAAAATGAATTGAATGTCTATGTATGATATGTATGGAGTGATGAATATATGACTGAAAACCTATGTTATTATATTTTAATTGTATGAAGTAATGCTTACAAGTCGTCGACTCATTTTAGTTTTTATGTGTGCCCTCCTAGGGACAAGATGAGCATGACGCGTCAAGACGGATACAACCCAAGGGGAAGAGCACGAAAACCTAGGCATGCTATTTTGTACTAGAGACTTTAATTATAAAATTTGATGTTTTTTGTTGTAATCTTTTTAAATTAAGAAATACGTTTTATTTATAAACATGGAATCTTTTGTATCCTCGCACAAAAAGAAAAGAAATTTGAAAAGGAACTGTAATTCCCTTCTATTTTCTTAATATTATTTTCTAAAAGACCCACCACAAGGATGAGCGTTACATATACTCTACAAAATGATTATCCACATTTTTTATCGTACTGTTCTCCACTTCTTCTTTTCTTCCTCAAGACAAAATTATATTATATTATGAGGTGGGAATATGTCTTTAAATCTCATCCCTCTCTCATAAATATTATGTTATTGGTCCACCAAGTTTCTATCAAATGGTGGAAAAAATACAACTATAATCATGTTGTTAAAATGTTTTCAAAAATTACCAAGGCTTCTAAAGTATTAGTCTAACGGAATAGATTTCAAACTCAATTAGCTTCCATTATCAGTAAAAAAAAACTTGAAAAAATCAACTGAGGCAATGTCACAAGTCTCAGATAGTGATGATGAAGAAGATCGCCAACACAGATTATCTCCACTACAATAAGCAACAGTCTAACTGGCCTCTCCTTCCCAGCAGGCCTCTCATTCCTAACAAGCCTCTCATTCTCAAGACAACTCATCCTATTATCATTCACATTTCATGGATTCTCAAAATCTATTTGATATGAAATTAGCAAATTATGACCCTCAAATTGTGTGATTCCAAAAAATTACCGTTCTCACAATTATTAAATAAGACTAACAACTTCGTCCATTATCGGATTGCTTTCAGAAGTTAAGATGCTCATCAGAATTATGTCAGAAGTACTATCTCTTTAGAAAAAAGACAAGCAAAGCCGCCCAGCCGCCTATTTACTGCTTAAGAATTATTTGAGTTATTATTCATCTGTTGACAAAAATATCAGACATATTATTGTAAAATACTGTTTGTTATTGTTTTGGTGTCTATAAATAAACAATTTGTAAGTGAGGAAAGCATTCAGAATTTCTCATCTAAAGCCATTCATTTTCTCTTCCTTCTTACTCTCAAAATACTCTCTTTCTTATAAACCTTCTTTCCTTCATGTCTTCCGCTCTCAACTCTTTTGAGAATTAATCTCCTTGTGAGTATTATATTTTCGATGAAGTCTATTTTATCATATTCTATTTTTTTATTTATGCAAAGGGCAAGTTCTACTGCCTTTTATTATTTGTTTTAGTTCTTTATATTATCAAGCTGGTTATACCGTCTCTAATTATTAATTATTCTTATTATATATATATATATATATATATATATATCCTGGTATACGTTATTGGTATCAGAGCCATTGGCTATTATATTATTATTATATATTTGTGATATCTTATTGTAATTTTATTGTTTTAAGTTGAATTTCATAATGGAATACTATGCTCATAATGTTGGTTTTCGTGATCTTTATGAATTAAAATGGGAAGAATGTAATTTAAAACTTGAATTAAGTAATTTAGTAGAAAGAATTAAGCATCTCAAAGAAGAACAATTATTAATAAGATTAGATTATTGTTCAATGATAGAAAGATATCATATATATCAAAGTAGACAAGCTACTAAAGAAAGATTAGAAGATTATTGCGATTTCTTAAGAAAAGAAATTAAAAGTGTAAGATATCACCTAAATATTCTAGTTTTATAAAAAATAAAAAAGAGTAAAAGTTCACTGATACATATACAGATTTTTAACAACAATAACTCATATAAAAGAAAGGAAAATTCTATGTGCAGTCATTTTTGCGGACTCCTTTGTGCACTCCAGTGATATGATTGGTTGTGTATTAAAAAAAAATTAATCCAGCCAATCATATCAGTGGAGTGCGCAGGGAGTGCGCAAAAATGACTGTATGTAGCATTAGTCTAAAAGAAAATTGAGTATATTGAAAGTCTTGTGTTGGTAAACCATAAAAATCCGTTAGTCAGCTCATTCATGCCAGGGAGGCCTTAAAGGTAGTCTTGATGGTGTTCCATCAAGATCTTAATATACTTATTTCTCTTTTATTATAGGAAATCTTTATTTAAAAATCATTCTTAATGAATTCTTTATTCAAATTTGATACATCCAGTATTAGTAGTACTAGTATACATATAGAACCTAATAACATAAATCAAGAAGATTATAATATAATAGATATAGAAAGAAATTTACGAGATTGGACAATTTCTAATATACCTAAAAACCAAATCTACAAACAATCAACTTTCTCTTCTAAATTATCATTTCTTACTAATTATACTATTAACATTGTAGTAGAAACTATCATTACAATTATTAACAAAAGAAACCATTAAACATCATAAAGAACACAAATATTCCTTTATACATATTGGATTAATACAAGTAGCTGTAAAACCACTCACCAAAAGCAGATTAAATGCATTGGTATTACTCTGTCTAAGAGTAATACCAATTATACTATTAAAAGCAGATTATCATTTCTTACTAATTATACTATTGACACTATAGTAAAAACTATTAGTCTAAATAATGATTATGAATCATTACAATTATTAACAAAAGAAACCATTAAACATAATAAAGAACACAAATATTCCTTTATACATATTGGATTAGTACAAGTAGTTGTAAAACCACTCACCAAAAGCAGATTAAATGCATTGGTATTACTCTATCTAAGAGACGGAAGACATTATAATTTTCATGATTCATTACTTGATATGGTAGAATCTAGCTTATTCCAAGACCTAGTTTATTTCAATTGTTATCCAAATTATTCACTTTCATTATTCGATATTAATATCTTACATGATTTAACATTAAATATTAAGATAAATGGTTATCATATGATGAAAGGATCACACATTTTAACTGTAGTATATAGAATCTATTATAAACTATTAAAAACAACATTAGAGCCCCAAGATCTTATTGCCAATCTAAAAGACTACACATTATTATTACAATCTAATACACAAAATTCTAGTATACAGATTCCTAAACAGATCCTTTGGAATCAAATTACTCTTTTTAATGAATGGCAATTAGAAAATATTATTTCATTACCAAAAATAGAAAATAATTCTAAAGATGATTTGGATTATATAAACCAAAAGCAAGATGGAACAATCCCAATAGCTTTTCAACCTTTTAGAAGATCAATATCTCATTACTCATCTCCAGCATCCTCTAGTTATTATACAACCAGATCTACTCTCACTTCAATCTCTATAACTAGATCTCAAAATTTTGATATCAGATCTCAGAATCTGGACACTCAAATCCAGAAAGTTTTTCTTGAAAATATTATAAATACACTTATATTATTAAACATGTTAATAATTTTATATTAATGTTCATGTTTAAGAGTAAGTTCATATAAATAAGTATAAATAATAAGATTCAAAATTCATATTATATTAATTTAGTATGTATAATATATATAATATAAAAAAGTTCAAAATATATATTTCAGTTCTACTGGTCCAATTCGCTTTTCAAATCATGAAAATGGGGACCAAACTAGATTTTAATTGGTTTCAATTTTTGGAAACTAAGGTTCGGCTTGGCCATTGAGATTTTTCATCTCAAATATAAAATTATCATCTCATCATTACAACTTTTTCAAATCCTTATATAAAATATAATAAACAATTTAACTTTTTCTTAACTTTTTTAAATTTTAAAATAATAATAATATTAAAATATAATATTTTAATATTTAATCTTAAAATTTAAAATCTTCATCTAAAAAATTTCAATGATCAAACAAAACCTAAAACCAACCCAACCAGTATGATTTGGTATAACAGGTTATTTTTTGTACTCCCCATATATATAATATATATATATCTTATATTAATAAGTGCCAACTGTCGTATAAATTTTTTACTAACTTTGCCCCTGCTTTTTGTAACCATTTACTGTCTCTCAGTCTCAATTTCTGACAACTTATTAGATTTTTTTTTTTTTTCCACCGCCTGCCTCTTGGTATACATTTTCTTTTTATTTCATGTTGGCACCCCTTGTGCCGTTCTATGTAGTGACATTATTATGTGTTTTACGCTTTTATCCTTGCTTTGGTTACTGTATTTCTGGATCTTTCTTGGTTTTCTTTTTATCAGATTCCAACTTGTTTATTTTTCTGTTTTATTTCTCCACCGCTTCCACCTTTTGCCTCTTGCTATAAGGCAGATTTAACCTCATTTTAAACCCCTGCTTTTTGTAACCATTTACTGTCCCTCAGTCTAAATTTCTGACAACTTATTGGATTTTTTTTTTGTTTTGTTTTTCCACCGCCTGCCTCTTGGTATACATTTTGTATTTATTTCATGGTGGCGCCCTTTGTGCCGTTCTGCGTAGTGACATTATTATGTGTTTTACGCTTTTATCCTTGCTTTGGTTACCATATTTTTGGATCTTTCTTGATTTTCTTCTTATCGGATTCCAACTTGTTTATTTCTCTGTTTTATTTCTCCACCGCTTCCACCGCTTGCCTCTTGCCATAAGGCAGATTTAACCTCATTTTATACTGTTAACTGTCTGGTAAAAAACACTCCTCTCGTTGTTTAGGCTTTGCAGAATATTTTTCTTTGCTTCTCGATTCTGAATTTGGATCCCAAATCTAAAGTTTCGCAGGTATTTTTCTTTTAATGTTGGCTTTTTGAATAGAATATTTTTTGCTATTTATTGAGTTATTCATTTATGTAGAGTATTAAATTGTTTAAAAAAAAATCTTAATCTAAAATTTGTTGAGATTGATGGACAGAAATATAACAAGGAAAGAAGAACAATAAAAAGTTACATCAATATTTGGATTTAAAATAACTAAATGAAAGAGATGACTAAATCTTATCAAATTTTGCATTTGTGAATGTACTCTTGCTTTTGATTGCTTTATCTTTCATATTGTGCTTGGTTTGGCACACACGTAGACGGTTCTTGCTATGCTGAGATCTACATGAAAAAGATAGTATTGATTTATTGTATTGTTTGAAGAAATTGTCAACTATAAATATAAGAAAACACAAAAAAATCTAGTACACAGTGATGTAAGGGAGAGGATGAGATGTGCGTGTAACTAAAAAAACAATAGAATCTAATGTGTATGTAGAAAATTGAAAAGATTAGATAGGAATTTAAGAATTTTATTTCCTCTGCGCGGGGAAAAATAATTTTGAAAAAGGCCCGAACTATGATGATATATAGTTTTTTAAAAAAATTTGCAATGACAAGAAAAAATGATTTTAAAAAAATTAATGGAGAGGAACTATACGAGTGATAACAGAAATAGAAGTTGAAACGAAAAAGAAAAAAATAAAAACTAGATCTGCTAGAAAAATGCAAAAAAAAAAAATAGTGAAAGGAAGATAAAAATAAAGATGAACCGAAGATCTGGAAAAAGAAATAATCTACAAGAAAATATTAAGATTTATTGTTTGCTATACATAAAAAAATTAGTTATTAGAGGGTGGATACGCCGAACAATAGAGTTAGAAAGGGGAGAAACAAAAAGTAAAGATGAATTGAAAGGGAAAAAAATTAAAATTTTGATCTGAACATACTCTGTTCAGGTATGTGTGGATCTGTTGGCATCCAAGCAACAAAAAAAAAGGAAAAGCAAAAAAATGTACATCTACTCATACGTGTAAGAAATAAATAAATGGCAGCAAAAACAGATGAAAGAAACCAAAACTTCGAAGCCAATATACATCAAACATATATATATATATTTTCCATATATGAGGTAGAACGTCAAATTTGTGAGATCTGGACTTGCTGTGTTCAGATGAGTGTATATCTGTTCGGATCTATGCGGAAACAAGAACATTCGAAACAAATATGTAAATCAACGTATCTGTGTAACAAATAAATAAATGGATGCACAAACAACTAAAACAAACGAAAACTCATGGTAGATCTCGTTTGTTTTTTGAGAAGAAGGTGAGGGAAGGAAGGCAGTGTAGATGCAAATGGAAAAGACGGGGAGAAGGGGAAGAAGAAAGGTTAGAATCAGAGAGAGGTAGACAAAGTGAGAGAGAAAGGAAGAGTGAGAGAGGCAGAGGGGTAGACGGGGAAGAAGGGTCTGGAAGGATTGGGGGTGATAATGATGGATTTATAGTGTTGGTGTAGGGTTACGTTTAAAATGAAAACGGCGTTGTTTTTGCGTTTGAGGGTGGGGTATTTTTGGCCGCAAACGGTGCCGTTTTGCTGCTTTTTCTTGGGCTGTGCCGGCTGGTTCGGGCTAGGTTACATTGGCCGATTTTATTTTTTTTTAATAAAAATACTATACTAATTTTTTACAGTATTCACAATGAGGTGGTATATTTGTCAACAGTAGATCGTCTTTTCCCTACAATTTTTTTAACTTAGATACACAAATGTTAATATATTTTGAAAAGTTCTTTGTGCCTTGCATTTATATAAATAAAGTATATAAATTTATTCCATTTCGAAAAAAGTTTATAGAAAATTTATCCAAACAATTAAATTGCACTTGTTATTTAAACAAACTATAATTTGCATTTATGTTTTTATTAATATATTATCCTATATGTGCGACATGTGCTATCTCGTTCTTTTCAGTTGGTATATAAATCTTGCTTTTGATCATAAAAAAATATATACTCATTACATCATTTATTTTGTCTTAATAATATGACAAATCTTATTAAAATTTTAATAAATAAGTGTTAACAAATTAAATTATATTAACGTTATTAACAGATTAATTTTTGATATGTTAATATAGTCTTATTTAATAAATGATAATATATTATCAAAGTGGTTGTGTAATGTTTTATAATATATTCATTTACAGCAAAGTTGTTGCGTGTGTCCTTGTCTTTGTGCTCCTCAATTTGCTGTGTCGTGATCTCCTCATTTGCCACTGATCTTTCGTTTCTCCTCTATCTCCAGGTATGTTTTGTTGTTACCCATATAAATAAATGTTCCTCTATTTATTTTGTATTATTTTATGAATTCATTTGTGTATGTTATTTTACAAATCAATAAGATTGTTATTTAATATTTGGTTTGATATGAATGTTAATCATATGCTATTATTTATATATAATATTTCTTTATGCTTTAGAGATACGTAATTGCAAGCTTGTTTTTTTTTTTCTTTCCTTGGATATTCGTTTTTATGTTTTGTATGTCTGCGTGTTTGACAAGTTGTTATTTATGTCTTCTTAGTCTGTCAAATTCCTACAAAATTTGTGATTCGTTCTGAGAATGCTAATTGGTAAGCCGATTTTATTACATAGACCATTAAAATTTCATAAATTGTATTTTCACTAATTTGTATCTAAAATTCTTTAAAAATAAATTTTGAAAAATCTGGAAATGGTACTGAAAAAAAAATTGGTACGCTCCTCAATCAGAGGAGAAGAAAGAAGAACTATGTCAAAAAAAGCGGCAGAGGTATGCTGAACTGAAAGAATGCAAAAGTAAGAAAAAACAAACAGAAACAAGATTTCAACGTGATGTATCTTATAATTCAAACGATGATGAAATTATTTGTACAAGAGAAATCGGATCTTCGTCAAATATTAACACTTCTGGTAACATTATACATAGGACCGCATCTACTCTATCTAGAATAGAAACTTGCAACTCTGGCAATGTTCAGAAAACTTCATGAGTTGGTACTTCTTTCAGACGAATATTAGAAACTGACATTTTGGAGGCAAACCACTTACCCTTTGTGCTTTCGTGCCAATATTGTGGAGCAAGAAAATTTTACCATGAACCAAACGGCTTTTGTTGCGCTGATGGGACAATAGCGTTGAGCCGTAATCAATTTTCAGATGAGCTTTATCAATTATTCACTTCTAATTCAGTCGAGTCTGAAAAGTTTTGTACATATGCACGCACATACAATAATAAATTCACTTTCACATCGTTTGGAGTTATATTTGATAAAGAATTATGCAGACGAAATAGAGGAATCTACACGTTTAGAGTTCAGGGACAGATGTATCATTATATTGAGGATTTAGTTCCTCAAGATGGGCATCCTTCATATTTACAACTATATTTCTTCGATACGGAACACGAGTTAGAAAATCGTATTCATGACGCAGAAAGATTAGATCCTTCTATCATTGCTCGATTAATGGATATACTTGAGGTTAATCCATACTGTCGCTTCTTTAGAACCCTCAGCAACATTTCAAGTCTTGAAAATCATACAATTCATATAAGATCAGATATTGATTTAGACCAACGTGTTTACAATGCTCCGTCGGTATCACAAGTAGCAACTATATGGACAGAAACTGACAACTGTACATAACAAAAAGGCCAAGACATTATTGTTTTTAACGAAGCAGGAGGCAGTCATATTGTTCAGTATTATTTTGGATGTTATGATCCACTACAATACCCATTATTGTTTCCTTTCGATGACTCGGGTTGGCATCAGGGAATCAAAAAAGTAGAAAAAGGAACGATATCGTTAAATGCCCAGGCTTTAGAATCACACTTTATTGAACATTCAAATAGCGCGGAAGAATTTCTTCGAAAAGAAGGCCAAGGTAATAAAAACTTTATGTAAATTTAATTATGTATTTTAGTTTCATCTAAATTTTCTAAACTATATTTTATCATATTTTCAGTTTTGAAGAATAAGAAGAAAGTACCAACGGTTTCATGTCGTGAATATTATTGTTTCAAATTACAAATAAGAGATATGTACATGTCGATTTTGTTACTATCTAGTCGTTTGCTGCAACAATTTGTTGTCGATATGTACATTAAAATTGAAACGTCAAGATTAGATTATTTTCGCTCAAAACAACATGAGATTAGATCAGATGTGTATCAAGGTATTGTAGATAGTCTTTCAGTTGGAGAAACTTGCGCATCCAATATTGGAAAACGGATTATTCTACCTTCATCTTTTATTGGAGGTCCAAGAGATATGCGTAAGAGATATATGGAAGCAATGGCATTAGTTCAACGTTTTGGCAAGCCTGATATATTTCTAACCATGACATGTAATCCAAATTGGGAAGAAATCTCAGAACAACTAAATCCACATGAAGAAGTTCAGAACCGCCCTGATTTAGTTGCAAGAATCTTTAGAGCAAAATTAGAAGAATTGAAGATTGATCTGTTTAAGCGATAAAGTTTTGGTAAGGTTGCAGCATATGTTTATACCATCGAATATCAAAAAAGAGGTCTACCACATGTTCATTTCTTAATTATACTTCAGAAAGACTGGAGAATTTATGCACCTGAAACTTTTGACGAAATTGTTTTAGCAGAAATACCTAACAAAATGAAAAATTTACATTTATATAAAATCGTCCTTAGACACATGATGCATGGTCCTTGCGGAATATTAAATCTAGCCAATATATGTACGGACAAAGACGGCATTTGTAAGAATCGATACCCCAAAGAATTTACAGTTAAGACAACTGTTGGAACTGATTGTTTCCCGTTATACAAATGTTCTAACAATGGAGTCATTACTAGAATTAGAGGAAAAGATTTAGACAATCGGTGGGTTGTTCCACACAATCCGTATCTTGTTTCCAAATATAATTGTCATATTAACATTGAGATTTGTTCTACAGTTAAAGCTGTTAAATATTTATACAAGTATAATTATAAAAGACATGATCGTGTTGCTTTCAATATCATTAGCAAAGAAAATAACCAACAAATTGATGAAATCGAACAATTTCAATCAGGAAGATGGATTACTCCACCTGAAGCAATGTGGAGAATATACGGTTTCACACTTAACGAAATGTATCCATCAGTTTATAGTTTGCACCTACACCTAGAAGATCAACATTTGGTGTCTTTCCGTGCACACGAAGATCTAAACAATGTGTTAAACTCGTATACATCCAAAAAATCGATGTTGACAGAATTCTTTTATAGAAACCAAATTGACGAGAATGCACAAAAATTGTTGTATAGAGAATTTCCTGAAAAATTTATTTGGGATTCACAATGTAGAATTTGGACTCCAAGGAAAAAAAAAACTGTTATAGGCCGAATTGTTACAGCCAATCCATTTGAAGGTGAAAGATATTATCTACAGATGTTATTGAATCACATCAGAGGAGCAATGTCATTTGAGAAATTAAGAACAGTTAATGGTGTTGTACTACCAACTTATCGTGAAGCAGCTACTTCTCATGGTTTGTTAAACAAAAATAGTAACTTAGAAGATTGTTTAGAAGAAGCTTGTCTATATCAAATACCAAGTAGTTTAAGACACCTTTTCTCAAAAAATTTGGTGCATTGCAATCCTACGAACCCAAAAGAACTTTGGGAGCAATTTGAAAAAGAAATGTCTACAAATTTTCTTATAAGAAACGTGTCGTCAACAATTGTTAGGAAGATGGTTCTACAAGATATTGCCTCCACACTATAATCTATGGGAAAAGATATAAATATGTATCGTTTTTGTGACGCCCCCAAATCCCCACGCACGTACACGGGGAAATCGAGACGTCCGGATGATGACATCACAGGTCACCATCCTATCGACGTGCCCAGTGTGTGAAAAAGCGACGAAAGTGCACGAGAAATACGCAGCGAAAACCAAGTCAATAACTAAGTACCAGAATTTTTCTTAATATAATACAAGCTGTTTAAAACATACATAAATAAATATTAAAAGACACAAATATAATTTTTGTTTATACCAAATACAAAATCTAACATCAGCAACCCGGCGGAGCCGCATCCTCGGGCTCAGCCTCCTCCTCCTCATTCTCGATCTCTGCACCAAAATCTACGGTACCAAAAATGGTGCCGCAGGTAAGTAAAATCCAAACACTACTAGATAAAAATATATAGAACTCAAACAACATGTATACAAGAAAAGCCAATGCACAAAACCCATAAAACCATATTTTTCCAAGCACGCCAAAAACCCATTTGGCCCAAAAACATCTCGCTTAAAACCAAGTCTCGCCATTATCCCAGATAATGGCCCAAACCACCATTTTTCCAGAAAATGGATCAAAAGCCTCAAAACCAAATCTCGTCATTTTCCCAGAAAATGGCCCGCATCCGAAAACCATAAAAACGATCCAATTATGCATGCACCATGATCTCCCCTAGGGATCATCCGCACACCCTGGCTCTGTGCCACACCGCAGGTAACGACTACGCATGTGACACCTAAACGAGCGATGCCTAGACTCGCGCCCAGCGCGTACCTGGCCAGGCCATCCTCTAGCCCTCGCCAGCGAAGGGTCACGGAGTCGGTGAGTAGAGCGATGCCTAGACTCGAGCCCAGCGCGTACCTGGCCAGGCCATCCTCTAGCCCCGCTCCCGTCGTCGCCCAGCGACAACTCAGGGGACGTCACTCACTATTATCCACTCCCGAATGACCAGAGGAGCTCCACCGAGATAATAACTCATCCCGTCTTGGGCTCGTGAGACACACACACCCAAAAATCCATTCACGCCAACAAAACAGGATTTCTCAAATAAAATAAAATGCACGTGTATGCACCATGTAAATGCAATTTCGATGCACAAAACAATCAACCAACCATAAATCAATAAATCAAGCAACTCCATCCTCCATCCATCCGACCCCCGAACTCCTCGGACTCAGTTCGGAATCAACCAACCAACAGATAAATATTTATTGAATGAGCAAAATATAATTAAATCTAAAAGTAGAGTTTGAAAAATACTTACAGCGCTATACGGTATTTTTAGAAAGCTTGCGGCGTTGCAAACGGCGGAGAAAAAGCAACGTAACAGTGAAAATTCACTGTGGCCGTGGGTTGTAAAATACCCACTTTTGAACGGGGACAAACCAAGGTTTGGGATTGATAGGGAATGGTCTAAGGATGATTATGAAGCTAGTGGAAGTGAAGTTTGGTCGTGGGTGGCGGCGAAAACGGTGGTTGATGGCCGGATTTCCCAAAATGGAAAGCTAGCTCGTGGGAGCTGTTCCGGTGGCTATTAGAGGCCAAAAATGGGTGGGTTAGGATGGCAAGTAACCGGTGATGAAGTGGTGAAGAGGTGGTGGCCGGAGGTGGAGCAACGGCAGCAGATCGGGGTAAAATCCGTGGGGCTTTGTTGGGCGTTTTTCGGCCAAACAGCTGGCCGGATGGGGCTGAGGTTCGGTGGGGTGGTGCGCCGGAGGGAGGGGGTTGGACCGGTGGGGGTGGTGTCGACCACGGTGGCCGGACGGCGGTGGGTCGGGGCTGGGGTGGCTTCCGGCGTGGGAGAGGAGAGAGAGAGGGTCGACGCACGGGAGAGAGGAAGGAAGAAGAAAAAGAAAAGAAAGAAAAAAAGAAAAAGAAAAAGAAAGAAGAAAAAGAAAAGAGAAAAAGGGAAAAAGGAAAAAGGGAAAAAAGAGATGTAGGAAGAAATGAGGTCCAATCCTCACTCCGGACAACAAAACAAATCCGCCGAGAACGAAATTAAAAACAGTAAAACAAATAAATAAATGAAACACAACATCCAACAAATAAAAACCAAATTTAAAACGCAATAATTTAAAATAAATAAACCAAGATATTAATTAAATTAAAAACAACCCTTCGGTGAAAATACATGCAAAAGCGGATCATCACGTCCTCCCCCCCTTAAAACAAATTTCGTCCTCGAAATTTGCAAGATCAACTACCAACTTAAAGCAAGCCACATAAAATCACATAAACCAACTGTGACCAAGATTAAGATACGTACCTTCATTACTCAAACAAGTGTGGGTACTGCTCCCTTATGTCCGCTACTCGCTCCCAAGAGAAGTCTTGAGCTAACGAATCTCCCCACGCCACCTTAACTAAAGGTATCGTCTTGGACCTCAACTGTTGCTCCTTCCAGTCTATAATCTGCGACGGAACAACCTCATAAGTGAGATCCGGTTGCAACTGAATACCCTCTAGGTTGACGAAGCGTGGCTCTTGCTGTCCAAAATTCTTCTTCAGGGATGATACGTGGAAGACATCATGAATATCCCCAAAATACCCTGGCAAAGCAACTCTATAGGCGACGGACCCTACCTTCTCCAGAATCTGAAAAGGACCAACATACCTCGGATCCAGTTTCCTCTTCTTACCAAAACGCTTAACACCTCTCATGAGAGAGACTTTGAGATAAACCCAATCACCAACTTCAAAAGACAACTCTCTCCTCCTGGTATCAGCATAGCTTTTCTGGCGACTCTGAGCTGCCGCCATTTTATCTCTGATGATCCGGACTTGGCTTTGCATCTCTTGAATTATTTCGGGTCCAATAATCTTACTCTCCCCGACTTCATCCCAACACAAGGGCGATCTACACTTCCTCCCGTAAAGAGCTTCATAGGGAGCCATCTGAATGGTCACATGGAAGTTGTTATTATAAGCAAACTCTATGAGCGGCAAATGGTTTTCCCAACTCCCCTGAAATTCCATGACACACGCTCGCAACAAGTCTTCAAGGGTCTGAATGTTGCGCTCTGATTGGCCGTCTGTCTGAGGGTGGTAAGCAGTACTGAACTTCAACTTAGTACCCAAAGCTGCCTGCAAACTTTTCCAGAACTGCGACGTGAACCTTGGGTCTCGATCCGACACTATACTCTTTGGTATGCCGTGCAGCCGCACTATCTCCTTGACATACAAGCGGGTCAACTTACCCAAGAAATCGGTGTTATTAACAAGCAGGAAATGAGTACTCTTCGTTAACCGGTCAACAATCACCCAAATAGAATTTTTCCCACTAGGCGTTCTCGGCAAACCCACTACAAAGTCCATCGTGATGTCATCCCATTTCCACTCAGGAATAGGGAGGGGTTGGAGCATACCAGCAGGTCTTTGATGCTCGGCCTTCACAACATATAAGGCAATATCCCTCTTCACTCCATCCCACCAGTAATTTTTCTTCAAGTCTCGGTACATCTTTGTACTGCCGGGATGAACTGAATAAGGAGCCGTATGAGCTTCTGCCATGATCCGCTCCTTGAATTCCAAATCTTTGGGGACCACTCTGCGATCTCGGAACCGAAGTATCCCATCTTTATCCATGCTATAATGCACCGGCCCTCGAGATTTTCTGACCCTTTTTCTGATATTCAGCAGCTTTGGATCCTTCCTTTAAAGAGTCTTCAATTTTTCAAAATCAGTTATCCGAATATCAAGAACTGAAGATAAAATCTCTTCTTGCTGCAAACTCTCAATAAGGAGCCTTCTCATCCCACAAAGCAACGAATTCAATTCCGATGGCTCGACTTCATCTTCCAAGTGTGATTTTCGGCTCCATCTTCCAAGTGCAATTTTCGGCTCAAAGCATCAGCAACTATATTAGCCTTCCCCGGATGATATTTGATCTCACACTGGTAGTCACTGATTAGCTCTAGCCATCGCCTCTGCCTCATGTTAAGATTTTTCTGGGAAAACAAATGCTTCAAGCTCTTGTGATCAGTGTATACCTCGCATGCTTCCCCATACAAAATGTGCCGCCAGATCTTGAGTGCAAAAACAATCGTAGCCAATTCCAAATCGTGTGTCGGATAATTTTTCTCATAGTCCTTTAGCTGACGAGATGCATAGGCAACAATCCGTCCTTCCTACATAAGGACATAACCCAAACCAAACTTAGACGCATCACTGAAGACTACGAATGGCTTATGCGGTTCTGGAAGCGCTAACACTGGTGCCGTCGTCAACCTGTTCTTTAATTCTTGGAAGCTTTTCTCACACTTATCTGACCAAACAAATTCTGTATTCTTCCGAGTCAGAGCTGTGAGAGGTCCGGATAGGCGAGCAAATCCCTCCACAAATCTTCGGTAATAACCAGCAAGCCCCAAGAAACTCCGGATCTCACACACTATAGTCGGACGTGGCCATGACAAAATGGCTTCCACCTTACTAGGATCAACAGCCACTCCGTCTCTGGAAATCACATGCCCAAGAAATCTGACTTCCTCCCGCCAGAATTCACACTTGCTAAGCTTGGCATAAAGCTGGTGTTCTCTCAATTTCCCAAGTACCAGACGAAGATGATACACATGTTCTTCAACATCTCGGGAATAAATTAAAATATCATCAATAAACACTACCACAAAGGAATCCAGATAAGATCGGAATACTCGATTCATCAAATCCATGAAAGCAGCAGGGGCATTAGCTAACCCAAACGGCATCACCTTAAATTCATAATGCCCATACCTCGACCTGAAAGCAGTTTTAGGCACATCCTTATCTCTGATCCTCAGCTGGTAGTATCCCGACCTCAAATCAATCTTCGAGAACACGGCTGCTCCTTGAAGCTGATCAAATAAATCGTCGATCTACGGGAGAGGATATTTATTTTTGATGGTCACCTTGTTTAATTCCCGATAATCTATGCACATACGGAGGGTTCCATCTTTCTTTTTCACGAACAACACTGGCGCACCCCACGACGAAGTACTAGGCTGAATAAATCTCTTATCTACCAGCTCTTACAACTGAGTCTTCAGCTCTTTTAATTCAGCCAGTGCCATGCGATAAGGAGCTTTATGTACAGGAGCCGCTCCAGGTTCCAAGTCTATAACAAACTTCATTTCCCGAACAGGGGGTAGTCCGGGCAAGTCATCCACAAACACATCGGGAAATTCTTCCACAACTGGAATGTCTACCAAAGACTTCTCCTCGGACGACGTGGACACCATCTGAACTAAGAATGCATCCGCTCCTCATGCAATCTCTCTTCTTGCTTGAATTGTCGATATAATTACCGGTTTTTCTTTTAACTTACTCCCTGCAAATTCTAGACAATCACCATCTGGAAGCTGAAAGGTAATTACCTGACTTCTGCAATTAATAGTCGCAGAATATCGGTATAGCCAATCCATCCCGAGAATGATATCAAAACCCAATAGCTTAAACACAACCAAATCAGCATCCAAGAACCTTCCATCAAAATTTAACGGGCATCCCAACGCAACCTTGGAGCACCATACCATTTCACCATCGGGTAAAGCCACCACCAATGACTTTGGCAAAGGTTCCGTGACCAAATTACACATCTGCGCAAACGTGGAAGATACAAATGATTGTGAAGCACCGGAATCAAACAAAGTGCAAGCATAAAACTCATACAAACGAACTCTCCCTGAACCAAACACACAACCCATGAAATCCAAAAAAAAAACAAAGAAGAAACCAAATACATCAAAATTAAATCCAACATAGAATCAAATTAATCCATACCTGTAATTACTCCAGCATCATGGGTCGCTGGCGCCTCATCATCCACATCTCCGGGTGTGACAGCATAAACCCGGGCTTGCACTGCTTGCCTTAGATTTGTTTCCACCGCGTCTACATCCACGGCTTCCTTGAGCTGTTCTTGGACATTCTCGGGCAAAGTGACCCTGCTGGCCACAATTATAACATCGAGTCCCACCAGAAGGGCACTCACCCACATGGGCTCTATTACAAACTTCGCAAACAGGCACACGTCCTCTCATGCGAACACCTGAGGATGCTTGCGGTCGAGTTCCGGTCCTCTGAACAAATTTCTGAGGCGAACCCAAGCTGCTTCCTTCACCAGAAAAACTCTGCCTCTTATGACCCGGAGGGGAGCCCATACTCAGATTATTTTCTCGTTCCACAAGGGTGGCCACATCCACTAATTCCTAAAAAGTGGATATCCGATGGCTGACCACCATACGGCGTATATCAGGGCGTAGTCCCTCCTGAAAACGATCAGCTCACATCTCCTCTGTGGCAATAAGGTGGGGAGCAAATCGCCCAAGTTCTATAAACCTTCGGGCGTACTGTTCCACTGTCATGCCTCCTTGAACCAAATTTGAGAACTCTCTTGCCTTTTGCTTCCTTACCGATGCGGGAAAGAAGCGGTCATTAAATTCTTTCTTGAAGCGTTGCCAGGTTACAGCGGCGAATGAACCCAACTCTGCTTCTAGCATCACCCTCTTAGTATCCCACCAATCAAAAGCGGTGCCTTGCATCAGATAGCTGGCGTAGAGTACCTGTTGCACCTCGGTGCAACCACACACCTCAAAAGTTCTTTCGAGGTCTTTGATCCACTTTCCAGCTTGAAGCGAGTCCTCTTCTCCAGTGAAGTGTGGGGTCCTATGCGCCAGAAAGCGCTCATAGGTGCATCCGGCTTGCACCATGCTACTAGATCTTCCCGGGTAAAGCCAAGGCCCTCCCTGATATGGCCAAGGACCTCCTGGTTGAGGCCAAAGTCCTTCTTGTTGCGGACAAAGCCCTCCTTGTGGCGGCCAAGGACCCCCTTGTTGTGGCCAAGGTCCCCCTGGCTGTGGCCAAAGCCCCCTGGTTGTGGCCAAGGCCCTGTCTGTTGTGGCCTAAAATTTTGCTGCATAAACTCCGTCATCTGCCGTATGGCTTGGGCTATGGAGTCATCTCTTGATGTATTGTCCCGTGGCTCCTAAGTAGATTTCTTTGGTCTCCCCATCTTCCTGTCACCACAACCTTTGACCCCCTTTCAGAAAATAAAAACAAATAAAACCAACAATAAACAAAACAGAACCAAAGACCAACACCACATCACACAAAACAGAAGAAACCAACTTGCAAAAACATAACTAAATAAATAAAAACAAACAAACAAGTTCAAACAAATAAAACAACTTAAATAACTTTACTTAACATAAATTTTAAAACACAACTTTAAAAGCATTCTGGTACTACCTATGGGACATGTGGTTGTACCCAGAGTCAAACCGCTCTGATACCACCTATGACGCCCCCAAATCCCCACGCATGTACACGGGGAAATTGAGACGTTCAGATGATGACATCACAGGTCACCATCCTGTCGACGTGCCCAGTGTGTGAAAAAGCGACAAAAGTGCACGAGAAATACGCAGCAAAAAGCAAGTCAATAACTAAGTACCAGAATTTTTCTTAATATAATACAAGTTGTTTAAAACATACATAAATAAATATTACAAGACACAAATATAATTTTTGTTTATACCAAATACAAAACATAACATCAGCAACCCGGCGCACCCGCATCCTCCTCATCCTCGATCTCTGCACCAAAATCTACGGTACCAAAAATGGTGCCGCAGGTAAGTAAAATCCAAACACTACTAGATAAAAACATATAGAACTCAAACAACATGTATGCAAGAAAAGCCAATGCACAAAACCCATAAAACCATATTTTTCCACGCACGCCAAAAACCCATTTGGCCCAAAAACATCTCGCTTAAAACCAAGCCTCACCATTATCCCAAATAATGGCCCAAACCACCATTTTTCCAGAAAATGGATCAAAAGCCTCAAAACCAAATCTCATCATTTTTCCAGAAAATGGCTCGCATCCGAAAACCATAAAAACGATCCAATTATGCATGCACCATGATCTCCCCTAGGAATCATCCGCACACCCTGGCTCTGTGCCACACCGCAGGTAACGACTACGCATGTGACACCTAAACGAATGATGCCCAGACTCGCGCCCAGCGCGTACCTGGCCAGGCCATCCTCTAACCCTCACCAGCGAAGGGCCACGGAGTCGGTGAGTAGAGCGATGCCCAGACTCGCGCCCAACGCGTACCTGGCCAGGCCATCCTCTAGCCCCGCTCCCGTCGTCGCCCAGCGACAACTCAGGGGACGTCACTTAGTATTATCCACTCCCGAGTGACCAGAGGAGCTCCACCGAGATAATAACCCATCCCGTCTTGGGCTCGTGAGACACACGCACCCGAAAATCCATTCACGCCAACAAAACAGGATTTCTCAAATAAAATAAAATGCACGTGCATGCACCATGTAAATGCAATTTCAATGCACAAAACAATCAACCAACCATAAATCAATAAATCAAGCAATTCCGTCCTCCATCCATCCGACCCCCAAACTCCTCGGACTCAGTCCGAAATCAGCCAACCAACAGATAAATATTTATTGAATGAGCAAAATATAATTAAATCTAAAAGTAGAGTTTGAAAAATACTTACAGCGCTATACGGTATTTTTAGAAAACTTGCGGCGTTGCAAACGGCGGAGAAAAAGCAACGTAACAGTGAAAATTCACTGTGGCCGTGGGTTGTAAAATACCCACTTTTGAACAGGGACAAACCAAGGTTTGGGATTGATAGGGAATGGTCTAAGGATGATTATGAAGCTAGTTGAAGTGAAGTTTGGCCGTGGGTGGCGGCGAAAACGGTGGTTGATGGCCGGATTTCCCAAAATGGAAAGCTAGCTCATGGGAGCTGTTCCGGTGGCTATTAGAGACCGGAAATGGGTGGGTTAGGACGGCAAGGAACCGGTGATGAAGTGGTGAAGAGGTGGTGGCCGGAGGTGGAGCAACGGCAGCAGATCGGGGTAAAATCCGTGGGGCTTTGTTGGGCGTTTTTCGGCCAAACAGCTGGCCGGATGGGGCTGAGGTTCGGTGGGGTGGTGCGCCGGAGGGAGGGGGTTCGACCGGTGGGGGTGGTGTCGACCACGGTGGCCGGACGGCGGTGGGTCGGGGCTGGGGTGGCTTCCGGCGTGGGAGAGGAGAGAGAGAGAGGGTCGACGCACGGGAGAGAGGAAGGAAGAAGAAAAAGAAAAGAAAGAAAAAAAGAAAAAGAAAAAGAAAGAAGAAAAAGAAAAGAAAAAAAGGGAAAAAGGAAAAAGGGAAAAAAGAGATGTAGGAAGAAATGAGGTACAATCCTCACTCCGAACAACAAAACAAATCCGCTGAGAACGAGATTAAAAATAGTAAAACAAATAAATAAATGAAACACAACATCCAACAAATAAAAACTAAATTTAAAATGCAATAATTTAAAATAAATAAACCAAGATATTAATTAAATTAAAAACAGCCCTTCAGTGAAAATACACGCAAAAGCGGGTCATCACAGTTTTGTTCCTGTTGATATATTTTACGGTCAAGATGAATTTACAAATAGAGAAATTGACGACGAACGAGTAGTCACAATTCCAACTGAAGATCTACTTGCATCACAAGTTCTAAATTCTGAACAAAAAAAATGCATATGATTTGATATTGCAAACATTAGTATCAAATGAAGCTGGTGCTTTTTTCGTTGATGGCCTTGTTGGTACCGGTAAAACTTTTCTATACAGAGCACTTCTGGCAGAAATTAGATCGAAAAATATGATAGCACTTGCAACTGCGTCATCTGGTGTTGCTGCCTCCATCTTACCTGGAGGACGAACAGCACATTCAAGATTTAAGATTCCATTAAATGCAGATAAAAGCAGCACATGTAATGTGAGTAAACAGGGAAATCTTGCTAAATTATTACGACTTGCAAAATTAATTATATGGGATGAAGCACCCATGTCTACAAAACATTCAATAGAAGCATTAGATAAAATGTTGCTAGATATTAACGATACAGATCTCCCTTTTGGTGGGAAAGTTATTGTTTTTGGTGGAGACTTTCGACAAGTATTACCTGTGATTCGTAATAGCACAAAAGAACAACAGATTGATTCAAGCTTAGCTTCTTCTTATTTATGGTCTATTTTTAAAAAAATAAAATTAACAAAAAATATGAGAGCCAAATTAGATCCAGATTTCTCGCATTATTTAATTGAAGTTGGCAATGGTAACGCACCCATAACTATTGACGAAAAAATCGAAATTCTCAAAGAAATGACCATTCCCTATACCAATGATCTTGACTCTCTAAATTCTTTGTTAGATGCTGTTTTTGGAAATATTTCTAACTATCCAAACAATTTAATAGAAATGTCAAATCGAGCTGTATTAACTCCAAAAAATCGGTCAGTTGATGAAATAAATACTATTCTCATTAACAAATTCCCTGGCGGCGTTGTACGATATTATAGCTTTGATGAAACAATTAATGTATCTGAACAAGGTATTATGGAAGATTTTTTAAATACATTGACACCGAACGGATTGCCACCACATGAATTGTTACTTAAAAGAAATTGTCCTATTATGTTAGTTAGAAATATTAATCCTTCAGAAGGTCTTTGCAATGGAACACGATTAACTTGTTGCAATTTTAGTCGTAATCTGATCGATGCACAAATTTCATCTGGTCACCACAGTGGTAAAAGAGTTTTTATGTCTAGAATTGCATTTTTATCAGAAACAACTGAAAATAACGGCTTCCCATTTAAGAGGACACAATTTCCTGTTAGATTAAGTTTTGCAATGACAGTAAATAAATCACAGGGACAAATGTTAAATTCTGTCGAAATATACTTACCAGAACCTGTCTTTTCTCATGGACAGTTATATGTTGCACTTTCAAGAGCTAAGACTGCTGATTCGGTCAAAATGCTTATAAGACCAACGACAAATGTTGTTTATGAAACAAGTTATATAAAAAACATTGTATATAGAAATTTTTTAAGATTAACAAATTCATTATAATATCATGCGAGTGTTCTAATTATTTTGATGTCTTTTGTAATATCATGTGAGTGTTCCAATTCTTTTATGTTATTATTATTCATATACTGTTTTTTTTTCATTTTATAATTCTATAAATTTTTTTGTTATATATTCACATCTGTTTGTCATCTAATTTTTAATTACAGTGAACATGCGAACCGTGTATACATCTGTTAGGGACATTACTCCAACCACAAGAAATTGAAAGATCAAAATGATCGTTACAGAAAAGTCACCAAAACGTACGGCGCAAAATTCAGCAACAAAATACCAAAATTTGATACTTTTAGATTCTGAGGTATTAAAACGTTACTCTTCATTACTTATCATTATTTTGTGTATGGTTCAAAATTAAACAATTAAATTTATTCATTGGCTTCTTACAGGGAAATCGCGTGCAGGCAGTGATCTTTGGGAAAGACATCGATCTACGTAATGATACACTGTATATCTACCAATCATACTATATCTCAAATGCTTTGGTAAGAACAATGGATCCAAGGCATCAAAGAGGACCATATCAGTTTCAATGGACAATAAACTCCAAGACCATTGTTGAAAAGATCGAAGAAGATGAGCCAGCACTTAGACTGCCAGAATATAACCTCGTTCCTTTGAATGAACTTGGCGTACACATAGACACAGATGCTGAAATAGGTAACTACTATATAAATGTCAATATTTTTATATAGTTCCCTCTCACTGCAAAGTAACAATTTCTTTTTTCCTAAACTAGATATTTTGGCACTTGCAATTCATATGAACCCGCCAAATGAAGTGAATACGAACCATGGAAAATCGTTGATCCAAGAGATATGCTTGATTGATCCAGGGTATGAACGTATATTGTCTCACATTAGTAAAATTTTTAGATTAATATATTATAATTGTTTTATTATGATGAATTTAACATCATTTCTCATTTTTAATAGTCTAAAACTCCTGCGTTTAACAATGTGGAATCGATTTGTTCATGACGAATGCCGCGAAATTTCTGACCTTATTCTGGCAAAGCCGATTATTTTAGGAACACAGATCAAAGTTTCTTCTTATAATGGTACTTCCTGTTAATATTAACATTGTTGTTAATTGTACATCTTATACTTGTATATTTATTCATTCATGTTTATAATATAGGCCTATCAATATCATCAAGACCGACTAGTGTCTTTATTGTTGAACCCCTTCTTTCATCTTCTGTTGCATTACGTACATGGTAAATAACTTATTTAAATACACTATAAATTTAATGTTGTTTTTTTCATTGTAAATCTTTCTTTGTTTCTATTGATGTTTAACTTTATTTACTAATTCAAATTTTCAGGGCAGCACAAAATGATAAATTGCTGGAAGAAATCATTGGAAATAGTTTTGGATCAGCTTCAAGTAGTTCTACCGATCCAATCATAAAAGTATCTGAAATCGCAGAAAAACTGATATCTGCTCCGGCAATGGCGGTATATTTTTCTTTTTTTTTTAAAGCCAAATTTCTTATTTTAAATAATACAATTCATTTTTTCACTCTTTGGAATCGTTTAATTTTATTCTAAGTTTTTGGGACATGGAGATTGGAGGTTGGTTGAAATGAAATGGAGATGGAGGATGAGAATTTGTGAATTGTGTGCTATGGATTCAAAACTGTGCATATGCTTCAATTTGAAATGTTGATTGTTTGTTGGATTTAATTTATGTAATAAGGGTGAATTTCGAATCCTTCTATACGGTATTGTTTAGATGTTGATTAGTGCACATAGTTATTCTGTCTTAATGCAGAGGTCCACATATTTGGTTAGAGGCAAATTTAGAATGGTTGATTTTCACCTGTCATTCCACTACATATCATGCGAGAATTGCAACAAGGCAACTGGCTATGAGCTCGGTGAAAACTTCATATGTTATAGTTGCAAGAATGAAGCAATTGCACGGGTAAGGTAAACATTTTCCTCATATTTTGAAATTAAAAATTTTTACATGGTAGTTAGAACATTTTATTTGCTGATATCAACGAATGATAATTTATTTATTGCTGTCAGGTGTCGAGTTTACTTAGATGTGTATGATGATACTGTTAGGGTGATCCTTTCCTCATAGTCAAATCTATTTCTTCATTGAACTAATGGACAAAGGCACGTATTATTCATCACTGTTTATTATTATAGATCATATAAAATCGAAGTTCCGTTTATTAACGTTCATGTTAAAATATCTAACATGTGGTATCAGAGCTTACTCCCAAAGAAGAATTTTGATGATACAACTAGTTCATCCACAGAATTTAATATTAGAGGAAACACTTTGTGTGTCAGAGTTTACTCCCAAAGGAGAATTCTGATGATACAACTAGTTCATCCACAAAATTTAATATTGGAGGGAACACTTGTGTGTTAGAGTTTACTCCCAAAGGAGAATTCTGATGATACAACTAGTTCATCTACAGAATTTAAAAATGGAGGGAACACTTTGTGTGTTGGGTCTCATTCCCAAAGGAAGGACCTCAATGACACTATTAGTTCATTCATAATAGTTTAAATTCTTGATAATGCATGATTTAAATTCTGAAATTAAGACTGGAGGGAACATTCTGTGCATTGAGATTCACTCCCAAATGAGGGAAGGGATCTCGATGACACTATTAGTTCATCCATAATTATTGTTTATGAGTGTCGAACTCAAAGTATTAAAGTGATCAAAATGCTTTTCTTGCAGTAAGCATATGAATATCATTACAAGTTTCATTTATAGAATGGACTCTAATATAGAGAAACATGAGCATATCAAATTTACACTAAGAGCTTTTTATGTTTAAACATTAATTATCATTGAGAATAATGATAAAGGCCAGAAAAGTATAATGTTTAACTACTTCCATATTAAACTGTATGAATTTTTTGTACATGATTGTTTACTTCAAAGGCATTATTATTTTATTAAAATAATAAGATATGAACATGTTAGTAGCATGGTTGTTAGCTAGATACAAATTTATTTTGATCATTTGTATGAAAAATCATTTGTATCATTTGGGAAAGGGAGGAAATGATTGTATTGAAAATATAAGAATTGTGTCAATTAAAGTTTAAAAGAAATAGTGACACATGAAAGTTTACGTGCCCTAAGCATAAGACATGATTCAAAAGGAAGGATAAACCAAATAAGTTTCGAATCAGATCTTATACATGTTTATGCATTCTTTTAGATTAAACTCGAGTACAAATGTTCAAATTTCAATTTGTTTCAATATTTCACTTATGTTGGTTCCTTTTTCTTTCCAATAAAGTTTTATTTGTCATGCCTTCATAATAATTTTTTTGTTAAAATTTTTTTTCACTCATGAGGTATGTACATGAGCCAAAGGGAAAAATGATTTATGAAAACTTTTACAATTTATGGCATGGAATTTGAAATATAATTTGTGGTATAGAAGTTTAGAGAATATCTTCAAGAAAAGTTAAAGAGATTAATAAATAAAATATTTTCCGCATTTAGGTTTTCTAATCTCAGGATGTGTGTTGATTTATATAAAAAGAAAATAAATCAAACATGTCAATAAAAGATGCCACAAGAAATGGAGATTTTCTTGAGATAATGCATATAGACACATGTAAATCTTTTCCCTATAATATTTGATATAAGTATGTCATTACTTTTATAGATGTTTTTCATGATATGAATGTTTCTATCTATTACATGAGAAGTCTCAAGCCATTAGTAATTCTTGTAGTACTTCTCATGGAGAAGAATTGCAGTTAGATAGAAATGTGAAAATCATTGAATTGGATTGAAATAGTGTCATGAAAAATATTAAGAGTTGAGTTATAATGGTTTAGAACTTATATCATAATGCTTTAGAATTTATATTGTGTTTTTATCCTTAATGATTCATTTTTAAAATATGAATTGTTTTAAGGCATATTCATGTATGGGTGGTCAAATTAAAGTAATAGTTTATAACCCAAATGAAAAATTGTTGAATTTTATAATAGTTATTGGGTACATTATTATTGTCGATTACTTAAGGAAATTCAAATGATCTAGGTTGTATTTTTTCTACTTATGGTTTGAATTTTGAGAAAATTGAAATATCAAATTTCTTATGGTTGGCAAAATCAGTGGGAGTATGGAAAATAGAAATGTGATTATTGTGAAATGCATTCTCGTCCTTTTGAAAATTTTTGTAGTTTCCTATTATGATTATTTTAATGATAATATGGAACAACAAGCAAATGATCATTCACCTCATCAAAGAAACACTACTGAAGAATTGGCCATAGAGACATCAGAACAGGTAACCTCATGCAATTTTCTTGATTTGCTATTTGGTTAAGTTATGTGGTGTATCTTCAAAATTTGAATGTGATATAGAAATAAATAAAAGTTTACATATGTTTTCACAAATTATAGAAATAAGTGATTCTATAAAAGATTGATGCATAAAAGAGTGATTGAAATCCATGAATCAATGTAAAGTCTGCAATTTTGTTTAAATTGTCTGAAATGTACGAAAAGTCGAAAGGAAATGGGTTTTGGAGACAAAATCTTGACTTCAAGGGCAATGTTGAATGATATAAAGTTAGACTTGTAATTAAGGATTTCACTCAGAAATGAGTATTAATTAGAGATTTTTTTTTCTATTAAATCTAAAAGAACTCACTGAGGATCACTATGACATTAGTAACTCATTATAGTCTACAGTTACATTAAATGAATGTAAAAATAATTGTAGAGTAAAAGTCTGAAATCTACAAGAAACGAATAAAATGGTTACCTAGAAGAGGTAACAGTTTTTTGAAGATTGGTATATGAAATTTGATAATACCAATACTGTTTTGGTTTAAGAAAAATATTTATTATACTCGTAGGTCAGTGGGAGTATATTTGTTTTTATGGTCATGTATGTATATGACTTTTGGCAAGTATGAGTCATCATTAGTAGTATGACATTAAAGTTACGTCTCTAAATGAAATTTATGAATGAGACATCATTCGTAATTGAGATTGAATTTAATACCAAGACAATGATTGTTAGGATTGTCTTAGTACAGTTGCATAAAGTTTGGAAAGTTTTTGCATGAAAAATTACTGGTAAATGGATGCTTTAAAAATAAATGTGACATGCTCAATATTTACAGTGTTCTTGAATTGATTAGGTCGTTAAAGAAATTTGTATAAGATGGTTATAAGGAACTTGATGGTTGCACAAATTTGTATACAACTGAACATTGGTTTATTGTTAACATCCTTGATTGTTGCTAAAGTAACCCAAGGATACTTGACCCAAAAGCTGTGAAAGAGTACAATGTTATTTGCAAGAAATTAAAGATTATATTATTGTCTTAAGAAAAACTGATATTCTTAAGGTAACTGGATATTCAGACCCTATTTTATGGAATTAATCTAATGATGGAAAATACAGTTATGGTTATGTATTTTGCTATCTAGTAGAGTTATTTATGGAAAAGTATGAGGCAAATCTTTTACTGCTTCATGTGTAATAGAGACTGAGTTTGTGGTATGTTTTGAGGCCGCAGTTTATAGTATATGACTGAGGAAATTTATCTTAGAACTTGAAATTGTCGACTTATAGCCAAGCCGCTAAGAATGTATGACAAGAATTTCTCAGAGTATTTTTCTCCGAATGATGAGTATTTAATAAAATTTTAAATACTCAAGTGTTAAGGAGAAAATACATAAACAAATATGTCCATATCAATAGTGTGTTAATGATTATAATTCAAAAACATGTTAAAAATATGGGTCAAATGCTTATACCCATAATGTGAACATGTTATATAGATCATTGATATGCTGAGTATTTTGTTAATGGAAATTGAAAGATATTTATTATGGTTGTTTCTGTTTTCTCGTCTTTCCATTTCTTTGTACATTGAATAGTTTGGAAGAATGATGACAAGATAATGTCTGCAACAGACATGAATTGGAACCCAAGGCATCACGGTATTAGCCTTAATTATCCCAATTAAAGATCATGTTAAATTGGTTGCTGGTGTTGTGGTACATGGAAGAGAATTTGTTGATTATATAACAGAGAACCGCCATGACTCGCATTAGTAGTTTATTTGACATTGATATTACAGAACTCATGTAATGTACTTTGAGCTATAAAAGTTTCAGGAAATGAATTTGCGCAATATGGTTAATTTCCTATAATAAACCCATGAACAGAAAATATTATTTTATGGGCGTATGGGCCAAGTGGGAGAATGTAAGAGTTTTTATTAAAACTCTATGTCCCACACACCCATCTCAATAAAGTTTGAGATAGCTTAAACTTATCAGATAAAATATGAGTGATAACGGGATAAGAATATTCTTAAGAGATAAGATTAAAACTCTATCTCTAATTATAGTCAGATACAAATTCTGAGATTTCTTGATGGTCAGAAATCTATAAATAGCACTGAGGAGTTAAAGGGTTCTCACCTACAACATAAGAGTGCATTTTGTCATCGTGAAACACTTGTGAGGCAAAGTTGTTAGGGTGATCCTTTCCTCATAGTCAGATCTATTTCTTTATTGAACTAATGGACAAAGGTACGTATTATTCATCACTGTTTATTATTATAGATCATATAAAATCGAAAATCCGTTTATTAACGTTCATGTTAAAATATCTAACAGATACCACATCGACACCCGTTATTATTTTTGGATCTTTGGCAGAGGAATTTTGGGATGCACAGCTGTTGATCTTATAGACCGTACAGACGAGGTAAAATCTATACATTTAAATACGTTTAAAAATTTTGATACATTATCTTTTTATATGTTTTTTCATTGTTACAGGAACATCTGCCTTATATTGAAAACATTACAAACAACATTGAAAATAATGAGTGGATTGTAGTCTTGGGCGCGCAAATGAATGAATCTGGAAGGTTACGTCAAAACAAACTTACTGTATTATCTGTAAATAACGTCCCAGGAACAGCAGAATGAGTTTCCAGACTTTTCTTTTTAAACTTTTGACTATTGTAATATATAAGTACAGGGTACTCGTATATAGTTGTAGTTATGTTTATTAGAGTGTTGTATTATAGCAATGAATATTTTGCAAATAATATATATAATGTTTATTATGAAGAGAAAGAAAATTGTTAAAATATAGATGAAATTATGTTTATTTATAGCTAAATTGAAAAATTTTTAAATTGTTACACTTAAGAAAAATATTGACTGGGCACACGTTCTGCTTTACTAGTATATATATATATAAGTGATACACCAACAACTTGTTTACAACTATGCATTAAAATAATATATTTTTTAAAATTTTAGTTTGATTTTTATTTTGATGTAATGTTTTTAAATATTTAAAAAATATTATTTAATAAGAATTATAAATAAAATGTGATTGGATCGTAAGTCCATCCGCTCCATAAACACTTTTTACCTAATTCCTCATTTTCAACTGAAGTTACTCCTGATTTACAAAGTTTTCTAGGGTGAGGAGCTAAGGCCCTTGGGCCTCCACTAAAATCGGATTACCCAAGGATTTTGGGACTAGAGAAGTGCTGGGTGTGGTCCGAGGGAGGATGGTTCTTAAGAAGGTCAAATCCTTTCCTCCTCCTCCTTTTTTTTTTTTTTTTTTTAAAATCATAATATCATTTAAAAATACGTCCTTGATTACTATGTAAAAATAAATAAAAAATAAAAATTGTCGGAACCCAACTCTCAGGAGAGGATTTTGGACTATATCTAATTTAGTCCCTTTAGGCTCATAATTTAAATTCAATTTGTTCATATACAAACCAAATGGCATGCGCTTTGTATTATTATTCTTACCTTTTACAGAAGAGGATTTTGAAGATATTTTAATATCTACATCTTTACTATAGGGATCAACACTGCATTGAAGAATGAGATATAATATAGAAATGAAAATCATATAAACAACCCATTATATCTTTTACATGAAAATTTAAAAACTACTTTTCTTATGGTTAATGTAATGGTTTTATCAATATCTGTTACGTTAATAATGGAGTTGGATCAATTTGGGTGCTACATGTAGCAAGACTCCTATAATTACAAAATATAATATTTAAGACGTATGAACTTTACTCTTCATGTTTAGCCACGTCACCAACTTCTCTGTTAAATATGTCATTAAATAAAAATCAAATAACATGTAATTAAAGTTAAAAATTATTGAATGCGAAATCATATAACTTATTAAGTTAGTAATTTTTATTTAAAGTAAATAAAATTAAAGCTTTTAGTTTTCCAAAACATGTACTTTTTGTTTTCTTGATTTTCTCAACTCATTTTTTGAGTTTTGTAACCGATGAGCTCTTAAAACCCACTTAAATTTTAGATGAATTTTTAAAGAGCTAAGTTATTACTCTTAATTCTAGGTTTTACATTGTTCATATACATCATATGAAAAACTCTTACAGGTCTGTTTGGGGTTGTGGTAAGAGTCTTAAAAAGTGCTTAAATAGTGTTAAAAATTCTTTATTAAAAAAAATTAAGTTGTTTAGGTATTATATATTAAAGTACTTTTTAATCTCAAATAAGTTAAAAAGTACGTTTGAGGTTTTCTGAATAATCTGGAATGTAGTTTAGATTTTAAAAATTCTATCAAATGGCGAAAATACCTATACAATTTTCAGATAATTACAATTTTTAAACTTTTAAATATATGATCATCATTTTTGAAAAATCAAATGATCATCATTTCTGCATCAAAAATTACTTTTTTTTTATTTGTTTCCAAAAAAATATAACATTTTAAAGTGTTTTAAACATAAGATTATCAAACAGTAAATAACTTTTTAATAATATAACTTATTATTACTTAAACTATAAGTTATACATCCTACAGTTATAAACTATATTTCTCACCATAATTTCAAACATGCACTTAATCTTTCTCACGTATGAGCAAAGAATGTGAGGATTCCCAATCAAAAGAGAGTAGACGGAGAGACTATCAAGATACTCGACCATGCAAATTTTAGAGATCAGGGTGTTAATATTGATGTTTTTAATCCTAAAACATGCTTTATTTTTTGGGGGGGGGGGGGGCGGGGGAAGGAGTTTGCTATTTTTGGGGGGGGGGGGGGGGGGGAAGGAGTTTGCTATTCCATCCACAAAAGAAAATGTTTTTGCAGTTGGAGAATCCAACCCTATATGAATGTACCTTCAAACCCATACCAGTACTCCTTCGGATATCCAAATTCTAAACCCCTTCATCCAAGTCAAGAATTTTGTCTCCCCACAAACAAGCAGATGGAATCGATCCTTAGCTAATTAGACAAACCTTCGAACCAAACAGTGCTGACGCAAAACTCAATACCTCATGCTGGGCCCATTCCTAAAGGATTAATGCTAGGTTGCATATCAAATGTGCATTTCAAATATACACATTAATGCAAATAGTTTTTTTTTCTTTTAAGCATTCTTAACCAATAAAAAAAAATATAACATTTCACTAGGAATCACTTTCTTAATTATTAAGAAAAAATAAAATATATATATATATAAGTGATCACGTTTAGGTGTCATATTAGCATTTTCCTTCCTAAAGATTCATTCAGCATAAAATTAGCTTACTATAAATGCTTGATTTAAATTTAAAAAAAAAAAAAATTCTTACAAATTAAATTTATAAATTGATATGATATATTATATTAAAAATTTTTATTGTAAAGTAAATTTGATATCTCATATTGAGTCAAATTAATTTATAAATTTACTTTTAAAATATATATGTTGCTTTGAAAATAAAACAATTCATGAAAGTAAAACGTTGGTTGTCTTTGTAGGTCCTCGATCTATGTTAACAAAGGAAATTACGAAAATTGTCAAATAACATTCCCTATCCTTATGGAAACCAATTTTCAACAAAACCCAAAAAACCTCTAATGGAAAGCCATAAAAATTACAAATATAGAAACACATGAATTAATCAGATGCATTTCCTCTAAAAGAACTCTTCGGATTCATCCTTTAAAGCAAATTCTACAATGTTCCTTCATCAATAAAGATTGGCAATTGCCCAATAAAAATGTTCTATACTTTGAGATCACGTTTTTTTTGTAATAATTATTATTATTATGATCTTCTTCTTCCTAAGCTACTATTATTTTGGTCTAACTGGTCACATTTGTAAGCCAAGAAATGTGTGCACACGTCACGTCCAATCCGCCAGTGAAAAGTGGCGTCGTCGTGTCACGCGTACAGGTCAATGACCTTACCGTTCTACATCACAAACTTGCCTCTGGTGTTCCCGTTCGATGCTCTACACCTTGTTGCTTTTTGGAAGCTACTACCATTCTTCTCATTTCCTCTAAAGCTCACTTCCTTGCTTCCATTATAAAAGAGATCAAAGCCCCTAGTACTCGAGGCGTGCCAATTTTCTGTTCAGGGGCTTTTCTTTTTTCTTTTCCTTTCTCTTTATTCACTGCCAAAAGAAAAAACAGTGTCCAAGACAAAGACTCATCGAGGACCATGAAAAATTGCTTCATTAATGGAAGATTTTCTCGGAGCCGAGTCAGGTAGGTAAACTGCAACCTTTACATCTCTAAAGTGTGTTCCCTTTCAATATTCCTACACGCCAATATCTCTGGCTTAATGTCAATGCGGAAGATAGGAGGTGGTGCGTTAGGTACAAGTAAATATTTCCTTCCGAAGTATCAGTTTGCTTTCAAATCTGAGTCAAAACGTAGGTTTTTTGTTCCCATTAGTGACTTAGTGATTAAACTATACTGGGTTTCTTGCTAGTGCAAGAAATAATGTGACTGTTGCTTGTTTACTGCATCACATGAGCTGGCTTTAATCTCAGAGGAAGCAAGGAAAACCGTGTCTTGAGGTTTCATATAGGTAACTGCGCATTTGATCCAAGATAGTTGAGGAAAGCGGTGGTGTTTAGTATGCCTGTATAGTAAGATGTCTTGGGTTGAATCTAAAGACAGGCTGAGATATGGTTTTCTCACCAGCCCCCCTCTCAATCATCCGTTATCTTCTTCTCGCTCTTCGTCCCCTTCTTCTTCTCCTCCTCCTCCATTGCCAAATGATAGTGGTTACCAGAAACAATCCGGAGGTAAAATAAGCCCAGCAATACTATTTATCATAATTATTCTAGCTGTCATCTTTTTCATATCTGGTCTCCTTCACTTGCTTATTAGATTTCTCGTGAAGCATAGATCTTCATCATCAATTACCGAATCCAATGGATACCCAGATATGTCTGAGTCCGATACTTTCCAGAGACAGTTGCAACAACTCTTTCATCTTCATGATTCTGGCCTAGATCAAGCTTTCATTGATGCCCTCCCTGTCTTCCTTTACAAAGAGATAATGGGTCTGAAAGAGCCATTTGATTGTGCTGTTTGCCTCTGTGAATTTTCAGAACAGGATAAGTTGAGGTTGCTTCCCATGTGTAGTCATGCTTTTCACATTGATTGTATAGACACATGGCTACTATCTAATTCAACTTGCCCTCTTTGTAGAGGGAACCTTTACACACCTGGGCTTACAATTGAAAACCCAGTTTTTTATTTTGAAGATCGGAGGGAAGAAGATGGAATTTCGATTAATGGGGGAAGTGGGGCTCTTTCTGGGCAAAAGCCTGCAGAGAATGAGATTATGAGTGAAAAGAGGGTATTTTCTGTAAGACTTGGCAAATTTAGAAGCTCGAATGATGGAGGAGGGTTAGGGGGAGGAGGAGGAGGAGTTGAGAGAAGAGTGGGAGAGACAAGTAGCAGCAGTTTGGACGCAAGAAGATGTTATTCTATGGGATCATATCAATATGTGGTTGCCGATTCAGAGCTGCAAGTTGCCCTTTGCCCCAACAGAGTGGGTGCTAGTATGAGGATTGTGAAAGGGAGAGGCGGCCAACACGGGAATTCCACAATTGATGGGGACGGTGAGGGGAAGAAGATTAACATTGGAAGTAAAGGTGAAAGCTTTTCTGTTTCCAAGATCTGGCAATGGTCTAGGAAAAGTAAATTCACAAATTCCTCAGAAAACCATATGGGTGGTACATCTTCTGTTACCGTGGGTTTGCCATGGTCTTCTGATAGATCTCAGGGTGCATTGTAATTTTTGCATTTTTTTCAATTAATCCGATTCTCATAACTTTTTACTTTCAGCTTTTGCTTTTTCTTCTGGGTGATTCCTTTCTACATGCTAACTCTGTAAGTTATGCTCATTGTTATTGAACTTTCTGGCAAATGGCTTTTACTTTCTCTCGTCGATATAATAAATTTGTGATTTTGAGAGATGCTATATTTTTTTCGAACTATTGAACTTTGAGTAAGGTATCAATCTTTAACTGTTAAAGTTATGCTATTTTCTTCCCTGGGTGAGACTGGACCCACAGCCGTGAGAGGATCATCCTCACCATGTCTCGCTTGTCTGATAATTTATCAGACAAAATGAACATCTTTGCTCATTATCTAAACTTCCCATTTGTGATTTCATTCAAACGACAAAGGAGTCTTTTACATGCAGAGATTTTTGTGTGAACAAAGGATTGACAGTGGAGTCAAATCACGCGTTGCTTTTTGGATGCTTGGAGTTTCTCTAGAAGTTTGCTTTTGTCTGAAAGAAATTATTCTCCCTCTTTTTGATCTTTCTAGTGGAGACCCAATTCATGGTGGGATCCATGAAAAGTTGTGTATGGGACGCTTGTAATGAAGAACAATTATTTGAAACGTTGACATTAACCGGTGGTGGTGGGTTGGCCGGTGAGGCTGGAACTGTGTGTTCCCCATCATATGATGGAATCTATCCTCGAGAAAGATTTTAAGAACCTGAATCCAATGCTAAGTTCTCCTTGCACCTGCAGTGCCTGCACTAAACAGCGAAATAACCTTAAAAGCTATGGTATCCAGATGGGAATGGTAAAAACAGAGTTGGATAGAAAAAGGTAAGATTAGGCATGTTGGTGTATTGTTGTTTATTTGTACGAAAAATGAACACTAATCGGAAAAATCTGTCGACGCTAAATATAATAAAAAAAAAAAAGTTGACTCTTTTCTGAAAAATTAGATCAACCCCAGTTTAGGAGGGAGGGAGGGAGGAAGGAAGGGGCAGGCATGTGATGCTGGGAGAAATATAGTATGAACGGTGACCAAGCTGATGCAAATTGAAATGTGTGAGGGAAGAGGGTGGGGTCGCCGCCTTGCCGACGGTAATGGATGGCACGTGATTTGCGAAGTTGGCAAGAATCACAAGCTGGTTTCTGAGGAAACTGACAGCAAGCCAGCCAAAAGTCAAGTTATCTGTATCGAAGTTGGTGAGCCTGAGATCATTACAATACCAACTCCGCAGGAGACACGAGCTCATACATATAAAGTTATGCATTTTTTTAATTATTATACCATCTTTTTCAAGCTGGCTGAGAGAGAGAGAGAGAGATGAGGAACAGGTTCAAGAGTCTTATCCGAGGGTCTTCATCACACTTCGGTGCATGACTATGAGAATATCATTTCAAAATTTACAAAATCAAATGAAAAAAGATGATACTCGGTCGCTTTTGCCGGCCTCCCTATTGGCTTACACCAGGTTAGGTCAATCTAACATGGGAAATGATGAATGATCTTATCCATTAAAATAAACCATTTTAGGGACCATGTTGGCTCCTACCTTCTGTATAAAAAAAGTCACCTAAATTAAACGGTCCGTGTCGACAGATGAAATGAAAATATATATATATTTTTTTAAGTCTATGATTAGCAAAGCCTTAATAAATTCGATAAACGAATGAGTTTTTGCCACTTGGACGGACAGTGGGATGGTTAAAAAGGAGGGAGGGAGAAAAGAGAGCTCATGACAAATCCATGAGCTCATGATAGCGTAACTCTAAAGCCACTTTGCCACTTTACCAGTACAACAAAAGTAATCGAAATAACTAAAAGTTACAGAAATTCATGCATTTCATGTCCAGATCGCTTTTTAAGAGAGAGATTAATGTAAAGTAAACTCTTAATTCTTTTTAACGTTTAATACAGACCAAAAAATTCATAAAGAAAATAATAAATATTATAAAATTCATTTCAGTTCCCCGATTTATATCTCTTTCACTTGATAACTGTTACCCGAACTTGAGAATATAACTCTAAACTACAATGCATGTCATCTTAACCAGCTAAGATATATCTATGTCAAACTCAAAATTCGGAGGGAAAATAATTAAATAAACAAAGAATATTTGATGACATCTCACTGATAATGTTGAAGAAATATTACACAAAATCATGTTGCAGAGACTTTGATACCACCATATAAAGCTCGTGAATAAATAATTCAAACTGGAAAATCAAGTACTCAATATGACATCATGAGCTCCCTCCACTCCTCTCTCTGCCTCTAAAAGGCAAAATTTAATTACCAGAATTCCTTGATGGAATGTTGTGTAATAATAATGTACATAGAACACCTACAAAAAGGAAGTAAAAATGTAAAAGGAAAGGTAGTGAAGCCATGATCCCAAATTAAATCAAAATCAGTCCCAAATCCCAATTGCTACAAATCATACAGCGAATTGAAATAGAAGATTGCACCAACACCACATGCCGTGACATAGATGTGCTACCGCATCACAATCTTTAATGTATCAAAAAGGCCATCCAAACTCACAAACCACGAGGGAAATTGCTGACTTGCCCTTCCTCCAAAATATCTTCATCGTTGCTCTTATAAGCTATCCTCATTCGCATGACAAGAGATTTCTGGAAATAAAATAAACTCTGTAACTATATAAGTATCTCACACAAAATAAAAAGGTGAAGATTCCTTAAGATATGATCCAGCGGAATAACATAGTTACATAAGCCACAGAATCCTGGGCCCCATAAAAAGTCATGATATCCAAAACCAAGTAGCAGGTCAAAGTCTTTGTTGAGTAGAGCTCACTAGATTACACAATCAAGTAACTTCCATAAAACTAATTAGAAACCATTATAACTTATCTCGCTAATTCATCTCAGACATTCCATGATGAGTTAACAGGGCACTTCTATCACCAACAGGTCCGTTTGAGGTTCAAAAGACATTTGATGCGGCCTCAGAGGTTCCACCTAAACAGAAGGATAAAAAGATCCCGATTTTCACCGACATTGTTGTCGGCTGTTTGTATTCTTGGGTAAATAACACCTATAATGTGAATTCTATAACCCTGGCCATTTTAGGTATGTATACCGTTAACTCCTATTAAAGGTATGTATACTGCTATCAATAGAAAGTAAGAAACTCCAAACATAAATAAACTGGTTCATGTACTATGATGGTATCCGCATCCCAGCACACACATACACACAAAAGTAACTTGTAAAAATGAAAACTTAAAGTTCACTTCATATACTGCTATCAATAGAAGTATGGAACTCCAAACATCAATAAACTAGTTCATCTACTATGATGGCATCCACATCCCAGCACTGCTTTTACGAAGCATAATATAATTTTTATACATACACACAAACACACATACACAAAAGTAACATGTAAAAAAAAATAAAAAATTTAAGTTCACTTCATACACTGCTATCAATAGAAAGTCTGGAACTCCAAACATAAATAAACTAGCTCATCTACTATGATGCTATCCACATCCCAGCGCTGCTTTTACAAGGCATAATATAAATCATATACATACACAAAAAAAGTAACTTGTAAAAAAAAATAATAATAATAAGTTCAAGGCTTCTAGTTTTAGTGAGTTGTTAATCTAGATGATCATGAAGTAAGAACCACCACTTCATTTATCAAAACAACATATTAGAATGAACAACTCTACAGCCTCCGCACATTGACTCAGCTCCTAACAACCTCTCTAAATCATTTAGTACCAGTGTATCTGATGAGTCCTTAAACTCTCTTTAACATATCATTATACTCAATGGGGCTCCTTAAATGTCTTCTATTAAAATGAGAATGATTGTGCCCACCAATAAAAATGGATTTCTAACACTATTTTTGTTGTGGCGAAGTGATTTGATTAATGAATAAATAAATATTGCTAATTTAAACATATAATAGCTTGAATTTTTAGAGGTTCCACAAAGAATATTGGCACGGAGGGGAGATACACATAACCAAGCAAGGAAACAATCTGCAGAACAAGTTCAGACTAACATAAATCTCCATATGGGAGACCCAAAATAGAAGTAAAAAACAGCCTGACAATGAAAGAGTCAATCTGGATAAATTAGATTATAGAGGCATAGTTATTTTACTTATTTTTGTAAAAGGAAATAACTAATTATTATTATTATTATTATTATTATTATTATTATTTTTTTTTTTTTTTTTTTTTTTTTTTTTTTTTTTTTTTTATGACAATGAATCCCAGAGACCATGCAAACGCAACATACCTTTTACCTGGTTAAACCCCAGACCCATGTAATGTTTCCCCATTACAAAAGGGTGTAACTAAATTAAAACAGGGATAATAAAAAATAAAAAAAATTGATGCCACTTGGATAACAAACTGCAGATACCATTCAGTGTCATGAAATTCAGGTTCAGGACCATGCAGCTACATTTTTTTTTTTTTTATCAATAAAAAAAATTTTATTGACTATAAAGTAGACAAAGGCCCAAGTATACGGGACATATACAAGAGCGTCGCCTATGCATGCTAGCTTAGTGATACAAGGAAGTCATGAAAAGACATGCTCAGGACCATGCAGATACATAAGAGAATATGCAAATTACCTTTCCATGTTGACTGTTAATGACTCTTAAATTTTGTGTGATGGATCCATTACCACCTGCAGGGAGAGTATTGCTACTAGCTGGATCTAAGTGCAGTTGAAGAAACTGTGGATTTACATCAACAGGAGATTTCAGAACCACTAACATGAAGAAAACATAGAGCATTTAAGAACCTAGAAACCAGAGAACTAACACAATATCTCATATAAATACAAAAGAAGGCAGGAGGACATACTTTAAAACAGCAAGTAAAATACCTTATAAAATGAAGGGGGCTCCAATGATAAGTTTATATATTAAACAACATCATAATAGACCGATAGAAGTTTTGAAGACCATGAGAGGACAGTGGCTGAATTTAAAATTTTCTTTTTTAAAAATTTGTTCCTTTGGGAGGGGGCAATAGATTTTAATGGGCTTAATGTCCATGAATATATTTTTTTGGTTGTAAATCCTAGATAGGTATTACTCATGTATACATCCTGTGTACTTGACTATGCCTTTTATTATGAATAAAAACTTCTTGATTACCTATCAAATATACAGTATCAGAATAGGCATATTTAGCAACCTACCAACTGATATTGCCTTTGGCCCGGAAAAAAAAAAAGGCTGCCATTACCTTTGGAACTGCTGCCTGGAAAATAAAATCTGTATAGACATTTGGTGACAAATTTGTAAAAGTAGCCTGGATTGATGTTGTTTGTGGGTTTCCACGTGCCTTAGAGAAGTTAAACATTATTCTCAAGGAGCTGCTCTCAAACGCGACGATGGATGGGTAAACTGGACCGTTGTCTTCTGTTCAGAAAGAAACAGCTATCACTATTTTGATGAAAACCATATCAGCCAAAAAATCTCCTAGGGAAACCAAAATTTACCAGATATTGGTGAATTGGGGACAAAGCCATCCAACAAATCCATCATAGGAGCAGCTCCTGCAGGAGTAGCAGCTCGTGTAGAGAGTGCAGATGGAGAGGAGAGTCCCTCCAATGATGCATGTGGTGATTTGTAAACTTGACTGCTAGATAATATGTCAGTTATAGGTGAGGCAGGAGGTGTTTCAATAGACAAGAGATCCAGTAGAACATCTGTGCCAGTTCTTGGAGCCTGATTTGTACCAGAAATTCCTGAAAGAAAAACACAAGTTATATGCATGTATTAAGACTAGTTGATTCATCAACAACAACATGCTACATGCCTATGTATACATACAATGAAATACTACACATCTACATACACACATGTATGAGTGTTCTAGGAATTATGCTGAACCTTGGCAAATCCTCCACCAATCCGCAGAAGGAAAACTTTTCCAGATCAGGGATCTCAAAAACAGCCAGTATTATGGAAAATGCTTAGAAAAATAAAAGAATTTATTTCCTATGTTTTTATGCTACATTTAAGCCATGATACATTCCAATACTAACCAGGTTGTTTTGATGCTGGTGAAAGATCAACACCAAGAAGATCCTGAAGAAAATCTGCACCAGAAGAGCTAGGTGCGGGGGCATCATCTGAACTTAGATCAAGTAAATCTACAAGAGGGGCTGCAGGAGGTTTAGTGACTCCATTAGGAAGATTAAGTGATGGCCCATTGGAAGTTGAAACTGTTGCTGGTGTCGAACCAGCCCTCCTTCCAATGAAAGTTGCCTCGTCTAGGACAGGCATCCTTTCAACCAGCGCAGACCTGCATAAGTTGATCCATCAGCTTTCTTTATGATATACAAATTTGCTTCAATTAAAAAAAACCCTTCCCAACGGAAGCAGGGAGGGGAGAAAAAAGATAAAGGGTGGGAAAGAAACTTTAAGCTCTTAATGATTTAAATCTAAATACATTTACTGCATACCTAATATTATGATGCTTCTCAATAACAGAATTGAATTCGATGGATCTCTGCTGCAATTCAAGCACAAGGCTTCCTCTGTTTTGAATGATAATATCTTGGATCCGCCTATCAATATAATTTAGAGAACAATCACACTTTCATAACAAACAAGATGAGGACTTTTTTTTATTCATTTACTTCAAAAGATTAGCTAACTTTGGAAGACTTGAGGAATCTAGCAAAGACCAAGTCCAAAAACGTCACACTGTTCCCAAAAAATCCACAAATCAATACATATAACAGTATGTGCAAGATATATATAGATGTATAGAGAGAGAGAGAGAGAGAGAGGCTCAACCATATTCATATCAGAAGACCAACCATATGCCCATAAATAACCAGCAATATGAAAAGCAAACAGTTCATATTAGGTTGAGCAACGAGTTTACAAACCCAAAACAAAAAGGTCATCAGCGATGCATTTGCAGAAGGTGGGCATTTTACTAGGAACTCTATACACCTCTAACAAAAAAATCAGGAACACTAGAAACAAAAAAATGTAAAGCATGGCAGAAAATAAATAGAATGAAGATCAAAATAGAAGTTGAAAGAGCATTAACATACTCTGAAGAAGATGGAAAGCGAGAAGAGAGCTTTAACAGAGCAATCAAAGACATAGCTTTAGTAGTGAGATCTGATGTATGATGCTTAATGGCAACCTCTACCACATCCACAGCATCAGATTCTGTTACCTGTATAGAAAAGCCCGAGTTATTTGGAAAAAACGAATGCAAGGATGACAAGCTAACAGGGTATAAACATTCATTTGCAACCAAACAATGTTACTCAATCCTGTGGTTATGTTACGGTAAAAGCTGAAGCCAGTAGACAGCCTTATTGTAGATTTTACCCCACGTGTTTAGCATAAAGCAAATGACCTTGCAGAATGTGGACAACTCGTCTATGGCATCATTTAACAAGTAAGTTCAATGTGAAGCGCTGTTTTGAAAATAGAGAACGCTCGGTGGGAGGGATTAAAGACTCATTTTTTCATACATTGTTGCTTTGGGCTTCGATTATTGTAATGGATGGGTCTAGTCTAAATGACTTCCATGCTGTTTTTCAGCTTTAGTTTGTAATTAGGTGTTTTTCTCTTGCATACTGCCTGTGTACTTGGGTTATGCCTAATTACGTGGTTTAATAAATTTCTTACCCAAAAAAAAAAATCAATTTGAACCTAGGCAATAAGAGCAAGTGGGGATGAGCAAAAAATATTTCAGTTGTCTACCATTTCAGTTGCAGAAACTTATTCCACAACAGTACGGAGAAGCTGAAACTTCCTTTGCCCATGTTTCAGTGTTAGATAGCCACCTGTTCGTACTTTAAAGGAAAAAGATTGTCACCAGTCCCAAAAACTTAGCTTATAGGAAATTATAAATTTAATCACTCAAAAAAAATTCTTTTATAAAAGAGAGGCAAAGTGGAATTAGGATTCAAACTGAGGACTTCCTGCTCTGATATTACCTTGGAATTTCACTTGTCCCAAAAAAATTAGGCTCCTAACAAATCACAACCATTGTTTCAACATTCCACACCCAGGCAAAATAAGATGCAGAAAGTTCGAAGAAAAAAGGACTTATTCGAACACATTATCTACATGCTGCTTTGTCATTCTTTCCATGCTCTGAAAGAATATGGCCAGGACTACCACAGGAAGTTCATACAAACTAACACATCAATGAGGTCGAACTCACAGTTATTGGATCCTCTATGTCAAGCACCCCAACATTCTTGACCAACAAGTCACCATATTCTCCTATGCACCAAACTGCCACTCGAACAAGAGTTTCCTGCTGAAAATGTTAATCCTCTTAGGAAGAACAATTGTGTATACATGGCACGTATGCTTAAATACTCAAGATAATAGGGAGCTCCATTTTGATTAGTATATTGCTCATCTCTTCTAATGGGGAAAAAATCAAGTACCTGTTCAGCCGAAGTTTGGAATGCTCGGTATAAGGCCCTTACAGTATATCCATGGAGATCAGAAGCATTGCTTATCACAACGATAAGTGCATGCCAGACTTCATCTTTTACAAAATTTCCAGCCTACCAAGCATAGTATAAAGATGAGTACCTCCAGAAAACGACATATATAGTTGTGTATGCTGAGAAAATTAGAAGATTACATGAATGGAAAGATTAAAGTTAGATGTGGTACTTCATACCAAAACGAATTACATGGTCCAATTTTCTATACATAGTTTTTAGGAGAAGCATTCGAGCAGGTGGTGATCAAATATGTGACTCAAAAAAGGTTTTCACAAGTGTCCGCAGAGGTGCAACACCCCAAACACCATCACTTTCATCTGCAGTTTCTACAAAAAATGATGGATAACTAAAAGGACAGCCATGGGCAGGTTTCAGGATCTGCAAATTCTTGCATTCATTTTATTGCTTTGGGGAACAGGAAGGGAATGGTTCTAACTTGGAATTCACATATTTTTAGTAAGTAAGATAAATTTTATTCATAACCAATAAGGAGAAGAATAGGCAAAATTAAGGCACAAAAAGAGCTAGGAAAACTCCTTAATAATAAAACTAGGAATACGAAGGCAAGCTGCCATTGAATGGTAAAGGGTTAAAAACTAAAGCCTCAAGTTATCTTCAATTGCAATCGTTTCTTTTCCTCCATAAGCACCACATCAAGCAAACGGGGATCATTTTTGTTTCCCCGTGAGGACTCTCAATCTGCCCCCTCCAGCAAGCTAACAGACCCACTGCCCGTTGGGGTACCACACAGGTTAGCCCATGTCAATTAAGCATAACTTGCCACAAAGAGGTGGCTACCTTGCAGTGAAGTAAGACGTGATCCACCGATTGGCATTTTAATAGTATATTTTGTGAGAAGAGTTAACTTACAATAGGGTGATGCCCTATCAATTTTGATAGCCCTCAGCCCTTATATGCATTAAGGAGATTTAGAACATAAGTTATCCAATGAATTACGGGTTCTTATCCAAAAGATATCAAAGTGAAAATGATGAGTTGAATACCTTTTTGTTTTCAAAAAACTAGGAAAAAATTAAAAATTAAAAAATTAAAAAAAAAAAGGTCAAGTTTTTGCATAGACATGCAGTGTAAATCCCCCTATCAGTTGCTAGAAGATCTATTGGCTCATGGTGGTGAAAAGGAATTACGCTGGTGGTGGCTGTTGAGTCTGTTAGGAGTTTCTTGGTTGCTGTTGTATGCTGAGCTTTAATTAGCAATTATATTCTCTTACTGCCCACTTGTATTGATTGGACAGTGGGTTCATTTTGTAAGTTGCAACACCCCATTCCAGCAGAATTTGGAATGCCACTTAATAACTTAGCACCAGGTAATTGGAGATCCAAAATAAATACCCCAATTTTATTAATAAAATTAACAAACGAGATATTTATATAACCGAAAATAAATAGTGTTCTCATAACACCACATTATGACAATTCAAGACTAGCTCTACGTGTATGACAACAGTCCTTTTGATCTTTGATCTAAAGATGTTCATTGACACAAGAAACCAATCTAGGGTACTTATACGGACTTATCAAAGTGGAAATAATGACGTTCTCCAGAAAAGCATCAAACAAACAGCCTTAAATATAATACAACAGAGAGAATGTATTGTCAGGATTTGTACCTCAGAGAGAACCTTGAGCATCTGATCAATGTACCATATTTTCTCAGGTGAAAACCTTAAACACCAAAGAGTGAAAATTAACAACTGTTGCTGGATAGTAATCCATTTATTTTATGCATGTAGATAGCCCCGTTTCAGATGCCACACAAAAAGGAAATAATATCTATGTTGGAAAAAACAACAATCCCAAAAGTATAAACCATTGGGAAGCGGATCAACAATAAATATCAAGCTCACAAATACTTCCCCGTCACATGTATGCCTACCAAGTAACAGTGAAGGAACTGTAGACATTGCAAGTGCATAACAGAATAAATTAACAGCATGGAGGTCACCAAGACTGAACCAAGGCATTTTCAGTTAAACAAAGCTCCAATAACATCTTAGAAAACATCCATCACCAACACACAAAGTTATAGGAAGCAGACAAGTTCAAAAATTTTTTTCTTTTGATAAATAAGAGAGAATAATTTTAGTAATGAACAAAGGCACTTTCCAAGTAGACAAGGATTATACATAAAAACCACTACAGTAGAAAAAGTGAAAAGGTACAAAAAATCTGAAAGTTAAGGCTAGAAAAACATAAGTTTGCTGTCACCCAATGATGCATTTATAGAGAAAGTTCTTAGACAGCTTGCTACAGAGCACCGGCTGCATCACAATGTAGTAACATGATCTTATGGTGTGGGACTAACCTCTGAGGAGTCCTTTCCCAGTTTTGATCAAAATATCACATGGGTGAAGGATGTGCCAATAGCTGACAATTAACAGGGGTTGATAGCACTAATCACTAGTAAATAGAATTTACAAGAGCAACACGTGATTGGGTGATGGATCCTCTAGAGACGAGATGTTTCGAAATGAATACCAAGTCCTGCTCCTATTAGTAGCTACTAGCATAATGTTTTTTTTAAGAAGCCATATTCATGTTTGCCACAAATTATATAGCAAATACAAGGATAATATAATCTGGTATATTAAAAGAGAAGAAGAGAAAGACATCAATTTCAATTTCATTAAATGTAACTTACTTTGCAATTATGGAACAAATTTTGGCAGTAAGATCTCCCTTGAATTCTTGATCACTTCTCTCTAGATATTCAATCAGCTCTTTTGTCAAAGGCTTCACATTGCTCTCATTTACTAAAAGATAAACAAGTTCAAGGGCTCTTTTCCTAATTGAAGCATCTGAGTCCTGAAAGAGGAAAGGTCAAATGAGATGGTACGCTAGAGAAATCATTTTTCCCCAATAATAATACAGAAGATTTGAACGACAAGGCAATGCATTAATTCTACATAAAGCTGTAGGTCAGAAAACGTTGGAAACTATCTAACAACTCAATCCAAACCCTCCATACTTACATCAGTAAATAAGTCAAAAAAGGAAAAGGGCAGGAAGACTATAGAAAGCTTCCGTGTATATTTCAACCACCAAGAAGAAAGGAAAATTTAAAAGAATAACAAAACAGAGACTTCTTTATTGCTTAACAAGAAAAAACCATTTTCTCGACTTTTTCATTGTTGTCAATCAAAAACTAAGCACACCTATGGAATACCTTTACACATTCCACGATTGTTGCCCGATGTCTCTGCACTGCTTGAGTATCTACCGTTATAGCCTTCATCAGCATGTTTAATGCAACATATCTGAAGAAACACAAATTTAAGTTTTGTAATATAGCTGATCAAACTGCCAACAGAGAGAGATAGAGTAAAGGAACAAAGCATCTAAGGTATTAATCAAAGAAAATAATTACATACAAGGACTAAAAGCTTTTGGCTGAAGCATAACAAAGTAAAACTTTAGTCCGAAGCTTCAAAAAGGCCAGAAAAAGCAAAAGAACAAAAGTCTACGGAAAATCCAAACAAAATTGAAGAATGTCTACATGGTTGGAAATCTCAAAGCAGGTATAGCAGCATGCAAATGCGGTCAATTAGATCTTGGTGACTGGGTAAACAATTATTGAAGCTGGAAAAATAGATATATAATACCTTAATTTACTTTCTAGCAGTTTCACTCCCTCTACAAATAAATATAATTTCATTTCTGTTATGTGCGCACGATACTATGATCAAAATAGAGGTGATTGTCTCCTCTGATATATATTAATAATCACCTACAGATATCATGTTCCGTATGGGCAGAGCGAAATAGGATATTTCCTGCAAGTTATGGTACCATTAATATCATATAGCGGATAGCATTGATATCAATGGTCGATTTTTCATCATGTAATTGTCAGACTTTGAAATGAACAACCCACGTTTCCCTTCTAGTTCATATATTTACTTATCAAAAAATATACATTTAAGGTAGGTGAGTAAAATGCAATCTCCTTTAGTAAGGAGGTCTTAGTACAGTCCAATGAAGGGCGGGAATTCAGAATAGGGGAGACAGCCTTCATTTTATTGGCTGCAACTATCAAAACATCACACTAATTTGCCTTTTTGCATCCCTTAATTATGATTTGAATCATTAATCAGCTATTCTTGGCTCAGTTTATATGAAAGAAGGAATTGTATAGGCAAATAATAGACCCCTTGACACATTTACACAACTAGGTTCAGATAATACATACTGTGCCAAGAAAGATATCCATATTGTAGTGACAAAAAATTCATCCAAAACCTGAAAATAAAAAAGGACCATAATTGACTCAAAAGCAACCAAGCTTCAAATAATATAACAAAACCTGATATTGTTGTCACGATTTGACAAGAATCGTCCCAAGATATTGATAGCAAGCACACGTAAACCACCATTATCTTCAATGCTCATGATAGTTTCAACGCATTCATACAGAATAGCATTGCCAGCATTCTTATTTGTCTCTGTTTTTGTTGCCACCTAGGAAGACAAAATATGGCATGTCAATCAACATAGAGAAGTGCAAACTTTGTCAGGTATTGTTAAATCATGAAGCATGATGATGTCAAGAATTATGGGCAATTAAAACTGTCTAAAAGATGACATTAGAGTAAAAGCAACAAGCTTCCCAAACCCACTTTAAGGAATCACAAGAAAGGGGTCGTTCCAATAATATGACTGGAGTTGAAGTAATAGATTTGTAGATGATTATGCATTTATAAAACCAAGCAGGCCTAATATATCTAAGGAAGCACAAATGCAAGGGTTTCATAGAGATACTTTGCACCTTAATTCTGCAAACTGCCATAGAACACTACTCAGGCAACAGATACATAAATAGACACAGAGACATATATACCTAATACAGGGTTATTTCAAAATGCTCACCCCTCCAGTTGGCTTCTGATTTCCATTGAAGTGTATTTGGAGACAACTTCAAGGATAGCTTTTTCTGTTTGGAAGTTCGCTCTAGGAAAGATTTTAATGATAAATAACCTGAGAAAGAGGCATATTGTAGTGCTGGAATGGTGTGACATGTGCAAGCGAGATGAGGAAAAAATAGATCATTTTATGATGCATTGCAAATTGGTTAGGAGCTTATGGGCAGCAATATTTAACACTTTTGGGTTTGAATGGGTTATTCCCCACGTGTGGTGAGTTGCTGGGATGTTGGCAGACTCCTTGTGGTGGTCATAATAATTTAGCAGAGTGGACGATGGTCCTTTTGAGCGTCATGTGGTGTATTTGGCAAGAACACAATGTCTGATCCTTTGACGGCTGTGAGAGGACAGTAATAGAATTAAAAGCCATTGAGTTCAATTATATCTACGCTTGGTCAACAGACTTTCCACTCTTTTTGCACATGCAACATCGATGCACGACAATGATTCAGCATTTCCTTAGGTTGTCTAGTGTATGAATCTTCTCCAAGGAAGCAGTCCAAACAAAGAAGATTGCCTTTATGGGGAGCATTTGTCTTCCAAATGCTATTCCATAGGAATGGACTTGCGTTTTTCATACTAAGGGACTCGTAGAATGAGCGGATGGTGAACTTTCCTTTTTTAGAAGGGCACCTAATCTTATCTTCATCCCCTCCCCCAAACGGATAGACTCTCTCTAAAGAATGTGATGTTCTATTGGTGAGCACCATTGGATATGTCTAAAATATCCATAATCGAGGCTTCCTGAATAAGCTTACTAAACCCATCACCCACTTCAAAGCGGGTCTATATAAAGAATTGATCCCGTCCTCTTTTTGGTTGGTTCTAGAGCCCCACCACAAAGCCGCTTATTTTCTTGTTGGTATCTCTATAACCACTTGGGCCTCGCTTGGCAAATGCAATGAGAAGAGAAATCTATGAATAGTAGTGAAACGGTTTGAGTTAAGATATTTTATTGGGTTTTGGGAAAGGAAAGAGAAAAAATTAAATAAAAATATTATAAAGTTAAAATATTGTTAGAATCTAATTTTTTTAATATTATTTTTATTTTGAAATTTGAAAAAGTTGAATTATTTTTTGTATTTTGTTTGAAAGTTTGGGAAAATTGCAATGACTAAGCAATGATTAGATGAAAAAGTTGAATATTTGAAATTAAAAAATGTTTGTGTTTGAGTGATGTTTGCAAAGGAAATGAGATGAGATGGGTTCCCAAACAAGGCCTTACCCAATAAAACCCTCTTAATAATATGCAAATTCCTGCTACCCAGTCTACCTTCTGAAATTGGAGAACATATTGTGGCCCATTTTACTAAATGATTTTTTTTTTTAATAAGTAATATGATATTTCATTGATAAAAAAATAGGCATAGCCCAAGTACACTAGAGGTATACAAAAGCATACACCTTTTTAAGGACTAGTAACCGTTACAAGGAAATCATGAAAACTAAGCCCATTTAAATCCAACGCAATAGCCCACAAAAACAAAGTCTTCCAAAAGAAACTCCTAAACTCTTCCAAGGAACGTTCATGATCCTCAAAAAGTCTCTCATTGTGTTCACTCCAAATATAACAAAGAATACAAATAGGGGCCATTTTCCAAACAGCTACAATCTGTGGTGTCCCAGTAATATCTCTCCAGCATGCCAGAAGATCAACCACCCGGCCTGGCATCACCCACGCTAATTCCATCTTGCTGAAAAAATAGTTCCATATGTCTCTAGCAAACTCACAATGTAAAAGTAGATGATCCACCGTCTCCCCACTCTTTTGACACAAACAGCACCAGTCCGTTATAACAAGGCCCCTTCTCCTCAAATTATCATTAGTCAGTATCTTGCCTAAGGCTGCTGTCCACACAAAAAAGGCGGCCTTTGTAGGTGCTTTAGTCCTCCAGATGTTCTTCCAAGGGAAAGCATGTCCTTGTTGCCTAGTAATAGAATCATAAAACGAGCGTACCGTGAATTTTCCTTTCCTAGAGGGTCTCCAAATCATCACATCTTCAGTTGTGGAAGCAACAGGAATCTTATATAGCAAGTTAAAAAAATCCACCAGCATGTTCACTTCCCAGTCATGTACCTCCCCGATTTAGGCTGATATTCCACTCTTGTGAACCTTGTATAAACCCTCAAATAAGCCACCATGGCATCTGGATCCCTTGCAATACTGTAAATAGCAGGATAAGCCTCCCACAACGCTGTGTCACCCACCCAATTATCCTTCCAAAAGCGTATCCTTCTTCCATCCCCCAAGCTCAATTGAGTATTACTAGCAAAAGAATCCCAACCTTTCCGTATGAACTTCCACAACCCCACTCCATAGGACCCCCTTCCCTCTTTTGAACACCAACCCCCCGTTTCACAACCATATTTCAAGTCTATCACCCCTTTCCATAGAGCTCCCCTCTCATTGTTATAAAGCCATAGCCATTTACCTAGTAAAGACCTATTAAGAATCCTCACATTCCTAATCCCCAGTCCGCCATCTCTCATGGGATTGCACACCTTCTCCCAGCCCACTAAATGAAACTTAAACTCCTCTCCTATTCCACTCCATAAAAAGTCACGTTGAAATTTTTCCATTCTACATGCAATGCTAGCAAGAAGAGGGATCAGAGACAAATAGTATGTGGGAAGATTTGAAAGAGTGCTCTTAATAAGAGTGAGCCGCCCCCCTTTGGATAAATATAACCTCTTCCAACCGGCTAACCTACACTCAGATTTTTCCAAAACCCCATCCCAAATGGACTTAGCTTTGAAAGAAGCCCCCAATGGGAGCCCAAGATACTTCATCGGCAAGGAAGAGACCACACATCCCAATATGTTAGCCAATCTGCTTATGTTACTTACATCCCCTACTGCGACCATTTATGTCTTATCAAGATTAATCTTCAATCCGGAAATAGCTTCAAAACAAAGTAGAATGGCCTTCAGTGATTGAATATGTCCTGCATTTGCCTCATAGAACAGCAAGGTATCATCTGCAAATAAAAGGTGAGAAACCAGAAAAAAAAAAAGCCTCCTCCTACTGCCACCATCACCATTCTACTCAAAGCCTCCATAACTACTACAAATAAAAGTGGTGATAATGGATCTCCTTGTCGTAGCCCTTACGAACTGTCAAAAATTCAGAAGATGGGTTTTTATGGGCCTTTGCTAGGGTCTATGGGCCTAATTTGGATAGGGAGAGGAAAAGGATGTGGGATGAGCTGGCTGGACTTTGTTCTTGGTGGTAGGTCCCATGGTGCATTGAAGGGGATTTTAATGTAACAAGATTTCCTACCGAAAGATCGGGGGCGGATGTCAAAATTCAGCAATGGTGGAGTTCTCGGACTTTATCTTTGAGCTAGGCCTTATGGACATTCCCCTAATGGGAGGGGAGTACACTTGGTCTAATAATCACACTTGGTCAAGACTGGACAGGTTTCTTATTTCTCCTTCGTGGGAGCTGCAATTTCCAGATCTGACCCAGAAGAGGCTTCAGAGGTTATGCTCTGACCATTTTCCTGTTTTACTAGATGAGAGTGGTGTGCAAGGGGGTAAGAGGCCTTTTAAGTTTGAAAATATGTGGCTAAAAAAGGAGGGGTTTGTGGATTTGGTCAGAAATTGGTGGAGTTCTTATGTATTTGAGGGTAATCCGAATAAGGTGTTGGCTGGAAAGTTGAAAGCTTTGAAGAAGGATTTGAAGAATTGGAATGAGCAGAAGTTTGGTGAGATAACTAAACAGAAAAATTGCTTATTGCAAGAATTACAAAGCTTGGAGGGAGTAGACGACGAGAACAACCGAAAAGAGAAAGTAGTAAATGAACTCGAAAGATTGACATTATTGGAAAAGATTTCGTGGAGGCAAAAGTCAAGGGCTTTATGGCTTCGGGAGGGGGATACATGTACTAAGTTTTTCCACCACATAGCTAATGCACATAGGAGGTTCAATACCATTGAGTCTCTGAATATTGATGGTATTACCTCGTCAGATCAGGCAAAAATGAAGGAATATGTAGCTGGCTATTTTGAAAACTTATTGTCAGAACCTATTGCATGGAGACCTAAGGTGGATGGTCTAACTTTTGAGAGTATTGACCAAGTTAGTATGGTGTGGTTGGAGAGACCTTTTGAAGAGGAAGAGGTACATAACGTTCTTAGGAAATTGAATAAAGATAAAGCTCCAGGCCCGGATGGTTTCAATATGGCTTTTTTCCAAACTTGTTGGGAGGTGGTGAGAGAAGATGTTATGCTGGTTTTTCAGGAATTTTTCACTCATGGAAAATTCGAAAAAAGCCTAAATGCTACCTTTATCGCCTTAGTCCCTAAAAAGGCTGGTGCAATAGAGGTACAAGATTTCAGACCGATCAGTCTTGTAGGCAGCATTTATAAGTTATTGTCGAAGGTGCTGGTAAATAGAATGAGCACTTTAATTGAAAAGATTCTCTCTAAATGGCAAAATGCCTTTATAAGGGGGAGACAAATACTAGATTCGGTTCTCATTGCCAATGAATGTCTAGACAGCAGAATCAGGTCAGGAATTCCAGGTATTCTTTGTAAGCTAGATATGGAAAAGGCATACGATCATGTTAATTGGGACTTTCTGATGTACATGTTGAGTAGATGTGGGTTTGGGTCTACTAATGATTTTCAGCTTTGTTTCCTGCAAACAAATGACGTCCGCCTTCCATTGCCTTAACAAAGCTCTTATACGAAAACGTTTATTCAACTCGTTCAACCCCCTAACATTCCAACTCAAAATTTTTGGCTTCATTAACAAACTGGTCCAGCCCTTCCCTTATTTCTTCCCCTACTCGCACTTCCCTCCTTTCCATCATAATTTATGGACCACGTCAAGCGTTTCAGCTCCCTATCTCTTTTTTACCCTACACCCTGATGTCCTGCTGCAATGGCTGTAATTAAAGCTTTAAATTGCTCTTCGTACCCCTCACATGATATCCCCAAACAGCTTTGAAGGTCCTCAACCTTTTTTAATAGCCAATCAATGGAAATACTAGAGGGAACCACGTTTAAAAGTGTGGGGTCCTCTCCTACAACCTCCTCCACCTCTGTTGGAAAATTAGTACGATCATACAACATCAACATACCTTCCACCTTTCCCAAAGAACACCCTCCATCCACCTCAGCCTTTGTTTTGTCTTGTATCCCCTCATACGGCACCCCAAAGACCTCTTGTACCTCTTCAAACTGATCTAAAGGTGTAGCCACCTGCTCTAGTGGCTCAGAACAGGTCACCGAAATATTCTGTGAAGACCCACTCGAAGAAGACCCTCCTTGGTCAGCTCCCGAACCATCACTGAAGAGATTGGGCTCAATCCCGTTGCTTAGAGCCTCCACCTCACTTTCCGGCGACTGTACGACCACCGGCGGGGCCTCGCCTGAGCTGCCACTCATTGTCGGCCGGTTCCGTGCCAGAACCACCCCAAGACTCAGGCCCATTAGTGTAGTATTGGGCTCCCCAAGAAGACCCTCAATCCTGTTGTTTAGAGCATCCACCACCATTTCCGGCGACTGTACGACCACCGGCGGGGCCTCGCCTGAGCCGCCGCACATAGTCGGCCGGTTCTATGCCAGAACCACCCCAAGACTCGGGCCCATAGTAGAAGTATCGGATACCCCATGCAGACCCGAAACAGTGTGTTTCGGGTCTTTTTCACGCCAGTGCAAGCTTGGGTTTTTGCTCAGGCTCAGCCCGTGTACCCCCTTGTCCAGCCACTGGCGACTGTACGACCACCGGCGGGGCCTCGCCTGAGCCGCCGCACATAGTCGGCCGGTTCTATGCCAAAACCACCCCAAGACTCGGGCCCATAGTAGAAGTATCGGATACCCCATGCAGACCCAAAACAGTGTGTTTCAGGTCTTTTTCACACCAGTGCAGGCTTGGGTCTTTGCTCAAGCTCAGCCCGTGTACCCCCTTGTCCATACCCAGCCCTTGAATCACCCCTTTGCCCTTTGGATCCGCCTCTCCTTCCTGGCCCACTTGTCTCTGTTTTCCAGCCCCAATCCCACTCTATCCCTGCTTTCCAGCTCATGAGCCACAGCTCACTATCTGGCCCAAATCCACTTCCATCCCTTTATTCTCCTCAGCACACCGTAACAGCCAACATATATTGACTTGCAATGCTTCTACCTGACACTTCATCCCCTGCAAAGCACTCAATACACTTTCCTCATTCAGACCAGCACTAGCTCTACTAGCTTCCCCCTTAGCCTGCAACCCATCCCTTTGCATACCTACCCCTCCTCTAGCGCCTGCCAATGCCTCAGAGTGATGTGAACCCCTGACATTACTTCTAGCTTGGAGCACCTCCTTGTAAGACCTGTAAGAGGAGCTTTGTGGTGGCTGTGAAACTGCACCACCAGTACAGCCAGCGTCCCTCAGTGCCTCCACCATTTTCCTCCACCCCCTTCCTTCCCTATCCTCTGGAATAAACAAGAAGTTCCAGTATCCACCCCCCCCCCCCCCCCCCCCAATATTCCATCAGCTCAAAGAAACATCCTCTAGAGTTAGTACGTTTTTGTGCAACATACCCCCTATCTCCTTCTCTATGCCCAGAAAAAAACTCCTTCCTACCAGCGTTCAAACAATCCTCTAATGCTTTTAAGAAACACCTTGCCGTGCCTACTCTTATGCTAACCTTTTTCACCAACTTCCAACCTTTCTCAGTAAGATGAACCCAACTTCCCTCCCTTACTACCTCAAAAATCTTAGATTCAATCACCACCCGCTTCCTCATAACTCAACTAATCTTAACTGACTCTCCTCTACAATCACCAAAGCTTCACCAAAAAAAAATTGCTTCAAAGATCAAGCAATTTCAGCTGGTCCAATCAACACAAGGGTGTAATACTGTCCCCTTGAGACCCATTTTGAAGAGAAAAAAACTCGGTCACACTACTAGCAGCTGAAAGATTACCTTTCACATTCTCACAGACAACATGCTCCCATTTATGGCAGATTGATCACTGAACAAGGCTGTGATAATGGACCCATATATGAGGTTTCCTGCAAATTCTTTCAGTTTCATTCTTACTAAATGATAATTAAACAACTCATCCATCCCCCCATAAGAAGTCCCTCAAACAATTTTTTCACTTCTTTAATTAAAAATTAAATAAATATAAAAAAAAAAAAAAAAAAAAAAAAAACTAAAACTAAAAAATCATGGATGGGTGGCATGGTGGTGGCCACCACCATAACAGGGATGCTTATTGTTAAAAATCTTGAGTAACCACACACAACACATCTGCCTCTAGCCCAACCACAGAATATGTTTACTTATCAACTATATTTCATTAAGATTCTCCAACTTGGCTTCCGATGGTTTTTAAGCTGCTTTCTACTAATAAAACATGCCTCTTAAGAACCTCCTTTACCACCCCTCCCTTTTATTTAAAACAATCAAGGTTCCAAACTCCATGCAAGAATTTAGTATTTCATCCTAGATACAACTTATATATGATCGGCACCGAGTGTCCAAGTACAAAGTCTTGACTAATCCCGGGTGTGCACAGACCCTCGGCAAGGAGTTTCCCGTAAGTGCACATCAGGTAATTCAAGGGAAAACTCCACCAATCCGATAGCCCCTAAAAATTGTTTACACCCAAGAGGATTTGAACCTTAGACCTGGAGGAAGCAAACCACCAAGACCAAGGCCGTTATCACTAGAGCAAACCCCTAAGAGTTCTAGATACGCTATATACCAACCATAGAACTCAAACCAATGAACCCCGCTAATTGATGGGGTCAATAGGTTCTTTTAAGTATGGGGTCAACAATCTTGCAAAAGAAAAATTCCTGATAATCCAATAATCATACCTCATAGAACAAATAAAGATAGCATGAGTTAGCATTTGAGTGACAATTTACCTGGGCAAGTATGTCATTCATCAAGTCACTAACATCTGCATCCCCTTGGCCCAACACATGCAAAAGTCTAAGCAATCTAATATGGAGGAAAGGGTCCGTGATGCCAGCAATATCATACTCAGGTGCATATGGGCTGTTTGCAACATCCTTTAAAGTTCTGACCAAACCCCCAGTACACTTCTACAATAATGGTAGAAACACCTCTTGTTAGAATTTTAGAAGAAAATTTATAAAAAAAATAAAATAAAATAAAATTGATCTACTAAAGCCATTCCGTATCCAGTGAAAAACAGTAGGTTTGTTATATCGTTAAGTACATTAATCAAACAACTTATTCCATGCAATAACATTAAACTTCACAATCATAAACTACATAGAATGCCTTTGTTCTATTATGGGTAATAGGAAACATATTGGCTGGGACATGGTCAAGTTACCTTTCTGCAATATTCCAGAGCTTCTGCACTGACTTTACATAGATCTGTACAAAGTTGAACTCCTGTTATTAAAACTCCATGATGCTTTTCTTTAAGTAAGGCAGCAGCAGGATTTATAAAATTTTCCGCCAGGTCTGGTACTTTCTTTATAATCCTTATAGCACACAAAGCTGCCTACATAAAACATTGAGTGTAGTCAACTTTCAAGAATGAAAGATTAAAGAGAAATCTGTTAACCAATAACATCAAATTACAGGAAGTCACACAACAGAAATTCAAATATATATGTTTGTCAATGAACTCCAAACATCAATTTGCATCAGTTCAAATTATTTTCTCAAGAAAACACATCTGGAAAACCATGGTAGTTTAAACATGTACACCATGTTGGAATAGCTTCCATCAAGAGGGGAAAAAACATTGGAAGGATGAACCAGCCAGTAAAAAAAATTAAAAAAAAGGGACCATTTTAATGATAAGTAGTTTCACAACAGAAATGCATGGACCAGATTCTTTCAGGGTGAGTATTAAGGACTAAAATAAAAGCAATGAATTTGGCAAAGAACTGTTTACAAGTAGCATCCTTGTAGGAATAACTGGTGATGATTAAGGTCCTGCCACTGAAAATAAAGGGCAGGATTATCCCATGTCGCAAAACATGTCATCAAGGGTAACATATGTCGGAAATTTTAAATTTTCTTCTAATCTGTATAAAAATGATTACACACTAGAAACTTCCTCTCTCTCTCTCAAATATACTTCTGCTGAACCATGTGGAAGGAGTAATGTCTAGAATCAAGAAAAACTAGTAATCAAATAGAAATGGTTGCAAAATAATTTCAACAGAATTAACATCTCAATCTGCACAAAGACTCACTTTTTTCCGAGTATTCGGATCTCGAAATTGCAACAACCTTTCTACTTCTGGTGCAAGATCACGAGCCATCTCTGCTGAACAAATATTCCCTAAAGCACAAAGAGCAAGTCCCACAATATACTGATTTGCATGATTGAGATCTCTGCACAGACGTTAAGAATGCAACATAGCATAGATATTGCTCTCCTTTCGTTTTCTCATAAGAATGCCATACCAATTAACCATTTACTTAAAAAAAAATTTAAAATTAATAACAGTAAAACACGGTAAGTCAGTAGGCATAATGTGGGGAAACCATAAAACAGGGAAGAAATAGGGATTTACACAGAAAAAAATTATCCAAGAAAAATTGAGAGCTGAAAAATAAATAAAGCATTGGATACTGTTTTAGTGAGTTTGTGACCAACATGAGAACTTCTTGTCTTTCATCAAGAAGCAACATGAGGCCAAGATAGCCGATTCTCTTCTCTGGAAATTCAGCAGATGCAATCAACTTAAGGCATTCCATTTGACCAAAATGTGTGGGGTAGCCAAGCATGTGTATGAACATGAGCTTTGCAATGTTACGATGCCTATAATCGTGATCATTTTCATTAATTGAGGAGCGAATAGCAGCACACTCTTTTCTTACAACAGCACGTTCCTCTGCTGCAGTTTTGCAGGCACGTATAGCCCGAATCATGTCCCTGCATTGATATAGGTATATACCAAAAAACAAAATTTAACATGTTCAAAAGATGAGTGAGGTCCATGAAACATTGCCTTCTGAAGAAAATATAAAAATAACTTACTAATATATAAACTGACTGAATGAAACACCTAAAAAATCAGAATAGAAGCAATACAATAAAGCACTGCAGAACAAAATAATAATAAAGAAAAACAGAAATGGCCTTCTTGCTCAGCAACTAAAATTTAAGGAGTTTAATTGTGCATACCAAAGGACAGCGCATTACATACTCATGAGAAAGAAAGGACCACCCTTCTCCACTGCCTTATGTCTTTATGAGAAACCATTCACTCAAAATGATCAAAGCAGTTAACTAGCAAAAGGTGATGCATTGGACCACAAAAGGTATCGTGGTCTTAGAGCTTACTAGACTCAGGTCTTCTATTCGTGATCTGGGTGAACTTTTATGAACCACCTCAAGGGCCATCCATAATTTAAAACTTCAAAAAGTGCAATGTAGCACATCGATTGCAACCCAATCCTTCATGTAGATTGTTCTGCTACATTATGCCACAGGAATATTTCTAAATCATAACAAACGGAGGAAGAAGCATTGAAGGTAATAGAAACAGTTTTGTCTGCACTTTTATGAACAAGATTAAACACCTTAAAAACACACCAAAAAAAAAATATATATGGGAGTAATGGGTTATTTCATGTTTCATGGAAAGGGGAAACAAAAACACAATTAACATGGCCATTTCATCATTGTCATAAACTAAAATCAGAAGTTTCCCAATCCTAGAAACTTTTGTTTTCCATTTCTATTCTTTCTGTTGCTCAGTGAAGACTGAATATAAGATCTAACTGGCATTATCCAACCCGATCTCACCCCCTAGGTGCAGGCTCAAGTGGTAAGGATTTTGGTCTTGGTGATATGCTCCATCCAAGTCTTGCATGCAAACAATTTCTAGGGCCCACATCACATTGGTTAATAGCCAATGACTTTATCTTATCCGTTTGATGGGGAAGCTTAACAAGGATCCAGGACTTAACCGGATAAAAGACATGTTGCACTTGCATAGTCTCCAAGATTGGTCATCATAAAAAATTATCCAACCCATTCTAAGACATATGCCAAAAGCTTAGACAAGTTGTAGAATTAAGTCAAAATTGACAAACTGTTTATAAGATGCCACTCTAGTTTGGAAGAGTTTATGAGTTTTTTCTAAAAGACTTTATCTTTGTGGGCCATCATAATAGACTTTAATCAGTTAATGGTCTCAACTTTCATAATTTCCTTGTACCCGTTTCTAGTTTCTAACTACGTGCAATCACATGTATACTTCCTGTGTACTTGGCTTATGTCTATTTCTATATCAATAAAATATCTTCAAAAAAAAACCCACTCTAGCATCCATATTGTTGAATCCAAAAATTGCGAAGAGTATTTTGAAACTAATTAAGTTTCACCATGGGTGCCCATAGGTGATGATGATAAAGATTCTCAATGATCCACTGATTGATTAGCTGAAAATGGAATTTAAGCTTGAGTTTCTGGTGTTCCTACTCATAAAAAAAATCTGGTGCTCCCACCATTTTATCTTTATTTAGAAATCTAAACTTGGGGCTCAACATTAAAGACCTTTAAGTGCCTATTACGAAAAAAAACATAGTATAATAACATTAGCCTTGACTAAGTTGTAACTACCACTTATACACTAGCTCTAACCTCCATATCCTTGTCATTTAGGTTAAAAGGGAAAAACGAAAATTCATTACATACAAAATATCCTAAATACTTTTTGGGAAAAAAATGCTGAGTTTTATTCTTGGATAAGACTGCTATGTAGATTTGGTGAATTATATAGCTGATGCAACCATGAGCTATGGCTTGAGCCCCTGTTGAAGATGGCTTTAGATTTTATGTGTTTGTGTGCGTGTGGGTTACTGTGGATGCACCCCTGTGCTATGGCTTAAGCGGTAAACCTGTGGGAAGGATTCTGGTATTGTTTTAGGTTAATATATAGCATAATTTTATTGGGAAAAAGAGAAGGAAGAGAGGGGAGAAGAGGGGGGGGGGGGGAGGGGGTTGAGACTGACTTGGACATGGGAAAATCTTTTTTTTATAGGTAATCAAGAAATTTTATTCGTAGGAAAAGGCGGCATAGCCCAAGTACACATGATGTATACATGAGAAATACCTAACTATCTCCCATGTGTACATATATTACAATATCTTTATTGACTGTACGACTTTGAAAAGCTTCCTATACATATTTATCATTTCCATCTCACCTCAAGCTATTATATGGAAAGAATGGGAACACAATTTAACTCAAACTAAGATGGCATTTTCTGTCAGGATATGATCCAAGTTGAGAATGTTCAGTGTTGATATTCCACTTCTCAATTCGTTCCAAAACATACTTTAGAAACCTCTCCATTAAAAGGATCATAAGGTAGTGTCAGAGGCTAGAGCATCAGATTTCAGGTCATTCCATTAAACCTATTAGGCACCTTTCCAGGCACCACGTTTCTTACATTTGTCTTATGCTAAATTAAGCGAAACATTGCCCCAAAAAGATTCAGGGCGTTCTACGTCAAGTTATCATTCTCTGCAAATAAGATCGTGCCGCATCAAGACCATATATCCAAGACTATATGCAACCCATTAACTGGGTAAACCACAAGCTTAAATTTCAACATTTGCTTCAAAAATTCCCACTAAACCCAACTCCCATCTCAAGCACATTTACACGTGCCACAAAAAGAAATCTAAAATATTTTGGTGCTTCCAACTCAACTATCTCACACATTCAGTATGAATCCCCGGGTTAAAGCCATTCAAAAGCAAGTAACTCCAACTACAAAAATATCCCAATAATAAAAAGCGGATATACACGCTACGCTTTTCAACCGTAAAAATATTGAATTATGCCGAATTACGTAGCCGCAGCAACCAATTTGTTTCAATCTTAATTAGCAAAATCGACGTGAACCAAGATTAACATATAATTTCAAGGTTTAAAGAGTAAGATTTTGTATAATTGATCCATATAATAGATACCGTATGTAGTTTGGAACTAACCGAAGGCGCGTTCCGGAAGAGAACGGATTCATGATTGGGTCAGTGATGATGCTCCGGGAAAGCTCAACCAGATCCGAACGAAATCCGAACACGGTACGCGATCAAACACCGGTGGTGTCGAACTAGCCAGCTGAATGAACGGTCCAAATTCGAACCCCGAGATCCGAAGACGTAAAATCGGAGGGATCTGTGAGAGAGGGAGAAGGGAGGGTTTGGATCCACTTCCACTACAAGGAGTGCTCGTTCTGTGTCTCTGTGAAATTAGAAAACACGCACATTTCAGGCACTACAACAATTCCGTGGGAGGGTGTGATTGTGTTACCCGGGCGATATGAGCTCGATAAGTCATCGTGTATGGAATTGGAATGGCTTGGCTTGGCTTGGCTTCGTTAGCACAATTTCTAAATTCAACGTGAACACGACGTAAAATAAATCGGTTTGAGTTCGAGATAATAATATGGGTTAAAACGGGTTAACTCGATAAAGTAAGATTAATGAATACGTTAATTACAAATCAATTTGTATAGCATGGATAAATTATATTTTTAAAGTTTATAAATATTTAATTTTATATACATTTTTTTATCTTTATGATGTAATATTGACTAATAAATTGTGCACGTGCAAGGCACGTGTCTAATTTATTGTATAGATTAAAAATGAAAACTCCAATCCAAACCTACCAATAAATAATATGAAATTATGCACGCATGCATCGTGATTGATTACTTGTTAAGCATGCATTTAGAATGCTCATTTATAGATCTGTATATTTGGAACACTCATTTATGGATCTGTGCTTGTCTAGAGCAAATACTTTTGTTCTCTATAATACTCGTTTCAGGATAAACACTTTCGTTCTCCACATTATTAGCCTGAGAGCAAGCATTTTTGCTCTCCATGATACTCACCTTGGAGAGTGAGCACTTTTGTTCCTGCAATGCTCACCAAATTGGCCAAGGCGAGTACCTTCATCTTTATATAGTGCTCAACTAGAGCCAAGCACTTTTACTCTCTAAAATGATCACCTAGGGCGAGGAATTTTGTTATCATGATGCCTCTCTGAGATGATAGGCATTTTTGCTTTCCATGATACTCGCCAAAGGGCAAGGACTCTTACTCTCCGCAAATGCTCACCCTCGTTCATGATTAGGGGTGAGCACCGATTTGAATTGAAGTCGGTATCCCCTAAATCTAACTTTGACTCCAACTTATCGAAACAGAGTCGGATTTGAAATTTTTATTTTCATATTTAACACATTTTAGATTTCATTTTTTGTAAGCTTTCAAGTTTCAAGTTTATTAAAATCGGTTAAAAAATAAAAAGGAAAACCAAATTTTAGATAGGAAAAAATCAAAAATATAACTAAAAATACTTCATATGCTATGCAAATTGAAAAATTAAAATAATAACACTACAAAAAAAATCAAATTTGCCGGCGTCGGTTATACGCCGGCAACTACCCAAAAAAACGTCTCTAATTAATTCACGGCGTTTCTCTAACGGCGCAACCGTCCGCCAGTAGTGGAGGGTCGCTATTTTCATTGTTTCGGCGTTTGTACAAACGCCGGTATTTGTAAATCTCATTAGTGGCATTTGTATCAATGTAGCGGCATTTCTTGAAACGCCACCACAGTAACTACATTAACAACGCTTCTCGAAACGCCGCCACTTTATCGTTGCCATCCTTGGCATATACTAGCGGCGTTACCATAATCGCCGCTGCGTCAACAATTGCCGACGCATCATATAAATTGGCGGCATTTATTTAAATGCCATTAATAGTAAATTGGCGGCAGTACATTGAATTTGTTAACGGCGTTTATATGACCGCCACTACTTTTTAAAATAGCGGCGTTACGAGAAATGCCACTACTATTAATTTGTCGACGCATCATATAAATTGGCGACATTTATTTAAATGCCACTAATAATATGTTGGCAGCGGCACATTGAATACTTTAATGGCGTTTATCTTAACGCCACCAATGACCTAATTTAATGGCGGTTATCTAAACGCCGCTACAAGTAAACTACCAGCTCGTCATATAATTTGGCGGCATTTCTTTAAATGCCACTAATAGTATTTTGTCAAATTTATTAACGACGTTTATCTAAACAACGCCAATTTTTAAAATAACGGCGTTAACATAAACGTCGCCATATTACGTTGCCAGCGCATTATATAAATTAGCGACATTTATTAAAAAGCCACTAATAATACGTTAGCGGCAAATTGAATTTATTAACGGTGTTTATCTAAACGCCACCATGAGTTTTCTTTTTTGTATTGCAATTTATTATAAATGCCGGCACATTTTTTAAATTAATGACATTAATATAAACACCACTACAAATATATTACCAGTGCTTTGCATTAATTAACAAAATTTAAGACATACCAATAATATGATATCCCACAATAAAAAATATATAATATATTAATTAATAATAAATATGATATAATGGGCCACTATTCATATAATAAAAAAATTACAAATCAAAACACATAAAAGTTCCCCATGGATAATTCTTCTTCTTCACGTTTTGTTTGTCATTAGCTTTAGGAGCATTTCTTTCATAGGTAGTTCTTCACATTTATCCAATAGTTCTTTGAAATTGTGGTGCAATTGTTGAGCTTGGAAAATATCAAAAAGTCATACTAAATTAATAGAGAGAATAATATGTTTTAAAGAAATAATACATATTGAAACAAGATGTGATAATCATAGGAGTAATATTTTTAACCTCCATGTTACTTGATAACTACACAACGAGTTATGTAATCTTCCTTTTACATTTTTTTCAATCCCTTGTCTATGCTTTGACCACACAGCTGGACAAAGTGAGTGCATTCTGCAAATTAAATAAATAAAGAAATGAGTACAAACCGAAGGAGGGAAAATCTGGAGAAGCATCAAAATGCAATCCCTTCATATCACAAATTAAGCCACAACAATAACACCATGGTAATGAATCATAGGGAAAGGCCACATAGTAGTAGAGGAAATGAGAAGCCACTGAATCCATTAATGTCACAATTTAATTCATCACAAATTAAATTGTTTATATATAGACATTAAAATAAACTGAAGATCTTGTTCCCCCAAAACCCAAATGTCTCATAGCATGTAAAGACAAATGATATTTACAATTCTAAGGAGTACATGCGCATCCACACGCATGTAGGGTTCCCTCTCTCTCTCTCTCTCTCTCTCTCTCTCTCTCTCTCTCTCTCTCTCTCTCTCTCTCTCTCTCTCTCTCTCTCTCTCTCTCTCTCTCGTAAATAAAAAGCCTTGCAATTATTTTCTATATATTCTCCCTTAACATCTTTATTTCCAAGTGAATTATTTTCCAATTGTTACATTTAATATTGCTGTAAAACAGATTTGCGATTGCAATATATATAAATAAATATATATATACTCTGTGTGTATATATAAGTGTTAAAAGTTAAAATAATCTCTGTAATTTGTCATTGTGATATATTTATAATGTCCATATTCTATTTTTGAACTTTTTACTCTATATAAATTACCTTCAATTAGTTCCTCCATAAGGAGAATATGATATCCTTTATTTTTTTTAAAGTTAACTATGAATATATATGTACTGTGTGTTTGGCCCCTTAAAGCTAAAGTTCTAATTCTGTCTAAAACTCTTTAGCTCGAATCGAAACTTACAAAAATAATAATAAAAATAAAAATAAAAAACTCTTTAGCCCTCTAGAAAAATATAAATTGCTACTTATCCTAATTCCTTAAAATGTGAAAAAGCTCTTCTAACTACTCCATTTAAAATCTTTGAATCTCCACAAAAATAAGAAAAATAAAGATATCTTAATTATTATTTTATTAAATCCGAAAACAATGTTCTCTAAGAGCCAAGAAATAATATTTTTATATATATGCATAAATAAATATATATGTGACCCCAAAAATTCTAAAAATATGAATATATATATATATATATATATATATATAATTAAAGCCAAGAATTTTGGCCTCTCACCATACGCAAATATATTTGTATGTTGGTATGACAGTTCGGAAACAAGTAGAGAAATAGATCTGATAGTGGTAAAACAAGACCATGCACTTGAAAATTTTTTACGCAGACGGTCTGCAGGAATAAATCACAACTGCATTCATTTAAATATGGAAATTTTTTACGCAGACCTATAGGCATATAACTTAATTTTTTAAATGAAAAATTTGAATTCAAAATCCTCACCCCTTGTATGAAAAAAATAAACCCAAAAATAGATGAAAACATTTTCAATAAAGATATTTTTCTTCTGCAAAAAGAAACTTATTAAGTGAAAATACATTATAGGCTTATGATGGAAGAAAATTGTGATTACATCTTGACTCTTGGATTATACAATGGAGCAAATAATAAAAAACCTAGGAATAAAAAAACCGACTAACCATCCCCAAAAAATCACTATTGAACTGAGTGAGAATACAAAACAAAACAAACCAAAACCAATCCAAATAAAAGACTACCATGAAGAAATAAAAAAAGAACTTGCAACATGCAACAAATTAGACCACACACAGAAATAAAGATATGAAATAAAATAACCAAATTAGAGATGTTAGCTAGATCTATATAAGATCAAATTATCAGCTTACAACCTAATATAATTTGATGTGGGATGTAATAGTGTTTTTCCTTTAAAACAAAAATAGTGTTTACTTCTGTTGATCTACTTATATGCGGTTGAGGAAAACTCTATACATCTGAAGATTTAGATGTCATTTATAAAGAAAAACATGGTAAAACTTACATCTCAAATATTTTATATTTACATATATATCAAGTATTAAAACTAAAACCATTTATCCTTTAATTATAAAAATCTGACAAATTGCGCTCATTTAATTTCAACCGCAAAGATCGATAAAAAAAGGTGAGTTGTACAAAATTATTGACAATCAAATCAAAGTATTTCGAATATGCTGTATCAGTTTTTGAGTACAAATTAAGTGCAAAATCACTGGATCAAATTATATTAGGTTGTAAGCTGATAATTTGGAGCGACGGGAGCACAAAAATGATGTTTAGAAAAGTTAGAAGGACTTGGATAGATCACAAAGACAGAAAGAAGTAGAAATGTGAAGCTAGAAACCTTGTGGAAAAAGCCAAAAAGAAAAAACAGAAAAGGAAAACATAGAAAATGCAAATTCTTTTGACCCCACGTACAGGTCTACTGCAAAAGTTGGCAAAATAAACCAAAAAAGAGAAAGCTAAAGGTGCAACAAGATATGATATCTTATTCAAAAGAAAAGTAGGTAGGAATGACCAAAACAATATTATTTTTAACTTTGGATAAGCAAAAGATTTTCCAATCTCGTCATTCTGGATTACAAGTTGGCTATTTATCCATTTACCAAATACCAAAAAGGTCGAATAAATTTAAGCAATTTATTTGTACTAAATTAGGAAACCTCATGAGTCTGCATCCATTATGAGTCTGCATCCACTATATATATATGATCCTCAGTACATCTCAAGTTTCTTGCACGTATTCAATTAGAGTCAATTTGAAAAAAAAAAAAGGATCTTTCATTAAAAAATAATTTTTTCATGTAAATTCTAGATTTATTTACTTTTTTAAAAATGAATGTGTAGGATTTATACACCTTAAATCTGCAAATATCATTCCTCTAATTATAATAGTAGCCACATCATACCTTAGAGTCCAAGTTGCCTCACCCTCATTCCCTCTACGTTTCACATGCAAGAACTTCAATTAATAATCCGTTCTACTTTAAATAAAAGTAAAATACTATTTATAAAGTTGTCCCTATAAAATACAATTTATATAATTTTTTATTCCGTCCTTATCTATTTTACAGTAAAACTAAAAAATTTTCAATGTAATGTACGTAAGTATCACATAATAAAGTTATTATGACAGTTTGTAAGGGAGTTTTTTAAGAATTCTTTCTCGTGAATCAACCAAAAGTACTAGTCTTCAGTTTCGTTGCAAAGACGTAACACAATAAATCAACACATATAGTACTCATCATGATCTTTTGGTGCAATGCTTAAAAGAAAAAGGTGCACAATTTAAAGGGGACATGCATATGCATTTATTTTATTGGCTACCGTACCTTGGCCATGCATTCAAATTGATCAGATTCAAAAATTGAAAGAAGGTGCAACTCGCAAGTGAGATTGATTAGGCAAGCACATACGTACGTACGTACCTACCCATGCCACTTCATCTTCCCCCCATCAAGTTGCATGAGCATCATATTCTACTGTCGTCAGAGGCGTCGTTTGCAGCAGCAGCAACCAGCGGGCCAGTGGCTTCAGGGCAGTGCGTTTTCAATCAAAAAGCTCTGTTTTTGGGCAGCAAAACAGAGCATCATAGATGGAGGCTGGTTTCGAACGGTGTGGAGACCAGGAGAAGGCATGTGTGGTGCTGGTAACTCCTAGGCTGATACTTTGAAACCTAGATGCAAAAAGAAGGAATAAGATCAAGAGGAATGTTTGCAGCGTGTAACACCGTATACACTAGGGAGGGAAATTTAAATTTTATAAAAATTTAAGGTGAGCTAAAGGCGCCAACTTAGTTTTTTTGACGGAAATTAGATGTGTGGGTGTACAAATATTTGAGGTGGGTTGTTTCCGTGGTTTTACGTTGGTTGGGAGGGATGGACAAGTTGCAGTGGGTTGGTTAATTAGCAGTGAGAGGAAAATTCAAGTTTTCTGAAAATTTGACAAAAATTGAAGTTGGCGCTCGAGTTTGGAAGACCCGTTTTTGTTGTGGGAAAATTTTGAGGGAACTCATATATGGCTATATATAAAGAAATTAAACTTATTCAGTTGGCCCTTTAGGCTACTATTCTTGATATCCTATCATTCATAATTTATATTAGACTTATACTATAGTATCTAATTACATGTTATTATATTATAGTATTACATTCTATTTCTAGTATCTAATTAAATGTTATTTACTATAATATTACATGTTATATTATACTAGTATCTAACTTATTTCTAACTTGTTTTTATACTAGTGTCTAAATATTTTCATACTAGACTTATACTATAGTGTCTAATCACATATTATTATATATTAGTATTACGTTGTTATATTATACGAGTGTCTAACTTATTTATAACTTATTTTTATAGTAGACATATTTCTATACTAGTGTTAACTTATTTATATAATTGATTATATATTGTAGTAATATCATGATATTTACATACACTAAACTATTAATCTATTTATATTACAGTATAAGTATATTATTTTATAATAATTAGCTCATATTAGTATAGTACTGAATTTAACTATATAAGTTCTAATATATATTGACAATACAACAGTTATAGAAATACTCTGGTGATCAAGGGGATAGTTATTTTCGTGAAGGGTCTTCTTCTCAAGATTGAATGAGAAGGAATTTGTTTTCTTTCACAATTTGGTGGAATATCTAGTTTGCTATGTGCATGATCTTTGTTTTTTTTTTTCTTTGTTTGTGATTTTTATTTATATAGCTTGGTGTGTTTTGGGATGATGGCGGAAGAAATCACTCAATTGTGGAATAAACTATGCCTCATAGAATCAGAAAAAGGTGAACTGTTCTAGGATGATGGCGGACGAAATCACTCAATTGTGGGATAAACTATGCCTTATAGAATCGGAAAAAAGTGAACTTTTGATTATTTGGGATGACATACAATCTACATTTGAACGTGAAAAATTTTGTTTAATTGGGAAGATAATGGCTGAGAAACGTATCAACTATGAAGCTTTCAAAAATACAATGTTAAAACTTTGGAAAACTGGAGTTGCTTTTAACATTGTGGAAGTGGGTATAAATATTTTCATTGTTGAATTTGTCTAAGGGTGAATTATCTCATATCTGGGATGGCCAACCGTGGTTATTTAATCAATATTTGATATGTTTGAAGTGGTTTGATAGGATTACTCCTCCCAAAGATATCTTGTTTTCTCATACTTATATTTGGATACAATTGCACAATCTGCCTTTTGGATGTATGAATTCTAACATTGGGTCTAAACTGGGTAAGTCCATAGGCAAAATGTTGCATGTGGAATCTTACTCTAAGGGTCATGGATGGGGCAAATTCATGCATGTTCTTGTTGAACTGGATGTACTGCAACCTTTAATAAGGGGGAAGATGATCTTGTTGGATGAAAAAACTATCTTTGTCTCTTTTAAGTATGAACGATTGCCTAGGTTCTATTTCCAATATGGAAGAATTACACATGTTGGAGTGGTTTGACCAAGTAAAGGAGTTTCAAGTCTGAAGGATTATCATCATTTCAACACTATGGCTCTTGGTTAAGAGCCTCTAGTAGCTTTCAACGTGCTAGAATTGGTAAATTTGTGGGTATTCATTCAATAGGATCTTCTAATATAGGATTGACAAACAACTGAATGTTACTGAAATGATTAGTGAGAATACCTTTGGATACAACCAAGTGGTTGATGTTAATTCTCCTAACAGACAAGGTGTTGTTCCAATAAGGGAATCTCATGAGAGTAATGTTGATTTCTCTCATGAGAATCTGAAAGGAAAGTCTTCTGCAGTGGAAAATGGTCCAATGGATCTTCTTGTTTTCCAATTGGATGATTGTCAAATGGAGATGAAAGCAAAAATGGTTGAATCTAATCATACTTCTACATATTCTTTACTAAAGTGGAAAATGAAGTTAAGGGGTAATATGAGGTGTTCTACTACTACATCCAAAATGTCAGTTGAGAAAAGAAAGAGGAAATTTGATGACTTGCAAAATTTCATATTGCAGATTTTACAAGTTCGCTCGAGCGGAGGCTTTTGGCCGCTCGAGCGAATTCAGGCAGATTCAAACGCTCGACTGCCGCTCGATAGGGAGCTCGAGCGGGTTGCTGAAAAACGAAGATCGCTTGAGCAGAGACATTGGCCACTCGAGCGAAATCAGGCAGAGTCGAACGCTTGATGTGCGCTCGATAGGACGCTCGAGCGAAATCAGGCAGAGTCGAACGCTCGACGCGCGCTCGACACCCCGCTCGAGCGAACATCGTATTTTGACAGATTTTAGGTTTTCCGCCGTGGGACCATATAAAAGCCATTTTTCACTCTAGAGCCGCGAGTTTTTGACTGGAGAACACTCTTTGAGAGAGAAAAACATAGCTAGAGGGATTCGAATCATTTGTTTTGGAGACGGAATTCCAATTTATTGCACGTACGTTGGATTCATACACGAGCACGGACGAGAGAAAAGCGTTGAATCGTTCCCTTGAGCTTTTGACGACGAGTTGAGGCTGCAAGGAGGATTTTTCAGTGTTTATTTTCTTCTTCCCATCTTCTCAGAAAAATTATGGTGAATTCGTTTATGTTGAATTCCATTTCTAGCATGAGCTAAATTTTCTTTATTCTAGAAAAACAATGTAACCTATTTCCGAACTATGCTTGTTTGTCCATGCTAATTTAATGCAATTCTCTCTTTGTTTATCTGATTTATTCTGAGTTTAATGCTTCTAATTAACTGGCCATTGATTAGATGATTATTAATCTTGTGATTTGCTATCGAAAGAGGGAATCATAGGGTAGATCTTGGATATTTCAGCATAGGTAAGTATAGAGATCGAAAGACTTGTATGAACCTGTGTAGTAATTAAATCATTGGTCTTATTGCGTTCTTGATTATTTAATTTGCATACTCTTGTGTGAATTGATAAACTAGAATCACTTCCAATTGACTATCGAAAGAGGTTTTTGGATGAATTAGAGATTTGCTAATAGACAAAAGAGGTTTAAGTTAAATTAGCTGGATGAGAAAAGCATAGTGAAGAATTATGGTGAAATCGATTTCCTAGAAGTTTTCTTCCCTATTGAATTTGATCTTTGAAAGTCAGTTTTATTTTCTTTGCTTATTTCTCTTTGAGTTGATCTAGTTTTATTTGCAACTACAAAAACCTTAGCGATTCCTCTAGATAAAATTGAGATTAGTATAATTTTGGTATTTAGCAAGAGTAAGGTACCAATCCCTGAGGACGATACTCTCCTTACCACTTTATTATAAAACTACGATACTGTACACTTGCAGTTTTGCACCGGTCAAGTTTTTGGCGCCGTTGCCGGGGATTGGTTTATTCTTATTCTTTTTGTTAATATCGATACAAAGTAATCTTGGTTTTAATTTAGAATTTTGTTTTAATTTGTTCTACAGGTGTGTCTTTGACATTGGATGCGCCGTACTAGATCTCGTGACATTATTCCTGTTGATCCGGAGATTGAAAGAACTCTTAGATCACTAAGAAGAAATAAGATACTAGCTATGGCTGAAGAAGATCGTGAGGTACTACCACGCACCTTGAAGGACTATGTGCGGCCAGTTGTGAATGGAAATTACTCGAGCATAATGCGCCAGCCAATCAATGCCAACAACTTTGAGCTCAAACCAGCTTTGATTAGCATGGTGCAGCAGGCTCAATTCAGCGGATCGCCACTGGATGATCCCAATATTCATTTGGCTATGTTTTTGGAGATTTGTGACACTGTGAAGATCAATGGTGTTACTGAAGACACCATTAGACTGAGATTGTTTCCTTTCTCTTTGAGGGACAAGGCTAGAGGTTGGCTACAATCTCTACAACCGGGAAGCATTGTTAGTTGGCAGGACATGGCTGAGAGGTTTCTTGCTAAATTCTTTCCTCCTGCAAAAACAGCCCAACTCAGGAGTGAGATTGGCCAATTCAAGCAAAATGATTTTGAGTCACTCTATGAAGCATGAGAGAGGTATAAAGACTTGGTTCGACGTTGCCCACAACATGGATTGCCAGATTGGTTGCAAGTTCAAATGTTCTATAATGGGTTAAATGGGCAAACTCGAACTATAGTTGATGCTGCTTCTGGTGGAACTCTGATGTCGAAGACAGCTGAAGGTGCTACTGCACTTTTGGAGGAAATGGCCTCAAACAACTATCAATGGCCAACTGAGAGGACTTTGGCTAAGAAGGTTGCTGGAATTCATGACTTGAAGCCGATAGCAGCTCTTTCCGCTCAAGTAGCTACTCTATCTCATCAGATTTCAGCCTTGACAACACAAAAGGATACCACAAAGTACAGAATATGTTGCATCCACAAGCATGATAGTTCCAAGCAATGAGGCGAGTCAAGAACAAGTTCAATATGTCAACAATCGGAACTACAATTATCGTGGTAATCCTATGCCAAATTACTATCATCCAGGGCTTAGAAATCATGAGAATCTTTCATATGGAAATACCAAGAATGTGTTGCAACCTCAACATCCTCCCGGATTTGTTAGCTAACCAAGCGAGAAGAAGATGTCACTTGAGGATGCCATGGTTTCCTTTGTTCAAGAGACTAATGCAAGGTTTAAAAAGACTGATTCAAGGTTGGACAACATTGAGACTCATTGTAGCAATATGGGAGCCACTATGAAGAATCTTGAAGTGCAAATTGGGCAGCTAGCCACTACCATCAATGTCCAACAAAGAGGAGCTTTTCCTAGCAACATTGAAGTGAATCCAAAGGAACAATGCAAGGCCATCACATTTAGGAGTGGAAAAGAAATTGAGAGGGCACCATTAAAGGAGAGCAAGTCCACTCCTACCGCTGCGAACAATGGCCAAAGCAAAGATCAAGTGGAAGAAGAGGAGATTGTCAATGATACACTAGAGGAGACCGACTTGCCTCCTACAATTTCATTTCCTGACAATCCTCATATTCTTGCTCCTCCACTTCCTTACCCTCAGCGTTTTCAAAAGCAAAAACTAGATAAGCAATTTTCTAAGTTTTTGGATATTTTTAAGAAAATTCACATTAATATTCCTTTTGCAGATGCCTTGGAACAAATGCCAAACTATGTCAAATTCCTGAAGGACATCATTTCCAAGAAGAGAAGGTTGGAGGAGTTTGAAACAGTGAAGCTTTCTGAAGAATGCAGTGCCATTCTTCAAAAGAAATTGCCTCAAAAATTAAAAGATCCGGGGAGTTTCACTTTGCCTTGCACTATTGGAGATTCATTTTTTGATAGAGTCTTATGTGATCTTGCTGCTAGCATTAATCTTATGTCATTTTCTGTTTGCAGGAAATTGGGACTTGGAGAGATGAAGCATACAACAATTTCCTTGCAACTAGCGGATCGGTCCATCAAGTATCCACGTGGGATCATAGAAGATGTATTGGTAAAGGTGGATAAGTTCATTTTTCCTGTTGATTTTGTGGTGTTGGACATGGAAGAAGATGAAGATGTCCCACTAATTCTTGGGCGACCATTCCTGGCCACGGGAAGAGCTTTAATTGATGTTCAAAAAGGTGAATTGACATTGCGGGTTAATAAGGAAGAAGTTATGTTCAACATCTACCAAGCCATGAAATTTCCAGAAGATCCAAGTACTTGCTTTCGGGTAGATGTCATTAAGTAATGTGTAGAAGAGGCCTTTCAAGAAGATATGCCATCCGACCACCTAGAGCGCTGTATCACCTCTTCATCTCATACTCTTGATTTTAAAAATTCTGCTGTTTGTGAATCTGACTTGCCTTTTGTTAGTGAAGAATTTCTCCACTATGTTTTTGCTTTGGGAGCATTGCAGCAGGTTACATCACTTAGTAATAAAGTGGGGAAGCTAGAACCGTTGGTACCAAAGAGTGAATCTGGAGTTGATAAAGAAAAGATGCAGAAAAATACTCAGGAGTTGAAGCAATTACCTGAGCATCTTCGCTATGCATTCTTGGGTGACAGTGATACATTTCTAGTGATTGTTGCTACATCACTCACACCTGAAGAAGAGGAAAAGTTGCTGCGTATATTGAGGGAGCATAGAACAGCCTTGGGATGGACTATTTCTGACATAAAAGGAATAAGTCCCTCCATTTGCATGCACAAGATTTTAATGGAGGAGCTTTACAAGCCAACAATTGAGCACCAAAGAAGATTAAATCCAGCAATGAAGGAAGTAGTGAGAGCTGAAATTTTGAAACTCCTTAATGCTGGAATTATATATGCTATTTCAGACAGTTCATGGGTAAGTCCAGTGCAAGTTGTACCAAAAAAGGGTGGAATGACGGTAGTGAAAAATGAAAATAATGAATTCATTCCTACAAGAACGGTCACGGGATGGCGTGTATGCATGGATTACCGCAAGTTGAATAAAGCAACAAGGAATGATCATTTTCCACTTCCATTCATTGATCAGATGTTGGATCGATTGGCTGGGTACTCCTACTATTGTTTTTTGGATGGTTATTCGGGGTATAATCAGATTGCTATAGCTCCTGAAGATCAAGAGAAGACTACATTCACATGCCCCTATGGGACGTTTGCTTTTAGGAGGATGCCATTTGGATTGTGCAACGCCCCTGCGACATTTCAACGTTGCATGATGGCTATCTTTTCTGACATGGTGGAAGATATAATGGAAGTATTTATGGATGACTTTTCAGTTTTTGGTACATCTTTTGATCATTGTTTGCATAACTTAGCTCTTGTTTTGCAGAGATGTGAAGATAAGAATCTGGTCCTGAACTGGGAGAAATGTCATTTCATGGTTCAAGAAGGGATCGTGCTGGGCCATAGAGTGTCATCCAAAGGAATTGAGGTGGATAGAGCCAAAATTGCAACCATAGAGAAACTACCACCTCCAAAGAATGTGAAGGGAATCAGAAGTTTTCTGGGACATGCGGGATTTTATAGAAGATTTATCAAGGATTTTTCTAAACTCTCTAAACCTTTATGTAATCTTCTTGAGAAAAATTCTGCATTTGACTTTGATGTTGTTTGTTTGCATGCCTTTAATGCACTCAAGGAGAAGCTAATTTCAGCACCAATTGTGATTGTACCTGATTGGAGTCAACCTTTTGAAGTTATGTGCGATGCAAGTGACTTTGCAATTGGAGCAGTGTTGGGGCAAAGGCAAGACAAGCTGTTTAGAGCCATCTATTATGCAAGCCGGACATTGAATGAAGCTCAGTTAAATTATACGACAACTGAGAAGGAGATGCTTGCTGTGGTGTTTGCTTGTGACAAATTTCGGTCCTACCTCATTGGGACAAAGGTGATAGTGTTCACTGATCATGCAGCACTTCGCTATTTGTTTGGCAAGAAGGATGCTAAGCCTAGGCTAATTCGTTGGATCCTCCTTCTTCAAGAATTTGATTTGGAGATTCGAGACAAGAAGGGAAGTGAAAATTTAGTGGCTGACCATCTCTCTCGGTTAGAGCAAGAGGAAGAAAGACTAGATTCAGTGGTCCAAGAGGCATTCCCTGATGAGCAGTTGTTTGCATGTGAGATCAAGCTTCCGTGGTATGCTGATATTGTTAATTATCTAGCTTGTAAAGTTTTACCACCTGATCTTACTTACCATCAACGTAAGAAATTTTTGCATGATGTGAATCATTATCTTTGGGATGAGCCTTTGTTGTTCAAAAGATGCCCTGACCAAATCATTAGAAGATGTGTGCCGGAAGAAGAGATGCAAGACATCCTCCATCATTGTCATTCCTCATCATATGGATGACACTTTGGAGCCACCCGTACAGCAGCTAAGGTACTTCAAAGTGGGTTCTTTTGGCCTTTCATTTTTCGTGATAGTTACACTTTGGTGAAAACTTGTGACCGGTGCCAACGTATGGGAAATATTTCAAGGCGTCATGAGTTACCATTGAAAGGTATCTTAGAAGTTGAGTTGTTTGATGTTTGGGGAATAGATTTTATGGGGCCTTTTCCTCCTTCTTTTGGTTTTGCTTATATCTTGCTAGCAGTTGACTATGTGTCAAAATGGGTGGAAGCAATTGCTACAACAACAAATGATGCAAAGGTAGTGCTCAAATTTCTGCACAAGAACATATTCACAAGATTTGGCACTCCACGAGCTATTATTAGTGATGAAGGGACTCACTTTTGCAACAAGTTATTTGAGAATCTTCTTTCTAAATATGGTGTGAAGCACAAGATAGCACTTGCTTACCATCCTCAAACTAATGGTCAAGCTGAAATTTCAAATAGAGAGATCAAGAACATCCTTGAGAAGACAGTCAAAATCAATAGAAATGATTGAGCGAAGAAGCTTGATGATGCTTTGTGGGCATACCGTACAGCCTTTAAAACACCTATCGGGATGTCTCCATACCGATTAGTGTTTGGAAAGGCATGTCATCTTCCTGTAGAGTTGGAGCATAGAGCTTATTGGGCTGTGAAAAAGTTTAACTTTGATTTGAAGGCAGCAGGTGAAAAGCGACTTCTTCAATTGAATGAGATGGAAGAGTTCCGGAATGATGCATATGAGAATGCAAAGATCTATAAAAAAGGGACGAAGAAGTGGCATGACAAACAGATTATTAGGCGAGAGTTTGCTCCGGGACAACAAGTTTTACTCTTCAATTCACGACTCAAACTCTTCCCAAAAAAGTTAAAATCAAGATGGACGGGTCCTTATACAATTCATGAAGCTTTCTCTTTTGGAGCAGTAGATTTGAAGAACAAGGCAGGGAATATTTTCAGAGTTAATGGTCAGAGATTGAAGCACTACTATGGAGAGCAAATGGAGAGGAACTATGCATTTATTCCTCTTGGAGATCCTAATTGATGATCATTGAAAAGTCTGGCTGTAGACTTTAAAACAAGCGCTTATGGGAGGCAACCCATAGATCTATCTTTATTTATTTCATTTATTTTATTATCTTTATTTATTTAAGTTTTAATAAATTGGTTTTTGATGCAGGTTTATTTAGCAAGAATAAAGAGCTGGAAAATTTTAAAACCTCGGAAGGTTCACTATGAAACCAGGGAAGTTCCTTTATTTCTTCAATCCTTTTTACTTTTGCATCACAATGAGGACATTGTTTAGTTTAAGTTTGGGGGTGTAAACTCCTATAATTATTTGATCCTCTTGTTTTCTAAGTCTTGGGTTGTTGATGGGTTGTTTGAGTCTCTTACCAAGCATGCATTGGAGTAAGATTGAATTCTCTATGACTCTGAAATTTGTGATTGAAGATGGTTTTGGAAAAAATTTTCAAAAATTTCTTTTATGTCAAGTGAAGTTTTGTGGGTACTTTGGTTTAAATCTTTGACCTTGAACACAATTGAGCACATAGTTGTTTTTCTCTTATTCCCTTTTGCTTATGAAGAGAAGAAGTTGAATTAATTGAAAGAGGGAGGTTCGATTTTGCTTTGCTCTAGAATCCGTTGATGGGTCCTTGAGGCGAAATCCTAGTTGAGACCAAATATTAGAGAAATGATCTAGGCATTTCTTTGGCATAACCAAAAAGCTTTCCCAGCCGTCCTAAATGTCATGCCATCATTACATGGTGTGTTTCCATAGTCAACCCCCTTGAGCCTTCATGAGCCTTTATTGATTCTTTAAACTACATAAATCATGCCCGCTCTAAGCCTGAAAAACAATGAATCTACCGTTGAGAGTTTGAGAAAATACTTTGGTGGAGAGTTACATTTAAAAGAGAAAATTGGTTTCATGATGAAACGTATTATGTTTGCTCTATTTGATCAAAGAAAAAGAAGAAGAAGAAAGGAAGTGATTAAAAAATAAATAAATAAATAAATAAATAATAAAAAAAAAAGAAAAAGAAAGAAAAGAAAAAGAAGTCGCCAAGCGGAAAGTGAATTACCTCAAATTTTGTTAAGGGAAGTGTTGGTATTACATCAGTGATTACAGCAATAATAATGCCACAAGTATGAGCATATTGCCAAGAAAGAGCTATGATTTGAATCATGTGAGTTTCTCTTTTAATGTTCTTTTCACTAAGTATTTTCCCAGTTTGATTTAATTTCCCATATCCAGTTATTTCTTAACCCTCACCCTGTGGCCTATCATTACAACCTTAATAAAGACCTTTTGATCTTTGATTTTGGTGTTGACTACATTAGTGGAGAGGATTTCTGAAAATTGGACTTATGGGGTTAAGTTTTAAGAGAATTCTTCTGATTTTGGTTGTTCTACTTTTATCTGAGTTTGCAGGTGGTTTGAGGTTAAATTGACTATATCACACACACACTCAAGGTCTTAGCTTTAGGTTGAAGTAAACGCCTAACTCTTGCTTGACAAATTGTAAAATTTTTGATTGATTTTCTTGCTATCTTTGATGTTAAAAGAGTAAGATACTAGAGATGAAATCTAAATTCATAAAAACTTGGTGAGTGATGATACTTCTCTTTGGGGTCGAGTTGATATTGCCTAAACTATCATTTGTTTTTCTTTTTGTTTGAGAACAAACAAAGTTGTAAGTTTGGGGGTATTTGATGACTTGCAAAATTTCATATTGCAGATTTTACAAGTTCGCTCGAGCGGAGGCTTTTGGTCGCTCGAGCGAATTCAGGCAGATTCAAACGCTCGACTGCCGCTCGACAGGGAGCTCGAGCGGGTTGCTGAAAAACAAAGATCGCTCGAGCAGAGACATTGGCCGCTCGAGCGAAATCAGGCAGAGTCGAACGCTCGATGTGCGCTCGAGCGAAATCAGGTAGAGTCGAACGCTCGACGCGCGCTCGACACCCCGCTCGAGCGAACATCGTATTTTGACAGATTTTAGGTTTTCCGCCGTGGGACCATATAAAAGCCATTTTTCACTCTAGAGCCGCGAGTTTTTGACTGGAGAACACTCTTTGGGAGAGAAAAACATAGCTAGAGAGATTCGAATCATTTGTTTTGGAGACGGAATTCCAATTTATTGCACGTACGTTGGATTCATACACGAGCACGGACGGGAGAAAAGCGTTGAATCGTTCCCTTGAGCTTTTGACGATTTTTCAGTGTTTATTTTCTTCTTCCCATCTTCTCAGAACAATTATGGTGAATTCGTTTATGTTGAATTCCATTTCTAGCATGAGCTAAATTTTCTTTATTCTAGGAAAACGATGTAACCTATTTCCGAACTATGCTTGTTTGTCCATGCTAATTTAATGCAATTCTCTCTTTGTTTATCTGATTTATTCTGAGTTTAATGCTTCTAATTAACTGGCCATTGATTAGATGATTATTAATCTTGTGATTTGCTATCGAAAGAGGGAATCATAGGGTAGATCTTGGATATTTCAGCATAGGTAAGTATAGAGATCGAAAGACTTGTATGAACCTGTGTAGTAATTAAATCATTGGTCTTATTGCGTTCTTGATTATTTAATTTGCATACTCTTGTGTGAATTGATAAACTAGAATCACTTCCAATTGACTATCGAAAGAGGCTTTTGGATGAATTAGAGATTTGCTAATAGACAAAAGAGGTTTAAGTTAAATTAGCTGGATGAAAAAAGCATAGTGAAGAATTATGGTGAAATCGATTTCCTAGAAGTTTTCTTCCCTATTGAATTTGATCTTTGAAAGTCAGTTTTATTTTCTTTGCTTATTTCTCTTTGAGTTGATCTAGTTTTATTTGCAACTACAAAAACCTTAGCGATTCCTCTAGATAAAATTGAGATTAGTATAATTTTGGTATTTGACAAAAGTAAGGTACCAATCCCTGAGGACGATACTCTCCTTACCACTTTATTATAAAACTACGATATTGTGCACTTGCAGTTTTGCACCGATCAAAATCTGTGGATGCTTCTCTGATTTGTGATGAAGATTTAAAATTATCAAGAAGAATTTGTTCTCTGGGTCTAATTCTGAATTTATCGACGAAGGGCTACCGTGAGGGCTTGCTCGGTGATCTCAAGTAAGAGCATACCTTTTTCGTACTCAATAATCCCAAGCAAGTACTTAATTTCTTCCTCTAAGCTTAGAAAAGTTTCCAGCACATAAAAAAGAAACAAAAATATTATCAGAGAAGTATTGTTAGCAACAAGATGATCATTGCAAGCGTCATCACCCAAAATCATAGATTCAACTTCAAGTTAAGGTTTTTCTCCGACTCATCCATGACTTGCTTGCAGCTTTAACCATTCTAAAGCCTAAGCTACCAAAGTCGAACCACAACCACACCCATTTTAACGATGACATATGCAATTTACTTTACACCATCCGTTGGAAGTAAATTCACGAAAAAAGATCAAGCATTTTTCTTGATTGGTAATGTAAGAAAAAGTAAATCATATATCATAAAAGATATTGAAAGAAGTAAACTTTACTTGAGAGCAATCTAGCAATCTCTATATTGGCAAGATTCCTTGAAATGCAAATCAAACTTTCAATTAAAAAAAAAAAAAGCTCATTTCCCTTCCCAAACCAAATTTCAGCAATAAGAAAGCCTTAACCAAACTCCCAAAAAACACAACAACGATAGAACTACCAAGCAAATAAATGAGAACCAACCAAAACAAGCCTCGGACGATCATCAAAAGCACACAAGATCGAACGAAACTACAAGAAAATTTAGAAGAATTCAAGAAAACAGAGGGAGAATACTTAACGAGAAAGGAAATGAGATAAAGACACACAAGAATCTCTTGGGAGAAATTCAACGAGAACCAAACAAAACCATGTCCGTCAGATTGATTCTTCTATATTGTATAATTAGACAACATATGGTGTCAATTTGGCCAACTTTTCATCATTAGTCACTGGAAAACCTACAACAACTCAGCTTGTGTGTACTTTACACCTTTATATCTCCCATTTTTGTGATTTGCTTGTGTCAATTTGGTGGAGAAGCAAACACAACAATCAACTTTTCATCTTAAGAAGTAAATACAATTTTCCTTGGTAACACGCGAGACAAGATTAGTCTATTAATAGTGAAAAGTTGGTAAACCCAATAGAGGCTTGATGACAACGTGCAAGTTGGTCAAGCCATGGGAGAAAATTGGTGGAAGTGCATAGTATTCTGACCAAAATGGCAGTGCTAATAGCTACAACAGACACACACCTTGAATGGCTTTTCTTGCCCATTTAAGTGTCAAGAAAATTGTAGTAACTCTCTTTTTATCAATAGAGAATAGATATTAGTATTTAACTATTTAATACTTCAAATTGGTGAATTTTTTTGTTACTATATAATTTTATTTGATGAATATATTAATTTTTATATATTATTGGTTTGGATATTGATAATAAAATATATATTATTATGAATCCACTTGTAATATTGTTAATGATTTATATAAGTATTCTTGTATTACATATGGAATTATATTAATTGGATTAAAAATAAATATATGGGTCAACTCAATCCATTTATATAAAGCAGGTTGAACAAGTTGAAATTAGATAAACCGGTTGTGTCAAGTTTCATGCAATAAAAGTTAATTATTAAATGGGTTAATCAAGTCATATCATTTCACCCATTATTTATTTGGATTATGTTAAGATTTTAACAGGCATGCTACCTACCTCTAGTGGATGGGTAGTCGGCCACCTCACCCCCCGTACCCACTTGGGCACGGGCTGTCTGTGGACATTGGCAACCGATCTTGTCCCGCATGGGTAGGTGACCCTGTCTAGTTTTTAAGTGGATGGATGGCTGTGCAAACCATCCGAAATCCCCCAAACAATCCAAATTTCACAAATCTCTTCACCAAATCCACGGATCTTAGAGATCTATCCATCTAATCCACAGATCAACCCACAAATATAAAAACACAAATTCAAGAAATATCATCTTAAAAAAAAAGGGGGTATTGCAACGATGCAAGCAGCAAGACCTTAGACCCATAGCCATGCCATTGCTCATGGGTGCCTCACAACCTTGAAAAAGAAAAAGTATAGGAGGAGGAGAATAAAAGAAGAGAAGAGAAATAAGAAGATGAGTAGGAGGAAAAGACATGCTATATGTTGGAGGATATGATGAAGAACAGAAGAAGAGAGAAAAGATTGAGAGATGAGGGGTCAAAGTCGAACAACGGAGGAATAGAGAGAAAATAAAATAAAATTAGAGTTTTAAATTTTTCTTTTTATATTAGGATATGTGGGATCGGTGGGTTGGCCTACACCCACATTTCCTTTCTATTAAAAAGCTCGCCACCCATCTGCTTTGGCCGGGTAGATGTGCTAGATGCAGGGGCCCACCTAACAACCCTAGATTTTCAAGTCTAACCAGGTTAATTAAACAAGTTCTTTGCGGGTTAAATAATATAATTGAATACTCATGACTAGCATAAGTTATAACACAAATATGATCCACGAATACGAATTGTCATCCCTACTTGAAATGTGTGATAGGTCATTTATGTACTAAGCCATATTCATTCATATCCTTTTACTTAATTATTTAGTCCTTTTCTAATATCCAATTATTATGATTGATTAAAACATTAAATTTTATTAAACTAGATTGCTTCTGTCTCAATGTAAAATGGTTAATTTATTGAAAAAAGACTTATTAGTTTATCTTAAGTTAGTTGGACACGGGATATCTATGCGTTTTTTGTTGCTATCAATAAATTTTTGCAATAGCCCAAGAAAGTGTTAAAAAGATCTTATAAATATAAGTTTACATCAAATTTATTTTATAATATAAAAAAATTATAATCTAATATATCATATTATGACATGTTAGTTTATAAGTTTTCTTTTGTTATATCTTTTTGTAAACTAAATATTTTTCAAAACTTAGTGAAAAAGAGTGTTGTGATGCTATGAATAATGTTTATATCTTGAATTTATAAGAAAGATTGTGATGTTATTACCCGCAAGTTTTAATTAAACCCCAACTTGGGTGCCATTACTTACCGTAAATTGTTTACTATAGGCAACATGAGACGAAACAATGTTACATGAAGTGATTGCATAGAGTTTCAATTATAATATTTTTTTAATATAATATATTAATGAGAAGTGAATTATGAGAACAACTTTACTCCAATTGTATGTGTTCATGTTTCCAGTGGATTTTATACAGAGGGGAGATGCGCATTAAAACTTAAATCTAACAATCAATCCATCACTCATTCTTTTTAACAATAGACTTATTAAATTAAAATAGAAATATAAGATGAAAGAATGAGATTCTCCATATAAAAATCTAATTACATTCATTATAATATTCGAAAGAAGAGAAAAGTTTTCTATAATAAAAGAACATGTTTAGATTCATGTGATGACTTGGACTAAAACGTCCCTTTACAAATCCCATGTTGGACTAAAATGCCATTACTATAGATAGTGATCCAATCAAAGTGTCCCCGCAAGAAACCCAGGTTAGTTGAAATTCCCCTACCACATTCGAATTGACTAAAATATCCATACAACAAATCGAATTAAACAAAAACAACTATAATCCAAATCAAACCAGCTGACAATTAGAAATCGTCAAAACCAGCTTTATGTTAATCTTATATCGCACTCCACATTCTCTATCTATCCTTTTTCTTGTTCTTCATTCTTCTATAATTTCTCTTATTCTTCTGCTTCAAACTTCTTCTTCTCCAGAGAATTTGCAGATCCATGTTTATTTGTCCACCATGGTGCAACCCACAACATAAATGAACGATCGTGTCAATGTGAACATATTTGACCATGGCACACTCATAGTCACGCTAGAGATGGAAAAATAGAGTAATTATAAATATCTACACTTTGACACCAGAGATCCACAGCATTGTTATTATCGTTGGTCTAAGATGGAGATTGCTTATGGGTGTTTCTGCCATCGGCTTAATGGTTATAAGATGGAAACTTTTGTGGGTACTTGTTCCATCAACTTGATAGTTTGGAGATGGGTTTTGAGATGAAGATTTCTAGTTGTGATGTTATTGTGGGTTTGAGATAGGCTACAAGCACTCTACTAGGATGCAAGCAAAGTTTTCGCCCTTGGGTGTGAGACGTTATTTCTCTCCATGTAATCAAACAAATTTGATCGTGGGTTGAATATCCCAAGTCATCCAGTCAATTTGATCAAAAGTTAGATATTATTGGCAATTTGGTGCACTTTACATGCTCAGGAGCCGAGCTCCCATGTCATTTGGCCAATCTAAGCAAGGGGTCAAATACTTATGGAGATTAAGTACGCTTTTACATGCTCAGTTGTTAGAGTACTTTTGCTCGAGTTCTGAGGTGTAGGCACTTCTAATCAACATAGTCCTCATGCCCCTGGTGTAAAAGTTAAGGTATGTGATCACACCAAAAAGTGTATCACATGGATTGAATTCTCTCTATGGCGATGGTTCCCGTGTGGCGTATATGTTAAGGAAATGTTAAGAGATACAACCGTTTGATTGAGTCAAACAATTGTGTCACTTGCCAATAGTTGTACTCATTGCCAACTAGTGCCTCGTGGTCAATAAATAGAGACCATTTGTCCACAATTCGTTCACTTAAAGACTCATCTGTTCGTTACCAACTTGTGGGATAAATACCCTCATGGAACTATTACTGTTTTGTCAAAACACCATTCATTTTCATTCTATTTAATCCAACAGTGGTGTCAAGAGTCTTATCATGACAAATGGGTTGTTTTCTTGCTTGACCATCAATAGGCAAGTGTGGTGCTTTGTTTGGCAACCACATTTGCCTATCACTAGGGCTGCAAACAAACAGAACTGTTCGTGAACAATTCGATAGCGACTCATATAACTTCAACTCGAACTCGGTTCATTTAATAAATGAGTTGTTCGTGAATACGAATATTGGTTCGAATATTAAACGAGCAAAACTCGTATAATCTCGACTCGATTCGGTTTAGACTCGTAAACAATATTCGTATAAACTCAATTCGACTCGTTTTGAGCTCGTTACAATACTCGTAATATTTCTCACTCTCTCTATATATATTATATATATACACTCTTACATATATTCTTTTATTATATATATTTTATGTGTTATATGTATTATTTTTGCTACTTTGTATAAGTAATATATTTTGTTACTTTATCTATAACAAGGTGACAAAAGAATAATGTTGAGTATAATATGTATTAAGTTCACAAAAGAATTATTGAATCAAATGTTTATAAATTGTAAGCAATTCTAATTTGACCGCGACACTTTCTTATCTAATTTCATTGTGATTATTTGACCATATTTAATATTATTAGTAAGAGGCGCATGTGCATAGTGAAAAATAGAAATCTATTATAATAAATATTTACATTTTCATATGCTTTTATGAAAATATAATTATTATATAGCATTCACCTAAAATAATTATTAACTATAACATAAAAATGAATGTATGAAAAATAATTAATTTTGTTAAACGATTAATTTTACCTACAATAAAAAATATATATTTACATTTCAAAATCATATATTTAAAGAGATCTAATAAAAGAAAAAAAATAATATATAAGTAACTTAAAATATAAGCAAATAAAATATTACACAATATTAAAATTTATTTTGTTACATGTTAATTCTATCATATTTTTATCAACATTTGGTATTTATTTGAAAAAAAAAAATTATAGTAAGACTAGTAAACTCAAGGGCCTAGCCCGTGTGTTGTAGCCCAACCCTCTAAACCCCACCCAAAACTACATCGTTTGGGGGGTTAGGAAAACAAAAACCCTACTTCATCTTATTTTCCCCTCCCACTCTATGCGCTGCACGAGATCTGCCTCTCCTTCTTCCATTTGTTTTTTCTCCTCCCTGCCACCACCCATGAACTGCTCCCATCGCCCCCATTGCCACCACCGCTACACAATGTGGTCGTGCCTCCTATTGCCTTTAATCACCGCCACAACCTCCCCAATCCTCTGTTCGTTTGCAACACCAAGTGAGCCAAGTTTTCCGCAAGTTTTTCCTAGCCTTATAGTGAACTTGCATAACCGAGGATCTCAAATTCTTGGGTAAAGCAAACAGTTTGGAGTAGCTCAGACTAGTGAATGGCCAACTAGAATCTTGAAATGTTTCATTTGTAGAGAACATGATATTTGTAGTTCCGGAGATGGTAGTGTTCTCTACGGCTTATTTTGATTATTTGATATAATTTCTTCTATATCGCTTCTCTCTTGGTTTTCAATCTCTTTGTTGAAGCTCTATCTTTTCTCTATTGTGATTAATTTTATGTTATTTGCTCTCATCTATTGCTCTACATGCTTCTCTGAAGTGGCTGACCGGTTGGGGGTACTGGGATTCAAAATAAACAGAGCATTGATTTTTTAACAAAAACAGAGTATTTAAATCGAGTGAGTAGCTCGAGATCGAATCAGTTTGTTTGTCTAATTTATACGAATTCGAGTCACGTTTGATCTTAACATGTGTTAGGCGAGCCGAGCTCGATCAAAAGTTTTTAAATTTTGTCAAGCTCGAGTCGAGTTCAATCACATATATGTGCTAATCGAGCTCGAGATCCTCTGTTCGAACTCGGCTCGACTCGGTTCGTTTGCAACCCTACCTATCACAATCACTTATGAAAGATTTCGAACCCAAAGGAAAAACTCTTCCAAATTGTAATGAAATGCCTCAAGTAAATAAGGAATCTACAAAATCCGGTAACAAGTTGCTATTTTGAAGAAAATTATTGGAAGTTTTTATTCAAAGGGGCAAAGAGGCACTAACCGAAACAAAAGAATCCAGGAATTTTAAAAATTCTTTTATGTGCCGATCATTGGAACAAAAGTTTGAAAGTGTCAAAAAAACTTTGAACTAGAGTGGTCATTGTGCAACTCACCGGATGGAAATGAGGATCCAACATTTACAGACGCAGAAGACAGTCAGTGCAAAGAAGAAAAACACTACATTGGTCTTTTTGACCAATGATCAATATAATATAAACCACTCTTGGCTAAACGACATTGTTGTTTAGCCGGTTGAGGAGAAAAACGACCAAAATGACAATGCCGCATTTGAAAATCAAAATCCTACAGTGAACGACATCGTTTTGAGGAATTTGGAAGCTGCTTGAAAGAAACAAAATGATGTCATTTCGAACGAACTGAATGACACTATTTCATCTAGCCTGTAGTGGCATCAGACTGCCCGCAAGTGTGTTTTGATTTCAACCCACTTTGCTAAAACTCACAAAATCTGTTGGACTGGACTTAAAGGCAAGCCCAAGACCAAGTTTTAAGCCCACAAGCTGACCCATTATATCAAGCCACATGCATAGCCATGAGTCGTGCCACAAGCGAATAAAAGCACTGAGCCACTTCTTGCACTGCTGAACGAGCCGTTGACCATCAAATTTCTATGCCTAAACCTGATTTGAACTGCCGACTCCATTTTCTCAACTAGTTCAAACTAGTCTTGGTTTTTTCCTCGTTCTGAGTAATTTCAAGCCTAATTTGATTTGTTCATTATAGGGAATTTGTTGCTCAATAAAGTCGTTAGAAATTCCTTGAAAGAAGAGAAATATCAAAAAGAGTTCGTGGTAATACTCTCGATCAATGCACTGCTTCCATTATTCTCCATTTCTGAAGTATACTAGGGGGATTTCGAGGCTACACATTGGATTAAATTCAAAGATTATTATTATTATTAATTCTGTGATAATTTAATTTTCTCACATGAATTATTGTATTTTGTTTATTTACAATAGAACACATTTATTATTTTTACATTTTGTTGTTCATTTTTAAGGTGTGTTATTTATGGCTCAAAGAAAAGTATTGATCCCTTAGGGATAGAAAAATTAAATAGAAGAAATTTATATGCTTGAAAAAGACATAAATTTTCTTCTAACACATGAAAATGTCTTATACTTAATAATACTGAAACCACCTGAAAATGACATGAATAAAAGTGGAAGTAGTGTAAGAACCAAAGACAAATGGAAAGAATACAACGCATAGGCAAAAGTTTTGATTTTGCATTGCATGAATGATAATGTCATTCCTCTTTTCGAAGATTATGAAACTGCTAAAGAAATTATAAATGCAATTGAAGTTAAGTATAAATTAAGATCTTCTACTTTAATACAAGTATTATTGGATAAGTATAATTGAACATGCATGAAAGAGAATGATAACATAGGCGATCATACTCTAAATGGAATTGATTGGAAAAGAATCATAAGATGCTAGTCATCCCCTTACCAATAAAATTCAAGTTACAATCACACTGAATAGTAAGAGGAGGAATAGAGACAGTGAATCATCAAATTTATTATTAGCTCAAGATAAACGTTTTACATAGAACAAAATAAAGCTAAAGCAGTTTAAGAGAAAGAAATGGTCAAAAAAAATGCAAAGTAGACCATTTACTAGAAACTATTTCAAATGTGGTAAGAATGAGCATTACAAGTTACAATGTCCAAATAAGGAAAAAGCAAAGAAACTGTGATGACAGTTTCAGAAATAATGCTCTTAGATCCAGTATCAGATTCAGAGTGGTTTGACTCTGTAGCAACAAAACATATGTACAAGAACATAAAATTGTTTGCTAATCTTAAAGATGTACAAACTGGTGAGCATATAGTGTATATAGGTTACAACACATCTTGCAATGTCTTGAGGCAATGTACACGTAAATTTAATGTGAATTGTTCTATTATTTTACTTAATATTGTATTATATGTACTTAGTGTTCGTAAGAATTTGGTATCAATGCCTTCTACTAGATAAGAAAGTCTATACCGTTAAGTTTAAATCTAAAACCATTATCATTAGTAAGGGTGATGTATCAGTAAACTGTGTGAAAAATTACAATATATATGTACATAATATTGATATTAATAAAATATCTAAGTCTTATTATTTCTATATGTTAATCAATTGTACATATTTATTTAAAATTATACCATATAAATAAAAATTAGATGGTCAGAATGTATAAAAATTTATTAATACCATAAATAAATTCAAATAATTTTGATATATATGAACAATATATCAAAGGCAAAATTAGTAGTAAATCTTTTTTCAAAAGCTAGAAATCTATAGAATTTTCTTGAAATTGTACATTTTGATATTAGTGGACATTTTAAAACAAAAACTCACAGCAGAATGAAGTACTTTATTGCTTTCACTTATGACTATTCAAAATACTGTCATATCTACTTAGTCAAACATAAATTTAAGTAATTGAAAAATTTTAAAAATATAAAGTAGATTTCAAAACCTAGTTGAGTAAGGCCATTAAAAGTTTGAATAGTAATAGAAGAGGCGAATTTGAAGATTTGGATCATTTCTGCAAATTAAAGTGTATAAGATATATTTATACTATGTTGTATAAGACTCAACAAAATGGCATTATAGAAATAAGAAATAAAACTCTATTCGATATGACAAGATCAATGATGGCATGTGCTGATCTACCAACACATTTTTGGGGGAAAGCATTATCAACTCCAGCATACATATTAAATAAAGTTAAAATCAAAACAAAATCTCTTATCCCTTACGAGATATGGATGAGATAAAAACTCAGACTTAAGTAAATTCAAAATGCGGGGTTTTAAGGCACAAGTGCTCATCCCAAAGCTACTAAGAGATAAATTAAAAAATAAAACTTGAAAATGCAAGTTTGTTGGGTAAGTAAAAAATAAAAATGGCTACAGATTTTATTACTCCAATAGAGGATTGATAAAAAGTAGAGATGTCGTTTTCTTGAAAAATACATATCTAATTACTCTAGTTGATCTGATAGATTTATTAAATGATCATGAAAATCAATGAATCTCCTCAAAATCTAACAGTGAAAAGCTTAACATTACTCAGACACAAAATAATAAAAATAAAAGAAAGTCAGATAAAATCAATTTTCAAATATTGACGGTTGAAGATAGTGGGAGTAAAAGAACCATATGATCATTAGTATTGTTTCAACATCATTATGCTCTAAATACCAAATTGAAAACTTTAGAAAATGATCCCTGTAATTTTTCTGCGGCAATCAATAGAGTCTATTAGGATAAATGGCTTGAAACCATAATAGATGAATTAGAATCGATTAATAAAAACAATATTTGTGAATTTACAAAACTTCCAAAAGGAAGAAAAAAAGCTATTGGTTGCAAGTGGATTCTCATGTGAAAATTTAAAGTTGATTGAAATTTGGAAAGATACAAAACAATATTAATAGCCAAATGATACACTTAACAACTATGTATAGACTTTGTGGCTTTGTATTTGCCTGTGGCGAATTTCACATCTGTAAAGATAATCATGTCTATTGTTGTCAAGATGAATTTGAAATTACATCAATTAAATATAAAGACGATTTTTCTCAATGATTAATTGAAAGACATCTTTATGAATCATCCAGAATCATTCCAAATTGAAGGACACAAAGAAAAAATCTATAGGTTGAAGAATTCATTGTATGGACTTAAATAATTTTCAAGACAATGATACTTAAAATTTCACCAGACAATTTTAGAAATTGAATATGAAATGAGTCCACTAGATCCATGTGTATATATATGGAAAATGATAATAAAGTAATATTATTATCATTATATGTTGATGATATATTAATAGCAAGTAATTGTCTAGATATGATGGATAAAACAAAATAATTTTTTAGATCTAAATTTGTTAGATCTATTTGGTGGAACAACAATTTCTTGGTTAAGTAAGAAACATGGTTGTGTTGTCAAGTCCACAATAGAAGCAGAGTATATTGTTTGCAGTACTGCAGTGAGTAATATAGTGTGGATAAAACGTTTTATTGAAAGCATAAGTTTGGATACATTCACAGAACCAGTCAATGTAATCAGTCCGTCATCTCATTAATAAAAATAGAATTTAAAGGAAAGTACATTGTTGTGCATTATCACTATATTTTAAATATAGTGGAGAGAGGTGAAGTCAATTTTAGTTTTGTATCCTCGACTGAGATGGTAGCAAATCCAATGACCAAGAGATTGTCTATAGAGAATATGTGATCATAATGGGGATGAAAGATACCTAGTTAAAGTAACCTTAGAGTTAACATGCATAACTTAAGAAGTTTTGGGGACGCCTAGACAAATAGAGTTATGAGGAGAGATTTAAAAAAATTACTTTTATTTTTTTTTCTTTAATTTTCAAATCATTTTTGTAAAAAAAGCTTAACAAAGTGCTAGTAAAATAAAAAGATAGAGATAATGAACTCATAACTATTTTTTAGAAATCCCAATTTTATCATTACTCACCCAAAAAAAAAAAAATCTGTGAGGGCAGGGTGTAATTGGTCTAGTCCGGTCTAGGTGGTTTTGATCTGAACTGAAAATTTCAACCTACCCTTTTTTCGAGTTGATTATCCCTATAGATCGGATCAGATTGTTATCCATCGATCTGATCAGTCCAATTCGGTTAGAGCCCGTGTAAAATGGGCCAAACATACAAAAAGTCAAAAATCACTTATAATGTGTATTTCCAGCCCATCTATTCACACAAAAAAAAAAAAAAAAAAAAACAATATTTACACTTTTAAATATCAACTATTTATCCTCATTTGCACATTTTGTACTCGAATATTGCCTCAAAATTTAGAAAAATGATCAAGATTTGAGAATTAGCAATCATCATGATAAAGTTTAAAATAAAAAATTGAAAAATACGATATTATCCAAACTCTAAATATATATGGTCAATTGTGATAAGTTAGATGAAAATTACATAATTAATTTATATAACTATTATATAAAATAATATATATAATATTTTATTATATATATACTTCAATCGATCTGTCCTGGTCAGAAAAATCATACTCCAAGACCGGACCATAAACCAAAATTTTAAAGTTATATGAACCGGACCAAATCGATATACGTCCGGTCTAATCTAGACCAATCCAGTCCGATTAAATTTTCTGGTCGGACCAATAAACTAACACCCTTAGGCGAGGGGACTTAGGGAGTGACTTGAAAGACAAAAGGCGAGGCTTTGAGACAAAAGATGTATGAAAAGAATCTTGAAAAGAAAAGTAACGACTAAAGTTTTATTCCACTTTACCTTTGCCTTTAGGTAATAGGAAAATGCTTAGGCATCAAGAATGGTGCCCACAAGTGATAACATTTTTTTAAAATTTAATAATTGAAGAAGTAATTTTTAGTGAGTTTGTAATTTTTTTAAA